>NC_134850.1:52477177-52790831 GCF_965363235.1 Mytilus galloprovincialis
GATTCTGCTAATTTTTTTATTACATTTTTTTCTGACAAGGAAGTTCTATTAAAAGACATATGAAGAAAATAAAGTGATGTATTGCATAAATGTTAAAAAGGATCAAACAAATACCAAATATTTGTGTTTTTTTTTTAATCAATTTTTCAACTTGGTCATTTAAGGGGAGATAACTCCTGTAGTAAAATTTGTATACCAGAATTTATTATTTCATAGATTTTTTTTATTTACAAAATGTGTTTTTTCATGAACAATCTATGCAAATTTGGGCAATTTATCCACGACTTGTAGTTTGAATCAAAGTACCAAAGTACTGTCAACATCGGATGACTGCAAGTTCTTACATTGTGGATCAAGTCACAATTAGCACTAGCTTGACTGAGAAAAAAAATCATATCCAGTCTATACCTGAAAGTGTGGTTAATGTATAGATATAAAAAAAAATATCTTGAGACAATTTCGTGTCTGAATGATAAATAAATGACAGGGAATTCATTATATAAAAATCAGTATACTCAGGTTTATATTATATTACTATTTGTATATTACAGTTACAAGTATACATAATTGTCATCCATTTGTATATCAATTTATTCTACTAATTAATAATCTTGCAGTGCAAGTGCATGGTGGACACTCTTCTGTAATATTTCAATTTTCCTTATAGATTGGATTTGGGTAGGCATTCATATTTTCCCGCAAAACAAGAGTCTCCGACAAGTACTGATAAATCTGCATGAGAGATTAATATGCTATCGTTCTTGAGATATTCTTCCGCATATGCGTTAACAGGATTTTTTCTACTTATATATATATTTATCAAAACATTTTAATGTTATTAATTTATGTTCTAAACAAAATATTTGATGAGTATTGATGGCATTGAAAAAATGAATTTATAACAAGCAATAAGGAATGTTATTTTGTACATTTTCCAACCCCCGGACCCCCTCCCACCCATGGATCCGCGCCTGGTATAACAATATATTGGAACAAAAGCAATTTTAACAGCTGAATAGTATTTATCTGTGAAATGTTATTTGTCTTATAATTATTAAATCGTATTGTAAGTCATCTTTTTATATAAATTAATATATAAAAAAATAGATTCAAGGAGAAATTTCACTATGAAATAGATTCAGGAATATATTATATTAATATCTTTAAAATAAAGATTGCTCATAATTACCTCTCTTTGATAAATTATGCAAATTTGTTCTACCTTTGTGAAACATTTTATAATTATAGTCGGGTATATATTGATTGCAAGAAACTTACATAGTAGTCAATGGGACACTATTTCACAAGGTTCAGTGAAATATGGTACGTACGGCAAATATATACAGGTACATACTATCCCCATAGATAGATTTTCACTCCTCTGGAAAAAATCTACCTGTGAAATTCCATGTCTGGAAAAAAATTACTGTGACAAATTATCCCCAGGATAAAATATCACCGAGGAAGAAATAAACTGTTAAATATTCCGTCTCCTTCAACTTGGAAAACTGACAAAATAAGAACAAACTGTAAAAAAATTATCAGAGTTGAAAAGATCTTGACACACTAAATATAAAAAGACACTTATTGCAAACAACAAATAAATGAAAAACAAAATGTACAGATGTTGAAAACTCAGGTTACAGCAGCTGTAAGCCAAAATCAAAGTCAATTTTAATTAACAGTTAAAATAATATCACATTTTTTGTGAGGATTTAAATACGTCATACAAGATCAATAGTATATAAAAAAAACGTCACCTTACATGTGCAATGTCAAGATATGTATGTATGTAAGACCAGGACATGATGGACTATTAACTTAAGCTATTTTACAGCATGATCTAGATATTGAATGTTTTAGAATGTTTTTTTTTATATATTTTTAGATGTTGCGTAATATTGTTAATGGTGTGGCTTTCGTAATGGAGAAACTGAAGCAGGTAAACAACTTAACATTTTGAACACAAGAAATATTTGTCAGATAAGGTTGATTGATTGATTGGTAGGTGTTTAACGCCACTTTCACAACTCTCATGATTGTGCTATTTCATGGCGAACAGTTCTTATTGAGGAAGCCTGGAGAGAACCATCGACTTTTTGTAGGAAAACTGACTATCCTAGTCAATTACAATTGAAGTCGAATGCATCTGCCCCGTGCAGTATTCCAACTCACTAAATGTGTTGAATGGATTGTGGTACAGTAGTTGGTCTACTTAGACCACTTGGCCACCGAGCCAGCCCTTACGGTAAGGTTAATAAATATGCTGATGCCAGCTTACTTCTTTCAAAATATTCATAAAAATTATGGTCATCGACTTTGTTTTTGGTGTTCTTGTTTTCTGTTTCTGTCGGATAATTAGCCTCCTTCAACAAACTGAAGATTCTGCTATGTATGTTTCTGACAAGTTCTGTTTGCAGGAGAAGACATCCAAGTAGTTAATCGTTGCTGTAAAACCGTGGAAATCAGATAAATCATAGCAGAAAAATATATTGGATATTTTACCTGTGAAATGTTATCTGTCTTATGAAATCAAGTTGTAAGTCATCTTTTTATATAAATTAATATATAAAAAATAAGTTTCAATGAAAAATTTCACTAAAATAGATTTAGAAATATATTATATTAATATCTTTAAAATATAAATTAATCATAATTACCTCCCTTTGATAAATTATGCAAATTTGGTCTACCTTTGTGAAACATTTTATATTTATTGTCAGGTATATATCGATTGTGAGTAATTTACATAGTAGTTAATGGGACTCTATTTCACACGGTTCTGTGAAATATAGTACGGCAAATATATACCAGTACATACTATCTGCATAACACAGATAGATTTTCACTCCTCTGGAAAAAATCAACCTGTGAAATACCATGCCTGGAAAAAAATTACCAGGACAAATTATCCTCAGGATAAAATATCACAGAGGAAGAAATAAACCGTTACATATGCGTCAATAGTACAAGCGGCCTGATCATCAGGGAGTAGCGATAAGGTGTTTTCTTTATACAGTGTATGTGCATAATTAAAGATGTACTCAAGTTTATATGGAAAAACAGTAATATTCAGTATAGGATGAGCAGACTTGGGACGAAAACACATCACAATTATGTGTTAGTTCCTGAATTGAATGCGCAGCCTTTTTAGCTCTGGACAGCTGGCCCAATGGGCCAAGTGAGCTTTTCTCATCACTTGGGGTCTGTATTCTGTCGCCATCAGTTAACTTTTACAAAAATCTTCGTCTATGAAACTACTGGAACAAATGTAACTAAATAAACTTGGCCACAATCATCATTTGGGATCTTAAAATTTGTTCTATGACACGGCCAACCAACCGAGATGGCCACCATGGCTAAGAATAGAACATAGGGGTAAAATACAAATTTTGGCTTATATCTCCGAAACCAAACATGAAGAGCAAATCTGCTGGTAAAATTATTTATCAGATGGTCAAGATTTATCTGCCCTGAAATTTTCAGACAAATCTGACAGTCTGTTGTTGGGTATTGCCCCTGAATTGGTAACTTTAAGGAAATTTTGCAGTTTTTGGTTATTATCTTGAATATTATTATAGATAAGAGTTAAACTGTAAACAGCAATAATGTTCAGCAAAGTAAGCGCTTTGACCAAAATGGTCAATTGACCCCTTAAGGAGTTATTGTCCTTTATAGTAAATTTTTAACAAATTTTAGTTAACTTTTGTAATCTTACAAAAAACTTCTCCTCTAAAACTACTGAGACAAAAGGGAGACATAGCCATCCTACATTCCGTTGGCGTAAGCAGCGGTGTCCACAAATATTCACTAATGGTTCAAGTTTCTGAAATCTTAATAACTTTCTTAAACTATCCTGGATTTCTACCAACTTGGACAGAAGCTTGTTTATGATTATAAGATAGTATATTTAAAAACATTTATTAGATTCACAAACCATCTTGTGATTTTACCAAACTAGGACAGAAGCTTCTTTAACAATCAAAAGATATTATCTAAAGGAAAATTTAAATAATTTAATTTATTCCCCATTTTTGTTGAGCCTGCGACTAACAGCAAAAGTACTGCGAGACACTGGGTTCCGCGGAACCCTTACAATTTTTATTAATTTTAAATGGTTTTAAAGGTTGAAGCAAAAACTACACAGTCCATACATTTGTTGTTTTTATAGTGATTAAGATGATAACACAATGTTGACTGCTGTACCCCTATTTTTTACATTTTTACCTATTGTGTCTGTTTGTTTTGTTCACGCATCGGTGACATTTTGATGGAATTTGATGCGACTGTCATACAAGTGAGAGGTTTAGCTAGCTATAAAACCAGGTTCAATCCACCATTTTCTACATAAGAAAATGCCTGTACCAAGTCAGGAATATGACATTCATTTGATGTGTTTGAACTTTTGATTTTGCCATTTGATTGAGCCAGACTTTCCTTTTTGAATTTTCCTTGGAGTTCAGTATTTTTATGATTTTACTTTTTTCCATACACAATGTGCTGTACTAAGGTCAACCAATGCATTTGCATGCTAATACAATAACAAAAAAATTATTCTGTTCTTAAATTTGTTTCACATGCTTTTATAAAATTATATTGTAGAGTGTTAAAGGAGAAGTAACTTCTAGCAACATACTAGGTTTTGCAAGTTACCATCATGGTAAGCTATACATTTCTTATTATTTTTTTATAGCTTTGCCATATAGTAAACTTGTGTACTTAATTATTTTGATACTGAAATACTAATAATAAGATGATGATTTTGTATATAGTATATAGATGTATATTTGTTTCAGTTATCAGTAAAGTATATATAGTATGATTGACACCTATCCAGAAGACCAAATGATGTAGAACATTAGCAACTATCAGGTCACCGTATGGCCTTCAATAATGAATAAAGACCATGATTATTATTATACCTGCATAGATATATAGCTATTAAAAGCCTGACAATGAGAAATGTAAAAAAATTGAAACTAGAAAACTAAATTCCTGATTTATGTACAAAACAATTAACAAACAAAAAATATGCTACACCGCAATAATAAAAGACAACGCTACATTGAAGACCTGTTGGTGACCTTCTGCTGTTGTTTTTTTCTATGGTCGGGTTGTTGTCTCTTTGGCACATTCCCCATTTCCATTCTCAATTTTAACCATTGAATTACTGGACAGTGTAGAAGATTTCAGTGTGGAGTCATAGAAATCTACTTGTCATTTTTGTCAGTATATTTCTGTGTGTCACACGGAAGTATGATGTAAATAACAAGTTATTTATAATGATGAAAGCATTAAGTGTCGCCAACTTTTTGGACATTCACTGAGTCTCCTGATTTTGGACATACAGAATATTATGGCCAATAACATTTTGTTATTGTAATGTTTTTAACATAATCATAACCACTGCCTATTATCAAATCCATTTTTAATGCAGTTCCCATGCTTGAACAAGAGTATGCAAACCAAGCACTTCGCTCAATGAAATAATAACATTTCAGATTTTAAGTCAACTTTCTGATGAAAACAAATTTATATGGCCTGTTCTATCTGAAAAAGATATTATACATTATGTTAAGTATACTACTTTTGGTACAAATTATGTAGAGAACATCATATGGCTTTTTCAATATCGCATCCGTATCAACCCGAGACACCAATATAATCCCAAGATCTCTGCTCAAAGGGATTATATTGGTTGAGGGTTGATATGATATGTGATATTGAAAAAGCCATATCATATACACTTTTATATTCATATACCTCAAGTAGATGTGTTTTATGTATCATGACATCATACAGATAAGGAGGTTTGAAATGATGTCATACAGATTAGGGATTTGATAAAGGTGACTGCAATCGATGACGTGACGTCATACAGATTAAAGGTGTGATAAAGCTTTTGCAACCGTGTCGATATCAATATCATCACGGGTGGCTGATACAGCACGCTTGCCATTGATTGTATTACACATACCATTTATCTGTATTTACTACTAAGTATATAATAAATCAAATTATAGAAAAGTCTAACTCGAAATAACTTCTTGAACATCATGACTTTGTATCTGTCTCCATTTTTTTCTAGTATTTGCCCAAGATACTTTAAAATTGCTCCCTATTTTTATACTTACTGTATCATTTGCTTTTGCAGATGCTAATTTTCATAAGGGCTGTTCCGAAAATAAATGTATCGCGGCGGTGGGAGGGGGGGAGGGGTTGATGTCGGAAGGCACTTTTTATTTGACCCCACCATGCGTAATTTTTAATAAGATATTTCCTTTAAGTGTTTTCTTGAAATAACCACCGCCCATCAAATTTTGATTAAAGTCTCTTCCGACCCCCCCCCCCCCCCATCAATTAATTCCCTAAAAAGCCTCAAGCTGAACTATTCAATAAAATTATTAAAAAAGTACACCAAAATACAGAAGAAAAGATGTTACCTTGGAATATCTATATTTAGTACACAGACGCTGTTCCAAATCTTATTGTCGAGCCTTCGCCTTTAGTCAATAAAGCGAGACATAGTGATCCTACATTCTGTTGGCGTCAGCGTCGTCATCAGCGGCAGCGTCCACAAATATTCACTCTGTGGTTAAGGTTTTGAAATTTTAATAGCTTTCTTAAACTATCCTGGATTTGTACCAACCTTGGACAGAAGCATGTTTCTAATCATAAGATAGTATCCAGAAGTAAATTAGGTAAAAAAATTCCATTTTTCCCGTATTTTACTTAGAAATGGACTTAAATAAAATTTTGAAAGGAAATGGGGAATGTGTCAAAGCAACAACAACCCGACCAATAGAGCAGACAACTTTTGGTTTAAGAATCTTAAAACATTTTTAAGATTCTTAAACTATACTGGATTTTTACCAAACTTGGACAGAAGCTTCTGATAATCAAAAGATAGAATCAAGAGGAATAATTTTATTGATTTTTTTCATCATTTTTGTTGAGTGTGTGATTAACAGCAAAAGTAGGCTAGACACTGGGTTCCGCAGACCCTTACAAAGGAGTAGGTTCAGTAAGATACTATTTTGGCCCAAAAATATAACAGTTTTGCAAAATTGTGAAAATGTAATCTTTTAGATATTTATTGGAAAGTAAAATGTTTCTGCTACACAAATATGGGCTGTTTTTGACAATACAATGCACATATATCGGGTACTAACATCATTTAGTCATGCTAAATTACTGAAATCTTCACAATTTTAGCATTTTAGTTAAATTGATAGTGGCCGCATTCGTGTTCATTCATAATTTTGAAACGCAAGTTGCATTTGATGATAATACATAGCATATATGAAGGTTGAGGATGAACACGGATGCGGCCACTTTCATTTTTGACAAAAACCATCTGAAAGGTGACGGTTTTTTTGCATATTTGATAGATTTTTCATATTTAAGCTTGAATCGGAGGGTTTTTAATGACTTAATCAGTTAAAATCTGTCACTTAAACTAACTGAATCAATTTAAATAGACACTTAAGTGTTTAAAAAGTGTCCAAAATCTTTCGTTAGATGAACCTGAAATTTGAGGCCAAAATCGGTCCTTACCTGACCTTCTCCTTTTATTATCTTCTTGTGATTTTTGCCTTTGTGAATTTAATGATTTATCAAAGAGGATTTTCTATGCTTTTAGCCAATGAGAAAACAGAAAACTTATAGTCATATAATAATACTGTATATATTCCTTATGGAATGAATTGTATAGAATATTTCAAGTGTTCCAACAGGTACAGATATTAGGACATAATTAATGTTTATGACAAAGTTTCAAGTGTAATTTCAGTTAGGCGGAACAATTATACGTTGACTGAGGACCAGTCTCCCTCTCATATTGGTTTCATGGTATTAATTTAAATTCAATCTTCTATTTTAGGAAAAGGCTTAAAAACAAAGTAAGTGACATAAAATGAAAAAGCTATATAGAGCTAGACATATAAATATCTATGATTGATTGTGATGTACGCACCTTTAAAATATTTTAGTGTACAAAAGTATTGATAAATAAAACAGTGTGATAAACGAAAAGCAAAGGGAACTTCCCCCTTTTTAGCTCACCTGGCCTAAAAGGCCATGTGAGCTTTTCTCATCACTTGGCGTCCGTCGTCGTCGTCGTCTGTCGTCGTTAACAATTTTTCAAACATCTTCTCCTCTGAAACTACTGAATAGATTTGGATGAAACTTAGCATGATTGTTCCTTAGATTATCCTGCACAAAGTGTGTGCTTCGATTTTTGATCCGTTCAAAAACATGGCCGCCGTTACTTAAAATAGAACATAGGGGTCAAATGCAGTTTTTGGCTTATATCTCAAAAACGGAAGCATTTAGAGCAAATCTGACATGGGGTAAAAATGTTCATTAGGTCAAGATCTATCAGCCCTGAAATTTTCAGATGAATCAAACAAACCATTGTTGGGTTGCTGCCACTTAATTGGTAATTTTAAGGAAATTTTGCAGTTTTTGGTCATTATCTTGAATATTATTATAGATAAAGATAAACTGTAAACAGCAAAAATGATCAGCAAAGTAAGATCTACAAATAAGTTAATATGACCAAAATTGTCAATTGACCCCTTAAGGGGTTATTGTCCTTTAATGACAATTTTTCACAATTTGTTCATCACATTTGCTAACTAAAAAATCTTCTCCTCTGAAACTACTGAATGGATTTGGATGAAACTTAGCATGATTGTTCCTTAGATTATCCTGCACAAAGTGTGTGCTTCGATTTTTGATCCGTCCAAAAACATGGCCGCTGTTACTTAAAATAGAACATAGGGGTCAAATGCAGTTTTTGGCTTATATCTCAAAAACGGAAGCATTTAGAGCAAATCTGACATGGGGTGAAAATGTTCGTTAGGTCAAGATCTATCAGCCCTGAAATTTTCAGATGAATCAAACAAACCATTGTTGGGTTGCTGCCACTTAATTGGTAATTTTAAGGAAATTTTGCAGTTTTTGGTCATTATCTTGAATATTATTATAGATAAAGATAAACTGTAAACAGCAAAAATGATCAGCAAAGTAAGATCTACAAATAAGTTAATATGACCAAAATTGTCAATTGACCCCTTAAGGGGTTATTGTCCTTTAATGACAATTTTTCACAATTTGTTCATCACATTTGCTAACTAAAAAATCTTCTCCTCTGAAACTACTGAATGGATTTGGATGAAACTTAGCATGATTGTTCCTTAGATTATCCTGCACAAAGTGTGTGCTTCGATTTTGATCCGTCTAAAACTACTAAACCAAATTCAACCAAACTTCAACTGAATGATCAGTAGGGTGTATAAAATAAAGTTTGTGCTTTATTTTTTATTTTGTCAAAAAACATGGCCGTCATGGCTTAAAATAGAACACAGGGTAAAATGCAGTTTTTGGCTTATATCTCAAAAACTCCAGCATTTCGAGCAAATAAGACAAGAAGTTAAAGTGTTTATTAGGTCAAGGTTAACCTGTCCTGAAATTTTCAGCCGAATTGGGTAACTGGTTTTTCAGGTATAATGCCCCTGAATTGATGATTTTAAAGAAATTTTGCAGTTTTTATACGACCGCAAAAATTTTAATTTTTTGGTTGTATATTGCTATCACGTTGGCGTCGTCGTCTGCGTCGTCGTCGTCGTCCGAATACTTTTAGTTTTCACACTCTAACTTAAGTAAAAGTGAATAGAAATCAATGAAATTTTAACACAAGGTTTATGACCACAAAAGGAAGGTTGGGATTGATTTTGGGAGTTTTGGTCCCAATATTTTAGGAATTAGGGGCCAAAAAGGGCCCAAATAAGCATTTTCTTGGTTTTCGCACTATAACTTTAGTTTAAGTGAATAGAAATCTATGAAATTTTGACACAAGGTTTATGACCACAAAAGGACGGTTGGGATTGATTTTGGGATTTTTGGTTCCAACAGTTTAGGAATTAAGGGCCAAAAAAGGGCCCAAATAAGCATTATTCTTGGTTTTCGCACAATAACTTTAGTATAAGTTAATAGAAATCAATGAAATTTAAACACAAGGTTTATGACCACAAAAGGAAGGTTGAGATTGATTTTTGGAGTTGAGGTCACAACAGTTTATGAATTAGGGGCCAAAAAGGGGCCCAAATAAGCATTATTTTTGGTTTTCGCACAATAACTATAGTATAAGTAAATAGAAATCTATGAAATTTAAACACAAGGTTTATGACCATAAAAGGAAGGTTGGGTTTGATTTTGGGAGTTTTGGTCCCAACAGTTTAGGAATAAGGGGCCCAAAAGGTCCAAAATTGAACTTTGTGAGATTTCATCAAAAATTGAATAATTGGGGTTCTTTGATATGCCGAATCTAACTATGTATGTATATTCTTAATTTTTGGTCCCATTTTCAAATTGGTCTACATTAAGGTCCAAAGGGTCCAAAATTAAACTTAGTTTGATTTTAACAAAAATTGAATCTTTGGGGTTCTTTGATATGCTGAATTTAAAAATGTACTTAGATTTTTGTCGAGCCTGCAACTTTTGTTGCAGAAAGCTCGACATAGGGATAGTGATCCGGCGGCGGCGGCGTTAGCTCACTTCTTAAAAGCTTTATATTTTAGAAGGTGGAAGACCTGGATGCTTCATACTTTGTATATATAGATGCTTCATGTTACGAAGTTTCTATCAGTCACATGTCCAATGTCCTTGACCTCATTTTCATGGTTCAGTGACCACTTGAAAAAAAAGTTCAAATTTTTTGTAATGTTGAATTCTCTCTTATTATAAGTAATAGGATAACTATATTAGATATATGCGTACCTTGCAAGGTCCTCATGTCTGTCAGACAGTTTTTACTTGACCTCGACCTCATTTCATGGATCAGTGAACAAGGTTAAGTTTTGGTGGTCAAGTCCGTATCTCAGATACTATAAGCAATAGGGCTAGTATATTCGGTGTATGGAAGGACTGTAAGGTGTACATGTCCAACTGGCAGGTGTCATCTGACCTTGACCTCATTTTCATGGTTCAGTGGTTATAGTTAAATTTTTGTGTTTTGGTCTGTTTTTCTCATACTTTATGCAATAGGTCTACTATATTTGTTGTATGGAATGATTGTAAGGTGTACATGTCTAGCGGGCAGATGTCATGTGACCTTGCCCTCATTTTCATGGTTCAGTGGTCAAAGTTAAGTTTTTGAGTTTTGGTCTTTTTATCTAATACTATATGCCATAGGTCAACAATATTTGATGTATGGAAATATTTTATGATCTTTATGTCAGTCGCGCAGGTTTTATTTGACCTTGACCTCATTTTCATGGTTCATTGCACAGTGTTAAGTTTTTGTGTTTTGGTCTATTTTTCTTAAACTATAAGTAATGGGTCAATTATATATGTTGTATAAAAGCATTGTTAGCTCTACATGTCTGCCTGGCATGGTTCATCTGATCTTGACCTCATTTTCAAGGTTCATTGGTCTTTGTTTAGTTATCTTGGTTAATGTTAAGTTTATGTGACAGTTGTAATAAAGCTTAGCTTTATACTTAGGACTATCAACATAATATCAATGATTAGTATAGAAGGCGAGACATTTCAGCGTGTGCACTCTTGTTAATTATTGGCCTAGTTTTCAAGTTGGTCCAAATGGGGGTCCAAAATTAAACTTTGTTTGATTTCATCAAAAATTGAATAAATGGGTTCTTTGATATGCCAAATCTAACTGTGTAGGTAGATTCTTAATTTTTGGTCCAGTTTTCAAATTGGTCTACATTAAGGTCCAAAGGGTCCAAAATTAAACTAAGTTTGATTTTAACAAAAATTAAATTCTTGGGCTTATTTGATATGCTTTATCTAAACATGTACTTTGATTTTTGATTATGGGCCCAGTTTTCAAGTTGGTCCAAATCAGGATTCCATATCAAGTATTGTGCAATAGTAAGAAATTTTCAATTGCACAGTATTGCACAATAGCAAGAAATATCTAATTGCACAATATTGTGCAATAGCAATTAATTTTCAATTGGAGTTATCTTTCTTTGTATAGA
Organism: Mytilus galloprovincialis; assembly: GCF_965363235.1. Lineage (NCBI taxonomy): Eukaryota > Metazoa > Mollusca > Bivalvia > Mytilida > Mytilidae > Mytilus > Mytilus galloprovincialis. The sequence continues at coordinate 52,489,183 of NC_134850.1, forward strand.
ATAGTAGTTGATAATATATGTTGGAAATTTGCCAGACATGACTATGATGTCATTTTCTATTTTTATTTGCCAATAACTTTATGTAATTAACTTCATTGGAAATTTGCCAATATAAAATGTTGCTGATGAAGCTTTTTTTCCTTATCTTATCTAAAATGTTTTTAGATAATGTATGTTGGACATTTGCCAGACATGACTATGATGTCATTTTCTATTTTTATTTGCCAATAACTTTATGTAAATAACTTCATTGGAAATTTGCCAATATTAAATGTTGCTGATGAAGGTTTTTTTTATTGTTTTATACAATAAACAATGTATATTCACTTTTACTACCAACCAATCTTTACCATTCAGTGATAACAAGCACTTTATTTTACATTTTAATATTTTATGATGTATTTAAAAGAGTAGTTATTGTTGCAAACTCCATTAGAAATTTGAATTGATTTCAGTTTTGGAAAAAGGGAAACAGGGATGTGAAAAGAAAAATGGGGGGGGGTTAAATTTTTCTCATTTCAGATTTCATAAATAAAAAGAAAATTTCTTCAACCATTTTTTTTAGAGGATTAATATTCAACAGCATAGTGAATTGCTCAAAGGCAAAAAAAATTTTTTAAGTTCATTAGACCACATTCATTCTGTGTCAGAAACCTATGCTGTGTCGACTATTTAATTTTAGATTTAAATAAGTTTGAAGAAGAAATCTTTAATTGATTTGTAAAATCTTGACATTTGTTTTGTGTAAAAAAAACCATGTAATGTCAAAAATTTTATCACAATCCAAATTCATAGCTGTATCACGCTTGAATGTTTTGTCCATACTTGCCCCAACTGTTCAGGGTTCGACCTCTGCGGTCGTATAAAGCTGCGCCCTGCGGAGCACCTGGTTTAAATTATTGGTTATTATCTTGAATATTATTATAGATACAGATAAACTGTTAATAGCAAAAATTGTTAAGCAAAGTAAGATCTACAAATAAGTCAATTTGACCAAAATTGTCAATTGACCCCTTAAGGAGTTATTGCCCTTTAAAGACTTTTTTCACAATTTGTTCATCATGTTGACTTACTTTAAAAAATCTTCTCCTTTGAAACTGCTGTATCAATTTCAGCCAAACTTAGGCTAAATGAGTTTCAGAGTATCTAGTATAAATTTTATATTTCATTTCCTTGTATGTCAGAAACATAGCTCCTATGGCTAAAATAGAACATAGGAGAAATTTTTTTTTTTTTTGCTTTTGAAGAAAATAGGACGATTCAAAGAACATTTAAATAAATTGAAAAGCCAAAATAATCATTGATGAGAGATTTAACCAAAAAAAATAAGGTGAGCGATTCAGGCTCTTGAGAGCCTCTTGTTATTACTTTGCTTTAATATTATTAGTTTTTTTCTCTATTTTTATTTGTCAAACTTTATTGACTAGGACTAGGAATGTCAGTTTTCCTTTCAAAGGTGGTTTTCTCCAGGCACTCTGGCTTCCTCCACCAATAAAAACTGGCTGCCATGAAATAGCCTAAATGTGGTGCTTAAAAGTGGCGTAAAACACCAAAAATCAAAATCAAATCAAACTTTATACTCACTTGTATATTTTTGGTTATCTTACAAAATTACTCTTTTTCTTGCGCCCACCGGAAGCGTTAAGTATTGGTCAAGTTTGACAGTTCAACATAGAACGTAGATAAAGTGTATTTATTAATAGCTTGTCTAAATTCTGTCGAACCTTCTTCTTTTTCTCTTGATCTTTACACCTTTTATAGGGTAACCATACTTTCGTATGTCAAACAGTTCCACCACCAAAAAATGAACAAAAGTAATGAAAATTATCAATCATTAAACACAACAACATTATTTACACTATTTACATAAGATACTTTAAAGTTTTTATGACTTTAAACTTGCGGTCTTTTTTACATAGGAAGTTTACAGTTTTTAAGACTTTTTACTTTGGGCAGTTTAGATTATTTTGTTCAACTGATACATAACTTAAAAAAATTTAAAGATTAAATAAAATATTTTCTTTTTAAAACCATTTCTAATAATAATTTAGATTACAAAATGAGTTAAGACAAAAGACAAAAGACATTTATTTTATAAGAAAGAAAAAAACAGGACCAATGATCCTGCATTTTGTATTATGATTTAGGTAGATGTGTCTTTTTTTAGTTTTGTTATTTATTTTATTGTAATTAATTCTGTTTTATATTACAGGTTTTTTGAGCCAGAAGTGAGTGGGAAAATTGTCCCATTGTACCCCCTGTTAAAAGATTTTTTTAATCTAAGTAAGTTAGTTTTAGTATTAGTTAAACTTTTTATGCCCCACCTATGATATGATCAAGATTTCTTTTTACCCCAATTTCACGGTTACCTTATCATAGAAAATGATAGTGCAATTTCAGGTTAAAGTTTTTGGTCAAGGTAGTTTTTGATGGAGTTAAAGTCCAATCAACTTGAAACTTAGTGTTATGTTACCATCGTTAGAGGCCAATTGAATTAATCCATATCAGTAATACATGTTTATAATTTATTATAAAACTACATTAGGTGGCAGGTACCAGTTTTGGTGTACCAGAACATGTGTCCCACGCAGAAATTTTGTTATAGTTAAGTATTGAGGTATATAATTTCATCATGTGGACTGAAAAAATAAATGAATGTAAATTCTAGGCTATTGTACTACACAAGTAAGTAGTTGCATACACAGGTTGGGGATTTCCTTCACATATAGGTCCAATCAGATGTCAAAATTGTGGTCTCCTCACTTGACGGCATCCAATCAAAGTGGGGGAAAAATTCAGTTTTATGTAAACAAAAATATCTTGAGATTTTGATGGTAAGGATAGGTTCGGATAAGGCTCTAATTCACTGAATATCCTTTCTCTCTTGAATTTTGGCTAAAATTCTTGTCGGCTTTTAGCAGGATTTTGCAGGTGAGGATTAGATTGGTATCAGAGCATCACATTTTTTGCCTTATTTGCAATGCATTTATAAATTTTAAAATCTCCATGCTGGACAGACACCCAAATTTAAAGGTTTTCTATATATTTACATAAGCACGCACACATCTTAGTTCCTTGAAACCATACATTTTATTTGTATATAAGCTTGAATGAATTTTCAAGAAAATAAAATCATAAATCCATGAAATTCTAAAGATTTATTGTAAAATAACTGGTTTCTGCCACCTTAAGCCTAAACATGATTTTAACATATCACAAAATGTGCCTTTGTAAGAGTTCTACAGGTGTGTGGTATTATATTTCTTTTATTCACAGTCAATGTATAGGTCTGTTTGCAAGCAAATAGTTTTTACATGGATTTTAAGAATTATCAAATATCAAGACAGATAACTCTGTATCCCAATACAAACAATGACATTCAATTAATTAGTTTTAAAATGATTATGTTCACCAAACAATGATTTTATATCATAAAATATATAGAAAGAGCAATTACAAAGAGAGAAAAAAGTAAAATAAGCCTCAGCATAGTACAAGAACAAGCTGATTATACTGTATATTACCTGTTATAATGATTTATTTCATATGATATGGACATTTTCTTATTTATTTACTTTTTAACTATGAATATATTAATTCTTCTTTTTTTATAGGTCTACTACACAGTTGATACTATAGGACAGGCTATAGAAATAAGAAAACTGGTCTCTCTCATCATCAATAGTGTGGCAATTCTAAAATTTCAACATGCGGCCTACACAGCTAGCTCATGTGGAGAAGAGATATGAGACTGATTGCGAATAAATGTACACTTAGTTTAGTGCATCATGGATCTACAAAGTGAAACATATGTACCAAAAATATTAGTTTATTCATAACTAAGCCTTTTTCAGCACTGCATTCAACAGAACAATGATAGTGACAAGAATTGAGACTATTTAATACCTCAAACAATGGGAAAATACTTCTTGAGATCAGTTGTAAGTGGTTTTATATCATGCATGAAACAATAAACTTAAGTAGTTTTAAATACTGTTGGATAATTCATACACTGTACCAGAAAACTCACACAATAAAATTTATTAAATATGAACACAATCATTTTTTTCTAATTTTTTTGCATTCAAAGCAGTATGACGGCAAAAGACGCAAATAATGCTTTAATAAATTTGGTCTTACAAAGCCTACTAATGTTTTCTTTTGTGCTGTAACCATATAAAATGCATGTATTTTTAATGGTAAATGACTAAAGAACTCAATCAGACTAAAAAAATGGAAATATATTGTTTTCAATGACTGGTTAAAGGTGGCAGGTACCAGTTTTGGTGTACCAGAACATGTGTCCCACGCAGAAATTTTGTTATAGTTAAGTATTGAGGTATATAATTTCATCATGTGGACTGAAAAAATAAATGAATGTAAATTCTAGGCTATTGTACTACACAAGTAAGTAGTTGCATACACAGGTTGGGGATTTCCTTCACATATAGCAGTCATTCCCAAAAAATGGGTACAATTACAAAATTTCAGTGTCGCCGGCAAATAACCACAAAATGCAAGCTTAACATATGTCACAGATAATCTTTTTCGTGTTCTAAGTGATTAATATGTATACCAAAATAAAATTATATTCTTTTGTGATGTATATCGTAAATATATTTGTGTGATTTTCTATTCAATATACGGAAATCACACGAATTCCGAATGTCGCCAAGAAAAACTCCAAATATCGGTGTGAATTAAAATACTTTATTTCATCTAAATCATGATTATATTTGCTTTTTTATTTGACACTATATATTGATTTTGATCCACAAAAATATTTTAGAATCAAAAGTTATAATATACACTTTGATTTACCCATTAAACCAATGTCGCCGATAAACGTATAACCTACCGTAACGTATCTTTAGGTACAGTCAAAACATATTTATATGATTGGAAATCATGCCCAAAGTGACTTTAAGCAAAGTTGATACATCAAATTTTAAAATCCTGCCTTTAACTTTTATTGCAATGAAACGAAAAATTAAAAAAAATCTTCTCTTTCTCTTTTTTTCGATTGTCGCATATAAGAATCCAACCTACGTAACGCGTATTTTGGAACGCACTAACCAAGAACAAATCAAAATGATGATTATTTCATTGAAAGCACCCATAAAGCTTCTCAATAATCAGTTTTGAGAAAGCAACTCAACAATATTGTTACATATTTCCATGTATAATGTAAATAAAACTAACCTCCGTTTAAATAACCTCCGTGACGCAGTTATTTACAGTTAAGTTGTGAGACTTTTTTTATCAGTATCAGCGGCTGCCGACACTGCCGAAAGTCATTTTTGTAGCAGACATCATTTATTATAAAGGAAACAGACAAACAAAATACAGATTTTGAGAAAAAAAATGTTGTTTTGAGAAAGGTATGTTAACTTGTTTTTTCCCTATTATGTGAGCAACATTATAACGTTTAATAAACGTTATATAGCCATTTTCTTAGATTTGAAATAGTCTACAACACAACTTGTGTAATTACGACGACAATCATAACTTTAACAGCGGTTTATGGCAAACATTTTCAAGATTATTTAGGACTCATCAATGTAACGGAGGTTATGCAAATAAAAAAAATCTAAAGATGCATGTAAACACGATCATACCAACTGAAATTCTTGTACATTGTTATAGATACCAAATCAGTTCATCAATTATCACTAATAAAAATCAAAAGGTGATGTCAATCATAGACGACATCATTGATTTACGTTACGGAGGATAGAAATTTAAGGAAAACAGTTTTTTTTTTCTCTAACAGGACTTTACTCTTTTTAGATAACGATTTACTAAGAAAAATGTTCAATTCTGTTGTCTTGTTTGTCATTTAATTCCAATATTTACATTCATTTATATGTTTGCTGTTGGTAAGAACTGGAATTGTCCGTTATGGAGGTTTTAAATGTCGTTACGGAGGATAGAAATTTTCGAAATGAAACTATTTTGACTCCAAAACTTCATAGTTGAGTATAATACATACATTATGGTGTGAAGGAAGATGACATTATCTGTATAGAGCTAATAAAATTAAGTTGAACAGTATTCGGTTTAGGTAAAACATATTTTTGAGTGAAAGTTCATGAATCGTTACGGAGATTTTGACAAGAACAAGTCCATTTGACTAAAAGAAACATATAACTTGATAGAAAACAGTTTTTTAGTTTGTAATGTCAATAAATTGTTTAGAAAAGCTAGCATTAAAGAGTTAAGTGTTACTATGTATCAGCATTCAGATACTGGTTTGATATCAACCTCCGTAACAAAGATGGGGGTGTGGACTAATACAGGCATAAAAAATACATACAAGTGATTCAAAACATAAATAATAGGGTTTTTCCTGTAAAGCTGTATTATGAAACTAAAATATTATACAGCATAACATTTCATTAGTTTAAATTTATTACTAAATAAGTTGTGAAAACTACTTATTTGAATTATTTTTTAAACACTATATTAATTCAGACCTTAAAATTGGTATTTGCTTTCAATATATACAGAATAATACGTATAAATCAGTTTGCTATGGTGGTAAATGTAATCCATTTCACATGAGCCTGGATTTAAATCTTGTGTTTTTCTCTAATGCAATTTTTAAGATGACTTTATACAACACTAACCTCCGATACGTTCATACTTACCTTGTCTTACAAAAAATGCTAAAACTAGAAAACAACTAAAATGGTGTAAGTAAAAATTAAAAAAATGACAGACTAGATATAGACACAAAAGAAAACAACACTCTCTCTCTGCTCAGTTGAAATTTATTTTTTAACAGTGTCTACATTTGAATTGTACCCATTTTTTGGGAATGACTGATAGGTCCAATCAGATGTCAAAATTGTGGTCTCCTCACTTGACGGCATCCAATCAAAGTGGGGGAAAAATTCAGTTTTATGTAAACAAAAATATCTTGAGATTTTGATGGTAAGGATAGGTTCGGATAAGGCTCTAATTCACTGAATATCCTTTCTCTCTTGAATTTTGGCTAAAATTCTTGTCGGCTTTTAGCAGGATTTTGCAGGTGAGGATTAGATTGGTATCAGAGCATCACATTTTTTGCCTTATTTGCAATGCATTTATAAATTTTAAAATCTCCATGCTGGACAGACACCCAAATTTAAAGGTTTTCTATATATTTACATAAGCACGCACACATCTTAGTTCCTTGAAACCATACATTTTATTTGTATATAAGCTTGAATGAATTTTCAAGAAAATAAAATCATAAATCCATGAAATTCTAAAGATTTATTGTAAAATAACTGGTTTCTGCCACCTTATATAGAACTGCCCATGCTATAAAACCCCAGTGTGTTATATATAGATAAAGTCAATGAACTTTAAGCACGTGTAACTGTTCAATTGTCAATCAAGATAAGATAGGCGGAGTCTCTATATTTTGAAAATTTTACTTTGCCATGGTATTTTGACCCCCTGCGGTACTTTTAATCCCCTACTCTAGACCTTTAATTAAAAAAAAATCTGGCAATTTTAACTCTTCTATGTAGTTAGAATACACCGACAAGTAGTTTGTATGTATTAAACTTGCTGGAAAAGATATTTTGAAAATTTTACTTTTCCATGGTATTTTGACCCCCTGCGGTATATTGAACCCCCTACTCTAGACCTTTAATTTCTAACAATCTGGCAATTCTAACTCTTTAATGTAATTAGAATACACCAATTAGTAGTTTGTATGTATTTAACTTGCTGGAAAAGATATTTTGAAAATTTTACTTTGCCATGGTATTTTGACCCCCTCCCCCTTTTTTACCATGGAAAATCAAAACTACCCTATATATATATATATATTTATATATATACATATGTTATAATTACAAATAATTAAAGCATTTAAGCTACATATGGTCTAGTTATAATGTGTCAATAAGTGTTTTGAATGACATTTTGTTGGTAAAGACTTCAGAGCACTTATATACCAAGCAAAGATATTTCTTTTAATTAAGCATAGAAAATGTACCTCCCCTCCTTGTATGAATGATTTTTTAATGTATGGTAAGCTTTAGAATAATGTATAATGTTCTAATAATCATCTAGGATGAAAAAAACAGGGGGTTCAATTTACCATGGGGGTTCAATTTTCCATACAGGGGGGTTCAATTTACCATAGCGGTATTTTGACCCCAGGGACAATTTACCATGGGGTTCAAAAATACCATATGACACCAGCCAACCAACCAAGATGGCCGCCATGGCAAAAAATAGAACATAGGGGTAAAATGCAGTTTTTGGCTTATAACTCAAAAACCAAAGCATTTAGATCCAATCTAACTGTGGTTAAATTGTTTATTAGGTCAAGATCTATCTGCCCTGAAATTTTCAGATGGATCGGACAACCCGTTGTTAGGTTGCTGCCCCTGAATTGGTAATTTTAAGGAAATTTTGCAGTTTTTTGTTATTATCTTGAATATTATTATAGATAGAGATAAACTGTAAACAGCAATAATGTACAGCAAAGTAAGACCTAAAAATAAGTCAACATGACCAAAATGGTCAATTGACCCCCTAAGGAGTTATTTTTTTTCCTTTATAGTCAATTTTTAACAATTTTTATAAATTTGTAAATTTTACTTACATTTTCCACTGAAACTACTGGGCCAAGTTCATAATAGATAGAGAAAAATGTAAGCAGCAAGAATGTTCAGTAAAGTAAGATGTACAAACACATCACCATCACCAAAACACAATTATTTCATGAATCTATCTGTGTCTTTTGTTTAATATTCACATAGAGACCAAGGTGAGTGACACAGGCTCTTTAGAGCCTCTAGTTTTACCTAAATAAGGCTGTTAGTTTTCTCGTTTGAATTGTTTACATTGTCTTATCGGGGCCTTTTATAGCTGACTATGTGCAGTATGGGCTTTGCTCATTGTTGAAGGCCGTACGGTGACCTATAGTTGTTAATGTCTGTGTCATTTTGGTATTTTGTGGATAGTTGTCTCATTGGCAATCATACCACATCTTCTTTTTTATATTGGCCACTATTTTCATCAGGGTAAAATTTAGTTTTAAAAATGTGTTCTGTTACGTTGCCTTTCAACCAGCATGCTGACATGGCTAAGAATATAACATAGGGGGAAAATGCAGTTTTTGATTTTTATGCCCCACCTACGATAGTAGAGAGGCATTATATTTTCTGGTCTGTGCCTCCGTTCGTCCGTTCGCTTCAGGTTAAAGTTTTTGGTCAAGGTAGTTTTTGAAGAAGTTGAAGTCTAATCAACTTGAAACTTAGTACACTTGTTCCCTATGATATGATCTTTCTAATTTTAATTCCAAATTAAAGTTTTGACCCCAATTTCACGGTCCACTGAACATAGAAAATGATAGTGCGAGTGGGGCATCCGTGTACTTGGGACACATTCTTGTTATCTCTGAAACTTAAGCAAAAAGTATGAATGTTGCATTATTGTTTCATGCATCAATTGTAAATAAAAAATATCAGGTGAGTGACACAGGCTCCTTGGAGACTCTAGTTAGGTTTTTGTCGAGCCTACAACTTTTGTTGCAGAAAGTTTAACATAGATATAGTGATCCAGCAGCGGCAGCTACGGCAGTGGCAGCAGCATTAGCTAACTTATTGAAAGCTTTATATTTTAGAAGGTGGAAGATGCTTCATACTTTGTATATAGATGCATCATGCTACGAAGTTTCTGTCAGTCACATGTCCAATGTCCTTGACCTAATTTATATGGTTCAGTGACTACTTGAAAAAAAGTTAAGATTTTTTTAAATGGTAAATTCTCTCTTATGATAAGTAATAGGATAACTATAATTGGTATGTGTGTACCTTGCAAGGTCCTGATGACTGTCAGACAGTTTTCACTTGACTTCAACCTCATTTCATGGATCAGTGAACAAGTTTTGGTAGTCAAGTCCATATCTCAGATACTATAAGCAATAGGTCTAGTATATTCAGTATGTGGATGGACTGTAAGGTGTACATGTCCAACTGGCAGGTGTCATCTGACCTTAACCTCATTTTCATGGTTCAGTGGTTATAGTTAAGTTTTTTTTCAAACTATAAGCAATAGATCAAGTAAATTTGTTGTATGGAAGAATTGTTAGCTGTACACGTCTGCCTGTCATAGTTCATCTGACCTTGACCTCAATTTTATGGGTCATTAGTCATTGTTTAGTTTTCTTGGTAAATGTTAGGTTTATGTGACAGTTTTAATAAAGTGTTATATTTAGGACTGCCAACATGATATCAATAATTAGTAAAGAAGGCGTAACATTTCAGAGTGTGCACTCTTGTTATATTTTCATAACTGTATTTTACATTCCTTCAACTCTTTGTAGATAACAACAGTCCAAATAATGAAATTGATAGACACCTGAACAACAATTGCCAAGAGTCTAGGAATGGTCCTCAGTCAGAGCAACTGTTAAACACTCATGTGCCTACTCCTGAACAGGTAAATAAACCAATATTCAGGGTCTATGGGGTCCTTTACAGGAAACACTGAACAGATAAATAAACCAATATTCAGGGTCTATGGGGTCCTTTACAGGAAACACTGAACAGGTAAATAATATCAATATTCAGGGTCTATGGGGTCCAGTACAGGAAACACTGAACAGGAAAATGAACCAATATTCAGGGTCTATGGGGTCCAGTACAGGAAACACTGAACAGGAAAATGAACCAATATTCAGGGTCTATGGGGTCCAGTACAGGAGACAAGGAAAAGGTAATAATATCAATATTCAGGGTCTATGGGGTTCAGTACAGGAAACACTGAACAGGTAAATAATATCAATATTCAGGGTCTATGGGGTCCAGTTCAGGAAACACTGAACAGGTAAATAAACCAATATTCAGGGTCTATGGGGTCCAGTACAGGAAACACTGAACAGGAAAATGAACCAATATTCAGGGTCTATGGGGTCCAGTACAGGAGACAAGGAAAAGGTAATAATATCAATATTCAGGGTCTATGGGGTCCAGTACAGGAAACACTGAACAGGAAAATGAACCAATATTCAGGGTCTATGGGGTCCAGTACAGGAGACAAGGAAAAGGTAATAATATCAATATTCAGGGTCTATGGGGTCCAGTACAGGAAACACTGAACAGGTAAATAATATCAATATTCAGGGTCAATGGGGTCCAGTTCAGGAAACACTGAACAGGTAAATAAACCAATATTTAGGGTCTATGGGGTTCAGCACAGGAGACGTGAAACAGGTAAATAAAACCTCCAATTAATAAGATGTACTCAAAATAAACAACTTTACAGTATTAAGTCCAAGTACATGTATTCTGAATCATTATTTGGTATTTCCCATATAAATTAAACAAAACACCTGCCTGTTTTATATATAGACGTTGTCTATGTTTTTTATTATGCAAGTTTTACCCTTGTTTGTCTGTACATCCCATAGCTGTGTTCCTTACTCTAACTTCAGTTTGCCTTAACCAAATGCTATGAAACTTATGGGCAATGCTCATTACAAAATACTGATCAAGTTTGAATTTTAGTGGTGTCACTGTAATGGTTCTAGAGTTATGTCCCTTTACAAATGGAAAAATTGTTTAATTTTTCATTTCTGTTCTCTAACTTTAGTTTGCCTCAACCAAATGCTATGAAACTTACACACAATGTTCAATACCACAAAATACAGATCAAGTACTTATTTGGGTAGCAACCCTTTTATTGTTCTTTAGTTATGTCCCTTTATTACTTTCTATGATATGCAAGTGGGGCATCATCTGTGTTCCATTACAGGACTCATTCCCTATTTATTTAGTTAACACAACAAGTGTGGACACAGATGAGTGTGGATAGTATGTTTGGATGTTTGACAGTGTCTTATGACAAAAGGAGTTCTATGTTTTTCCTTTATGGTGTTATTTTTTTGTCTATCTGATGAGTTAAGCCTTTTTTAACTGATTTTTATAGTTTGTTCTTATGTTGTAGGGGTCCCAGGTTAGGGGGAGGCTTGGGATCCCACTAACATGTTTAACACTGCCACATTATTTTTGTATGTGCCTGTCCCAAGTCAGGAGCCTGTAATTCAGTGGTTGTCGTTTGTTTATGTGTTACATATTTGTTTTTCGTTCATTTTTAACCGGATTTTTGTGACAAAAATGTCGGTTATTGATTTGGGGATGTACGGCGGGCGGGCGGGCGGGCGGTCGGGCAGTCGGGCGGGCGGGCGGGCGGGCGGGCGGCAATAAAATGTTGTCCGTGCATTAACTCTTGAACCGTTCAACCAAAGCTTTTAAAATTTTAATATGTTATTACTGACAACTATTCGAAGGTCAAGTTCAATAATGGCGATTTTGACTTTTACCGTTCAGGAGTTATGGTTCTTGAAAGATTGAAAAATGGAGTTGTCCGTGCATTTACGCATGAACTGTTCTACCAAAGCTTCCCAAATTTTAATATGTTGTTACTTATGAAAGAATGGAGGTCAAGTTCAATAATGACGAATTTGACTTTTACCGTTCAGGAGTTATGGTTCTTGAAAGATTGAAAAATGGAGTTTCCAGTCGTGTCCGTGCATTTATGCATGAACTGTTCTACCAAAGCTTCCGAAATTTTAATATGCTGTTACTGATGACAAAATGGAGGTCAAGTTCAATAATGACGATTTTGACTTTTACCCTTCAGGAGTTATGGTTCTTGAAAGATTGAAAAATGGTGTTTCCTGTCGTGTCCGTGCATTTTCTCATGAACCATTCAACCAAAGCTTTTGAAATTTTAATATGTTGTTACGGATGACAAAATAGAGGTCAAGTTCAATAATGACGATTTTGACTTTTACCGTTCAGGAGTTATGGTTCTTGAAAGATCGTAAAATGGCGTTTCCATTCAGGTTGTTGCATTTACTCATGAACCATTCAATCTAAGCTTTTCAAATTTTTATATGTTGATACTGATGACAAAATGGAGGTCAAATCTGATATTGACGATTTTCACTTTCACCATTCATCAGTAATGGTTCTTGTGATATTGCCAGGACACAAATAAATGTTAATAAATCCGGTTTGCTGTCGTTGTGACAGCCTCTTGTTTTTACATAAATGAGGCCATTAGTTTTCTCGCTTGAATTGTTTTACATTGTCTTATCGGGGCCTTTTATAGCTGACTATATATGCGGTATGGGCTTTGCTCATTATTGAAGGCCGTACAGTGACCTATAACTGTTAATGTTTGTGTCATTTTGGTCTTTTGTGGATAGTTGTCTCATTGGCAATCATACCACATCTTCTTTTTTATATTATTAACTGTGTTGCACGGTGACAACCAACCTGAGCATTAGAACTGTTATTTATTTAATATTTTTTTTATGTTCATGACAGGCATGGAGGAGACAGTAATAACACTAGTTACAAAATGATTATGATAGAATATGTTCTACATCTTTGTATCTAGGAGAGCAACACATAATAGATTAATTTTTTCACACGTTTTTTTTCTATATGGGAGATGATATCTAGATTTGAGAACATGACATAAGGAGCCTGTAACTCGGTGATTGTCGTTTATTTATGTGTAACATATAAGTTTTTTGTTTAATTTTTTTTTAACATAAATAAGGCCATTAGTTTTCTCGTTTGAATTGTTTTATATTGTCATTTCGGTGCCTTTTATAGCTGATTATGCGGTATTGGCTTTACCTATTGTTTATTAGTTAACACAATAATCTTGCACATACACGAAGGAATTCCATGAATAATGAATGTGCTACATCATATCTTACCAATACTGACAAAAAATCTGAAAATCTGACTGTATTCTTTATGTTACTTATAGGGAACAGGTGCAAACAAAAATTCGTGTCCTGGACCAAATATGATGTCTAACATGATGCAAGCCAATGAACCACTTCCAGAGATGTGTGGACCACCACTACTTTTGTCAACACAATTATCCACTCCTGATGTACCAATTGTCAAAGGTTTGTTTTTACATGTTTAATACAATTTACATTATCTTGACTAGTTAGCAACTCCTGGCAGACCAATTGTCAAAAGTTTGTTTTTACATGTTAATACATTTTGAAATATCTTGATTAGTTGGCAACTCCTGGTAGACCTATTGTCAAAAGTTTGTTTTTATATGCCCGTTTACAGGACTTTATAATGTATATCGTTGTCTGTCCGTCTGTTGTCAACATATCAGCCATTTACTCCAAAAATGCTTTAACCAATTTGAATAAAACTTTATTGAATTGTTTGTATCTATTGTGTGTGAGCTACCTTTTGTTTTGTTTTTTATAAATTTTTGTTTTTATGATTTTGAGTTATTAGGTTTTATCGTCGAGCCTGCAACTTTTGTTGCAGAAACCTCGACATAGGGATAGTGATCTGGCGGCTACGGCGGCAGCGATGGCGGTGTTAGCTAATTTCTTAAGCTTTATATATACGAAGGTGGAAGACCTGTATGCTTCATACTTTGTATATGGATGTTACAAAGTTTCCGTCAGTCACATGTCCAATGTCCTTGACCTCATTTTCATGGTTCAGTGACTACTTGAAAAAAAGTTAGGATTTTTTGAAATGTTAAATTCTCTCTTATTATAAGCAATAGGATAACTATATTTGGTATGTGGTACTCATGCCTGTCAGACAGTTTTCACTTGACCTCGACCTCATTTCATGGATCAGTGAACAAGGTTAAGTTTTGGTGGTCAAGTCCATATCTCAGATACTTTAAGCAATAGGTCTAGTATATTCGGTGTATGGAAGGACATATCCAACTGGCAGTTGACCTCATTTTCATGGTTCAGTGGTTATAGTTAAGTTTTTGTGTTTTGGTCTGTTTCTCTTATACTGTATGCAATAGGTCTACTATATTTGGTGTATGGAATGATTGAAAGGTCTACATGTCTAGCTGTCAGGTGTAATCGGACCTTGACCTCATTTTCATGGTTCAGTAGTCAAAGTAAATTTTTTGAGTTTTGGCCTTTTTTTTCTACTACTAATTGCAATAGGTCAACTATATTTGGTGTATGGAAATATTTTATGATCTATTTGTCAGTCGTGCAGGTTTTATTTGACCTTGACCGCATTTTCACAGTTAATTGCTCAGTGTAAAGTTTTTGTGTTTTGGTCTGTTTTTCTTAAAACTATAAGCAATAGGTCAACTATATTTGTTGTTTGGAAGAATTGTTAGCTGTACATGTACATGTGTCATGGTGTGTTTTTTTGGCTAATGTTTGTGTTAGTGTTATTTTGGAATAAAAAACGTGTTTTTTTGTTGTTTTTTGGTTTTTTTTTTTGTTGTTTTTTTTATATAGATTAGACGGTTGGTTTTCCTGTTTGAATGGTTTTACCTTGCGTTTTAGCTATGCCTATCAGAACATCAAGTCTAGCACTATCTAAGGGGAGCTAACATGTATGTGCTGGAACCAAGGGACAGGGGGTCAATCTATCGCTAGACTTGATGTTCTGATAGGCATAGCTAAAACGCAAGGAAGGTTTTCATGTTATTTATAACAGTGCTCTGGAGTGGACCTTGGTTACACATGCCTGCCTTGCATGGTTCATCTTACCTTGACCTCATTTTCATGTTTCTTTGGTCAATGTTTAGTTTTCTGTTTTAAGTTTATGTGACAGTTTTAATAAAGCTTTATATTTAGGACTATCAACATAATATCAATGATTAGTAAAGAAGGCGAGACATTTCAGCGTGTGTATTTTTGTTAGGTTTTAAGGTTGTTATAATTTAAATGTAGGACTCATTTGCATAAGTTGAAGTACCAGTTATTAATCTTTAAATGAGGACAATAGACTAGTGGTTAATCTAATTTGTATTGATGTAATTTACTTTCATTGAAAACGAATTACTAGATCTTATTTTCACATTGTTCCAACTTATTTTTTTTTCAGAAACTCCACAGAATGATACCGATATCGATGAGACTATGGTCAAGGTGCCATATGAAGAGGACAGAGGAGGAAATAAAGGTTCTATTATTATTGATATAATGACTAACAAGAAAACATATATACACTAGCAGTTTTAGTCATTACAACTCATAACCGGATATGCCCCGAGGACATAGTTATTTCATAGTGCATTTCATTTAGACAATAAATTTAATTTAAAAAAAATCACACTTGCTCTATCTCAAAGAGAATTTTACAGTGTAGTGTACTACTATTGGGACACAAAATATCAAAATAATAGAAAAGTGTATCAGTTCTAACCCAAATATTGACAATTCTGTGTTAAAGTGGTCTAAAATTCAGTTTGACAGCTTCAGACATACTTATTTTTGACCCTTTTTAACAAGACCTAATCATTCTTAACATAAAGATTCAGCACCTAAATTTTTTTAACATTTAATTTCATCCCCTTACTTAATATTATTGCATGAAATATCAAGAAATAAATTGGGAAAGTGTAAGATAAAAAATTTGCAAGTTATACACTGTTTACACACTAGGGACTATATTTGTAAAGGACAATAACTGTGTCCTTGGCCCATATTGTACTGTGTGATGAGCAGATGCCAGTAATGAGATACACACAGCTCATACTTGACAATTTCATGTGTTGATGCCCATTTTGAAGTTGACCTTGTAAATCTTAAATTGTATATATATGTCTCATATTTCTCTTCATGTATTTTTTATGCCCCATTTATGGGCATTATGTTTTCTGGTCTGTGCATCAATTGGTTCATCCATTCATTCATCCATCCGTCTGTCCTGAGTGCTTCAAGTTAAAGTTTTTGGTCGAGGTAGTTTTTGATGAAATTGAAGTCCAATCAACTTGAAACTTAATACACGTACATGTTCCCTATGATATGATCTTTCTAATTTTAATGCCAAATTAGAGTTTTGACCCCATTTTCACGCTCCACTGAATATAGAAAATAATAGTGCCGATGGGGCATCCGTGTACTACGGACACGTAAAAAGTTTGTGATTAGATCAGTTCAAGGGGACCACTGATGAGAAGTCTATAGCATTTAGTTTGCAGTTATTTTAGCATTAAAACATCACATGGAAATTATTTGACCCTGCACACTCAGTCTATTGACTTTGATACTTAAAAGTTTCAATGTAAAAGTTTGTCAGTTTGGGTAACCACTAGTGGTTATGTCAATATTATTTGTTATGAAGAGGTATAAGTATCTTCTTATTTCCATGGAGCTTATATATTGCTCTGCCTGCTCAGTCATCAGGTGCCAACATTAGTTTGTGAAATTATTTTTTTTAGTTGTGATAAATGCTGCTTCTCTCTAGTAATCCCTTTCAATAATAACTTGACAGAAAATTCATCTAATTGAACAAAAGGTTTGTCTAACATCAAATGCATAGTTTTAACCCCACATACATAATTTTTTATAGAACTGACTGATTTGAACGATCTACTCAAAAATTGGATAAACAAACAGATCGTTTTTAATGAAACAGGACATTCATTTAAATTAAAAAATGTACAAAAAAGCAAAAAGGCTCGCCACTGAACCAATAAATTCTTTTTTGTTCCTACAGCAAAGGCTGATAATGTCGATATCTTTACATCCCTTTCTAGTTCTCTAATTTGTCTATCTGAAAACGTAATTTACCATTCGTGAATAAACTGAAACAACTCATTTGGCACTTCAAATTCTTCTAAATGTACATATTTTGTCTCTTCAAAAAATGTTTTAGCATAATTACTATGTAAATGCCAGCGAGACAACATATCAGCTAAACGATTGTCAACACCTGCAATGTGAACTGCCCTCAACTCAAATTCGTTAATGGCAGCTACAAAACAAATCTCACGCAAGCAAGATTGTAAAAACTGATTCCTTGATTTTCCAGTGTTAATAACTGTTACTGTAACCTGGTTATCACATTTAATTATAATTCTCTTTCCTCTCAATTTAGTTCCCCATAATTTCAGGCATACAACTACTGTTAACATTTCTAATGCATTAATATGAAGCTGATCATTTACAATTAAGCATCAGGGAATTCAACATGAAAAAAGTGTTCTTTGAACATGCCACCACAACCTGTCATGCATGCATCAGAAGAGAATATTTCATCTGGTTTCGACCATTCCTCTATTAACATCATTGATACACCGTTATATAAAGGTAGAAACTTTTTCCACCATTTGATGTCTTTTTTAACAAGTTCAGGCACCTCGCTCTTTTTTACATCTTGATAAATATATCTTAACCAATTAAGTATTCGAGAAATAAACACTCGTCCGGGTCTAACACAACACCCGACAAAATTCAGTTTTCCAACAAGCGATTGAATTTCACGCTTAGAGGCGAATTCTTTTCCTACCCACTCCAATAAAATTAAATCTATATCTGTTAATCTTTCAATTGAAATTTCTAAAGTCATTTTAACTGAGTCACAAATAATGCCTAAAAACTCCATTCTAGTTGAAGGACCCACAGCTTTATGTTCGGACTCTTCAATTCCACAGGAAGCTAACACATTTTGTAATTCCAAAAAGGCTTTTTCAGACAATTCTGGAATTTCTACCCCGGCAAAGTCATCTAAATAGTTTATGATATCAAACCCTAAAGATCTATAAATATAAGCAATAGCGTTTGTCAATCGTTGACATATTTGTGCAGCTGATCTTAAGCCCATAGACAGCACAATATCAAAAAATATATGCCCATTCCAAGCAAATCCTACTAAAAAGGTATCTCCAATATCAATTGGTATTTGTCTGTAAGCCCGGGCAAGATCCCGTTTGAAAAGATGAGATCCACTTCCCTTTTTCTTTATTAACGAAACTAAATCATCTACTCTTGGGTATGTTAAAGAAACTGGTTCACCTAAATAATTATCTTTTTCTATAAATTCATTTACCCCAGTTCCACCAGCCGAACTTAAGTCTAAAATGATCCTTCTTTCCGTTGAATCCTTTTTAGGAACAGTATTCAATGGAGATAAAATAATACCATGATCAAACGGATTCACATGAAAAGGGCCAATTATTGCCCCCTTAGTAAGTTCTTTTACCAAATATTTCTCCATATCATTTGGAAACTCTACTGCCCCACGATGATTTTTAACTTGTAACACCTCTTTTTGAACCTTAAAATCTTGTAATAAACTCATAGATTCCTTATTTCGGTGAAATCCAATTGGAAATCCAAATTCTAACAATTTACAAATTTCTCTGTCCGAATAATCACTCAGCATCAATTTAAAATAATCCACATTTATTTTTGATAGTGTTTTTATTTTACAGTTTTCAAAATTCAATTTTGACGATTTAAAAACTAAATCGTGATCATGTAAAAGCTTGTCAGTTTTCAAAACATCATATTTACCCTCATATACTAACTTACAAAGATCGTTTTTACAAGCTTCCGAACTAGCCTTCTCTTTTTTATTACCACTGTATTTTGATAAACATTTCATATTAGGGTTATCTCTCTTCAAGCTGTCTTTCATGTATTGAGGATAAAAAATCTCCGCATCAGGATCAAGCTTTTTAACACGATCTAGTCAAACAGGAAAATTAGGACAAGTATAAGGACATTCTGGATGATTTAACTTTTTATTATCCTTTTTCCAGCACACTGCACAAATGTGAAAGACAGTCTTATATTGACCTTTGAAATTAATTTGATGCGGCGTGGATTTTGACGTACACCGATTTCTGTTATATAATGTACAAAACCAAATACTTTCTTCCTTTTTTGTGAAGTCTGATTTAAATGTCTTACCACCAGACGCGCTCTCCGACTTAGATAAAATGTAAGGACTTAAAACCTGAACTTCAATACACGTAGGGTCATCTTTCCAAGATTTTTGGCCCAATTCTATTTTACGTAGCCATGCTGCATAAAAGGCGAGAAGACCTTTCCAAGCATAAATATTACTATAATAAGTAATTTTCTTTAAAAGATTTAATCTACCCGATTTCTCCGTTTCTGAAATACCATGACTTGTGATAATTTCAAGCTCTCCCGCGGTAAACAATTTAATGTCTAAACTTTTAAAGGAAGTTGATTCGTTTACATACTCATATTGTAGTGCGGAATGAGGCCATAACAATTGATTTTTGACTTTATCAGACGACTTACTCTGAATACCAGATTTAATTTTCCTTTTACTACGCTTATTCTTTTTCTTTTCACTCTCAGAATCATCTTCCGAATCTGAAGAATCAGTCGAACTATCCGAAACAGCTATACATTTCTTTCTATCACTGTTCCCTTTTTTACCTTTTTTTATACGCCCGTCAAAATTTTGACAGGACGTATTATGGTATACAAATGTCCGGTGTCCGTCCGTCCGTCCGTCCGTCTGTCCGTTCGTCCGTCTGTCCGTCTGTCTGTCCGGCGTAAACATGTCGCACCGTAACTTGAGAACGACTTATCCAAATTTCATGAAACTTAACATAGTTGTTTCTTATGATGGTCAAATGATCTGTATACTTTTTGGTGAAAATAAGATTAAAACTTTTTGAGTTACGGTACTTTGTAACTAAAACAGGGGTGTGTTTTTTTCACATGTCGCACCGTATCTCAAAAACGATTCTTGTTTATGGCTTAAAACTTTAAACACTTCTTAGTTATATTAATCTTAATATCTGTATACTTTTTGGTGATGATTCAAAATTTTATTTTTTGAGTTATTCAGTATTTTGTAAAAAAGGGGGAGGGGTTTTTTACATGTCGCACCATATCTCATAAACGATTTATGATTATTGCTTAAAACTTTACACATGTCTTTGTTTAATTAATCTAAAGATCTGTATACTTTTTGTTGATGATTCAAAATTTCATTTTTGAGTTATTGAGTATTTTGTAAAAAAGGGGGAGGTTTTTTTTTTACATGTTGTGCCGTATCTCAAAAACAATTTATGATTATTGCTTAAAACTTTACACACTTCTTTTGTTATATTAATCTAAAGATCTGTATACTTTTTGTTGATGATAAAAAACTTTATTTTGGAGTTATTGAGTATTTTGTTAAACAGGGGAGGTTTTTTTTTTTACATGTCGCGCCGTATCTCAAAAATAATTTATGATTATTGCTTAAAACTTTACACACTTCTTTGTTATATTAATCTAAAGATCTGTATACTTTTTGGTTTTGATTCAAAATTTTATTTTAGTGATATTTAGTTTTTCGAAGAAAAAAAACAGGGTTAGGGGTTTCACATGTCCCGCCGTGTCTCAAAAACAATATATGGTTATTGCTTGAAACTTTCTCAGAAACTATTTATGATTATTGCATAAAACTTCCACACAAGACGTCGGGCCTATCATGCGCTCATGGCGCAGCTGTTTATTCTATTTACCCCATCCTCAGAACTACTCTCTGAACTTGATGAACTAAGTTTAATCTTAAGTTTGCTTTTCTTTTTACTAGCATCTCCTTTTATTTCAGGTTTATCAAATAACCCCATATCTGACAATTTTTTATCAACTTTTAAATTAAGTCTTTCCATCTTTCTAAGATCAGTTAATTTAACTTTCTCATCTATTGTACTATCCTCACCTTTCATTGACTTCAACACCTTTTCCCCTTCTTCTATTTTCTTTTTTAAGACTGTTTTCTCTTCCTCTTTCTTCTTTCATATACTATCTTCTGTGTTCTTCAACTTCTTGCGTAACTGTTCTAGTTCTTCATCTGATCGACTTCCCTCTTCATCAGAATCCAAGTCCTCGGCCACTACCTTGTCTAAAAGTCTTGCTGTGGTGAGTTCCAACTTTTTCCTTGGTGTGGAAATCTTAACAGGATCTGTCAAATTTAATGCTGGCAGTCCATAATCATTCAGCGACTTGTAATTTATGCCTTTACGAGATCGTAAACTTTCTGCCATTCTCTAACTATATTCTCTAACTATATTCAAACTAAAATTCTATCTAACTATATTCCAACTTAACTAATCGAAAATATATCTAATAATGATTACAAAGTTACTTAAAAGTACTCACTGAACATATACTATAGATAGTAGAGAATTTCGAAATGTTGAAGAAAACGAACTTCGCATATAATTATGCGTTTTTAGAATTAAAAACTATACGATTGGGGTAAAATATTAATCAGGTTTAGATCTACCCACCCATAAAATTTCAGACAAAGCAGAAATACCCCTTGTTGGATTGCTGCCATTGAATTGGTAATTTTATGGAATGTTTGCAGATTTTAGTTATTATCTTGAATATTATTACATATACTATAGATAAACTATAAACAGCAATAATATTCATTAAAGTTAGATCTATAAGTAATTCAGTATGACCAAAATTGTCATTTGACCCCTTAAGAAGTTATTGCCCTTTATAGTACTACTGTGAGTGGGCCAAATTTAATCACACAATCATCATTAGGGTATTCAGTTTAAAAAATGTGTCTTATGACCTCGCCTGCTAACCAAGATAGGGACCATGGCTAGAAATAGGAAATAGAGGTAAAATACAAGTGATGTCTTATTTTAAAAATTATAAATTGAGAAAATCTGAAAGAAGCAAAAATGTTCCGAATATTGAGCTCTACCAACTGTTTAGTATACAACAAAACTGTCAGCTGACAACTTCTTGAAGGAGTTATTGCCTTAAATGACAAATTTTACCATTATTTTCATTTTTTTTTTCCTTATCTTAAAAACTATAATAAAAAGTGAGAAACTTTAGCATGAAAAAATAATCGGCAAGACAAAGAAGTACCGTATTAAAAACTTGTCAACATAGTCAAAATCATCAGTTGACTGACTTATGACACTTCGGTGTTGACATGAATATCAATGATATGGTCTTTTTTTATGAATTTCCTGTTTACAAAACTTTGAATTTTTTCGAAATACTAAAGATTTTCTTATCCTAGGAGTAGATAACCTTAGCCGTATTTGGCACAACTTTGTGGAATTTTGGGGTCCGCAATGCTCTCCAACTTTGTACTTGTTTGGCTTTTTAAATGTTTTGATATGAGCGTCACTGATGAGTCTTATGTAGACGAAATGCGCGTCTGGCGTATTAAATTATAATCCTGGTACCTTCGATTACTATTTTATTACAGTTATTGCCCTTTGACTTTTTTCGTCTGGCCTGCACTTTTGTTGCCAAAACGAGACGTAGCGAACCTACATTCTGGCAGCAGTGGCGTGGCGTCCATAAATATTTACTCTGTGGTTAAAGTTTTTGTAATTTTGGTACTTTCTTAAACTTTTCTGGATTTCTACAACACTTGGACAGAAGCTTGTTTATGATCATAAGATAATAAGTGTCCAGAAGTTAATTTTGTATAAAAAAATCCTTTTTTTTTCCGTATTTTACTTATAACTGGAATTTCTCTGTCAGTTAACATTTCATACAGTCTGTAGTTAAAGTTTTAAAAATATTTATTAGATTTATAAAGCATCCTGGATTTTCACCCAACTAGGACAGAAACTTCTTACAATCAAAAGATAGTATCTAGAAGAAAATTATTAAAATATATTTCCTCATTTTTGTTGAGCCTGTGACTTTTGTTGCAAAAGCGAGACAAAGAGATGCTACATTACGCTGTCAGCAGCTGCAGTGTCCACAAATATTCACTCTATGGTTAAAGTTTTAAAAAATTTATTAACTTTCTTAAACTATCCTGGATTTTAATAATACAAAACGACAACATCCTGGATTACTGCAAAGAAATTTTTTATTATGGTCTACAAGTTTCGCCACTTATGGTGGTGTCTTCAGGACAATTTAATTATAGGAAACAAATAATTTACCCAGAACGGAGCTGGGCGAAAAAAAAAATTTGGACCCTTTTTTGCATAAAATGATTTTTTTTTCAATCTTAAGATGGTTGAGAAGAAGTGTCTTAAACGTCATATAAATGAACCAATTCATAAATGCAAAACTATTTAATGATGGTTGGACTGTCGGTCGACTGGTTGGTACGTGCGGGTCCATCAGACACAAAAAAATAATTATGCCTATCAATCAATATTCATGGTAAGAGTGACTTGTTCCAATTCCATGTGTACATGTCCAACTGGCAGGTGTGATCTGACCTTAAACTCATTTTCATGGTTCAGTGGTTATAGTTAAGTTTTTCTTAGACTATAAGCAATAGGTCAACTATATTTGTTGTATGGAAAAATTGTTAGCTGTACATGTCTGCCTGGCATGGTTCATCTGACCTTGACCTCATTTTCATGGTTCATTGGTCATTGTTTAGTTTTCTTGGTTAATGTTAGGTTTAAGTGACAGTTGTAATAAAGCTTTATATTTAGGACTTTCAACATGATATCAATGATAAGTAAAAAAGGCGAGACATTTCAGTGTGTGCACTCTTGTTATATTTTCATAACTGTATTTTACATTCCTTCAACTCTTTGTAATGATAACATGGATAAACAGTTTTCCAGCAATTATACTTTCGGTCATATGAAAAATAAAATAAAATAAGCAAAAAAGAACAATAGATAGCCTAGTCAGAAAATTTCTATAATTTTTGTTCTGAAATAGCTCTCTAAGAGTATGTAACTTTAAAGTGTGCTGTAGAAATAAAATTTACACTATAACTCCTATGATTTATACATTGAACTATGTCCCATTAAGTTGACATTTTCTTAACGAGATTTGATTCCCTATATTAGGAACACCAGCACCTCCTCAAAGTTTCATAAACTTAACAAGAAGACCTCATGATGCATCATTGAATGATGAAGATCTCAACAGTCCAAAAAATGAAATTGATAGACACCTGAACAACAATTGCCAAGAGTCTAGGAATGGTCCTCAGTCAGAACAACTGTTAAACACTCATGTGCCTACTCCTGAACAGGTAAATAAACCAATATTCAGGGTCTATGGGGTCCTTTACAGGAAACACTGAACAGGTAAATAAACCAATATTCAGGGTCTACAGGGTCCTTTACAGGAAACACTGAACAGATAAATAAACCAATATTCAGGGTCTATGGGGTCCTTTACAGGAAACACTGAACAGGTAAATAATATCAATATTCAGGGTCTATGGGGTCCAGTACAGGAAACACTGAACAGGTAAATAATATCAAAATTCAGGGTCTATGGGGTCCAGTACAGGAAACACTTAACAGGTAAATAAACCAATATTCAGGGTCTATGGGGTCCAGTACAGGAGACACTGAACAGGTTAATAAAAACTAATTAATATAAAAAGAAGATGTGGTATGAATGCCAATGAGACAACTGTCAACATGAGACCAAAATGAGACACAGAAATTAACAACTATAGGTCACCGTATCGCCTTCAACACTGAGCAAAGCCCATACCTCATAGTCAGCTATAAAAGACCCTGAAATGACAATGTAAAACAATTCAAACTAGAAAACGAACGGCCTTATTTATGTACAAAAAATGAACAAAAAACAAATATGTAACACTTAAACAAACCACAACCACTGAATTACAGGCTCTTTGCTTGGGACAGGCACATACATACATAATGTGGCAGGGTTAAATCAATAAACAACTTACAGTATTAAAAGTCTAAGTACATGTATTCTGAATCATTTTTGTTTTTATATTCCCATATAAATCAAACAAAACTTCTGCCTGTTTTATATACACGTCGTATATGTTTTTTATTAAGCAAGTTTTACCCTTGTCCATCTGTACTTTCCATAGTTTAGTTCCTTTCTCTAACTTTAATTTGCCTCAACCATTTAATACCATATAGCGGGTTATTTTCGCATGTGTAAAATTTCGCAATTTTCATTGAATAAGGTATACGAAATATTTTGGAGGTTTCATAACTTTTATCAATACCTTTGCATGTACACTTTTAACTTGGCGGAATTTATTTTGGTGATTTTGTTATTTCCGTGAAAATAAGTGAAAATTTACACCCTGCGAAAATAACACACTATACTGTACTATGAAACTTATAGGCAATGCTTATTACCACAAAATACAGATCAAGTTTGAAGTTTAGTGGTGTCACTCTTAGGGTTCTAGAGTTATGCCCCTTTACAAATGGAAAAAATGCTTAAGTTTTATAAGACTACAAATTTTTTGCGGTCGTATATTGGTGTCGTCCGAAGACGGATGGTTTCCGATAATAACTTTAGTATAAGTAAATAGAAATCAATAAAATTTTAAAACAATGTTTATAACCACAAAAAGAAGGTTGGGATTGATTTTGGGGTTTATGGTCCCATCAGTTTAGGAATAAGGGGCCCAAAGGGATCAAAATCTTTAAAAAAAAATCTGTAAAAACAAAATGGAAAATTAATAATTTCAAAAGTATCTTAAAAAGCTTGAAAGAAATAGATTTTTAATAGTTTGGTTACAGCCTGAGGCTAAAATATATAGATAACTAGAAGTAGGATAACTTTCTCTTTTGCTGTTGGACAGAAAGATATTTGCAACAGTGGGACTTTAGTTGTTTTAATTAAATTTTCATTTAAATACTTTTGTAGTCAATATAAGTATATATCAAGACAAATTAATAGAATGCATTTTTAAAAAGTTTAGCATTAATATTTCAAAATTTACATTTTTAAAATAGAAAGTTGAATGCAGTCCATACTGTTCCACTGTTGTAGCTATAGATCATGGTTTATATTCCATATTCATACTTTTCATAAATTTTAGTTAAGCTTATTCATTGTATGCATGAGAAAAAAAATAGTATTATTATTCTTACCATTTGTTTAATGTTTATGCTATAAATATTTTATGATAAGGACTACCCATTTCAAAGTATTTTTAGAATGATTTTTATCATATGTAATGATACTTTTTTCTTTTTAGAACCCCTTACTTTAAAGTTTTGGCAACCACTATTATGAACGTTATCTTTATATTTTTCATGAATCATGGTATTTTGTCCTCAGTATCAACTTACAAGATTAGAATACAGTGGAAACTGATTTTTTGGCACTCCTCTAAATAAAAATCATCTGCTCAAATAAGATACCTTTATTAGCTCCTTTGAGTAACCCGTGTTTGCAGATTTGACAGTGACAGGTTGTCCTGAAGCAAACAGTATGTTTAAAAGTTCAAACCTTCAAATATAAATTTAAATGTTTTTTTTTGTTATTTCAGCAGTTAAATGTTCAGCAGGCCTATGATCTCGAAGTGTCCAACCTTACACTTAGTTTTGTAAGGAACCTTAGAATAGTGGAGGAAGAAAAGCAGAACTTACTTGTAGATCTGACAGCAATGAGAGAACGTTGTGCCAATTTGGAGGACAGTAAAGAGTCCTCAAAGAGAAAGTTGACATCTGCTTCATTAGATAAGGAACAGGTAAGCTAGGGTTCAGTGCAAAAATAAAATAAAAATACTAAAATCCAAGGAAAATTAAAAACGGAAAGTCCATATTCAAATAGCAAAATCAAAAGCTCAAGACACGTCAAAAAGAATGGACAACAACTGTCATATTCCTGACTTGGTGCAGGCATTTTCTTATGTAGAAAATGTTCGATTTAACCTGGTTTTATGGATGGGGTCCAGTACGGGAAACCCTGAACATATTCAGGGTCCATGGGGTCCGGTACAGGAAACACAGAACAGCTAGGTAAATAAAAACTCTAATTAATAAAAAAAGAAGATGTGGTAAGAATCCCAATGAGACAACTGGCCGCAAGAGACACAGAAATTAACAACTATAGGTCAACATACAGCCTTCAACAATGAGCAAAGCCCATACCTCATAGTCAGCTCTAAAAGGCCCTGAAATGACAATGTAAAACAATTCAAACATAAACTAATGGCCTTATTAATGTACAAAAAATGAACCAAAAAAACAAATATCTAACACATAAACAAATGACAACCACTGAATTACAGGCTCCTGACTTGGGACAGGCACATACATACATAATGTGGCTGGGTTTAATAAAAAAAAAACACTTTACAGTATAAAGTCCAAGTACATGTATTCTGAATCATTTTTTTTTCTATATTTCCCATATAAATCAAACAAAACTTCTGCCTGTTTTATATATACACGTTGTATATTTTTTTTTTATCCTTGTCCATCTTTACATTCCATAGTTTGGTTCCTTTCTCTAACTTTAATTTGCCTCAACTAAATGCTATGAAACTTATAGGCAATGCTTATTACCACAAAATACAGATCAAGTTTGACTTTAGTGTTGTCACTCTAACAGTTCTAGAGTTATGCCCCTTTACAAATGGAAAAATTGCTTAATTTTTTCATTTCCGTTCTCTCTTTCTTTAGTTTGCCTCAACCAAATGCTATGAACTTTAGTTTTATTATTCTTCAGTTATCTCCCTTTATAACTTTTTATGACATGGAAGTGGGGCATCATCTGTGTTCCATTACAGGACTCATTCCATGTTTATTTAGTTAACACAATTATCTTGCACATACACGAAGGAATTCCATGAATAATGAATTTGCTGCAGCAAATGTTACCAATACTGACAAAAAATCTGAAAATCTGACTGTCTTTTTTATTTTACTTTTAGGGAACAGGTGCAATCAAAAATTCTCGTCCTAGACCAAATACAAAGTCTAACATGCTGCAAGCCAAAAGACCACTTCCACAGATGTGTGGACCACCACCACTTATGTCAACAAAAAAATTATCCACTACTGGTGGAGCAATTGTCAAAGGTTTGTTTTTACATGTTAAATACATTTTACATCATCTTGACTAGTTAGCAACATCTGGTAAACCAATTGTCAAAGGTTTTTACATGTTAATACATTTTGAAATACCTTAGCTAGTTTGCAACTCCTGGCAAACCAATTGTCAAAGGTTTTTTCATGTTAAATACAGTTTACATTATCTTGACTAGTGTGCAACTCCTGGTAAACCAATTGTCAAAGATTTGTTTTCACATGTTAAATACATTTTGAAATATATTGAAACCAATTGTAAAAGGTTTGTTTTTACATTTAAACCCTTTCATCCCCGACATTGCTTTGAGGCATCGCCTGACGTTGGCCCAATGATGCCTTAGGGCATAGTTTTTCGTTTTTTTTTTTAAATCAGTTTAATGACGAAATGACAGGGCTTATAAACGGGAAAATGGACATAGTCATTGGGCGTATTTTTAAAGTTGTTTTTATGCTTGGTTTAGTGTAATCGTACGGTTTAAAATAAGAAAAATACAATTGAAACATCATTTACAATGGGAGAAATTAATGGTGTCTGCCGTGGAGCAAGTTGTGTTCAACGGCCCTTTATTTCCATGTTATACCGGTACGTTTTAAAAAGATTAATGACATATATATATTTATTTATTTGTTTTAATTAATACCTCAGAAATTAAAGGGAACTATCTTATTAATGTCTATGGAGGGCTTTTGGGGAAAGCAATATATTTTTTTTTAATTTATTGACCTGAACACCAACCCAATTTACCCGGTACCCTAGGTATTTAAACTACAGGAAAGGAGTGATCTGAGAGACTGTACTTCTGAAATATTGAGTCTTTTCATTTTCAAACCATAGAAAATAATACTTCAAGTGACATATTATATATATCATGATGTTTCATAATGAAACAAATTAACACAAATAAAGTGTATAAAGGAAGACTTTCAATTCTAATTTGAAACACCACAGATCATACAAAATTATTATATTTCCAATAATTGGAAAACAAATTAACTGTTTTCACATGAGATATAAACCAGCTGAAGGTATGTGAAATGCCAGTCATACATATTACTATGTATATATCTTGTGAAAACATACATGAGGGTAAATGTTGGGAAAGGGTATATATAACAATTGTTAGACAAGCAACCCAACTACACCAAAAAAATAAGATATTCAGATGTCAAGTAGAGAGAGGATTAAGACATGCATCGCAACTCATATGTATTACATTGATGTTTTAATACTGGGTGTAATATAGTCAAAACAAAATAGTTTGTTCGGTTGCCCTGTCCCAAATACAAAGAAGGATTTAATTTTAATGATTTTTAAAGGGGGGGGGGGGGGGGAGGTGGTAACAAAATCAGAGACATAATCTAAACTGACAAAATTGATATTCCTTTTAAATATACACATGCAATTCCTTTGATAAAAGAGTTAAATTCCAAATTTTATTTTCAAGAAAAATAATTTTAAAAACCTGGGTGTTGTTTAGGAAAGTTAAAGTCCAAGTGTTTTAAAAAGTTCAAATAATAGTATCTGGTGTAAAACAGATATATGCAACTATAAATAAATCATCAAAACTCCAATGATAAGAAAGTTTAAGTAAAGATTTTATACTCTGACTTCTAGAGAATCAAGACTGACAAGAGACCGTTTCTCTGTAATTTCCTCCTAAAAAAATCATATGATTTTGATGCTGAAATATTGAAAAGACCTGCTGCTACGCTACTTATATTGTTGTGTTTAGAAATATGACCTATTTATATAATTAACTGGGGAAAGGCGATTCCAAATCAAGTCAAGGTGTCAATGGCTGCAACAGATTGGACGCTGACAAAATATTATGATCACCTTGAGGTGTTGACCATACGACATACACTTTCCTTTACACAACTGTTTTAATAATTAAAATAAATGAGTCATCACCGATTTGTTTGATGAAGGTATTTTAACGGAAAATTTGCGAATATGATTCTTTTCAAAGAGGCTTCTCCTCCAAAACGTTCCATTTTTGAAAAATGGACTTAATTCTTCCATAGCTTTCCCAAATTAAGTATTTATTTTACACGTATTTACAGAAAAAATATGACAGAACAATTAATATATTATTAACTTATCGATGTTTAACCAATAATTGCACGACAGCTCCAGGAAAAGCATCAACATATCGGTTTACGAAATGACAACAAAAAACACACACTTTTATTGAAAGCGGTTGACGGTCGCGTGCAATTTTGATAATGTCATAGAGACGCTCAATCCAGTTCAATCCAGTAAAGAAAGTGTTAATACATTTTGAAATATATTGACTAGTTCACAACTCCGGGCAAACCAATTGTAAAAGGTTTGATTTTTCAGTCATGGTTCATTGACTTTGAATATTTGAAAACATGTTAATTCAACATTTGCATTATTGAAATCACTAAAAAGCGCAACATATCTCTGTGATAACAGTTTATTTTTGTTTTGATTACAGCAAAAGTGCCAGTACCTATAGCTATAAGACCAAAAGTATTAAAGAAAAACACAGGTTCGTATCATATTGAAAAGTTTGGTTATGCCAGAGAAATACAATTGAATAACTTTTACAAGAATTTTCAAATTTGATAGTTGACTTCCTGCAAATCTGGTGGGCCCAATCAATCATATTTTTTGGGGATCAAAGTCCATATGATTTTGAGATCTTGCCATCTGTTTATTCTGTTGTAAATTTTTTTTTATCAATTATCTTTGAATCTACAATCCCAAATTTAACCAAACTTAAAATAAATGGTAACTTATGGCATTCAGTATACATTATATATACTCCTGAATGTTTTCTTTCTTGCCTGTCAGCAAAAATGGCCACACCATGGCAAAAAAAATATACTGGAAGGAAAGTTCATATTATATACATTGTATATAGGTACAAAATACGTTAAGAAAAGCAACATGAACCTATATTTTTTGGACCAAAAAATACTTTCCGAATAACTTTCCAGTAATTCTAGCAAGGTTTCGTTTAAAAAATCAACTTTCTAAAGTCTGTATCTCAAAAAAGGCTATCATTGTCGCCTATGGGAAAATTAATTGTTTATTTCAATCTATACAGAGTCGACATGGCTATATCATAGTGCTCAGAAAGTGTCAAACACAGTAGTTTTTCTTGAAATTTGATGTGAAACTGGTTTTTTTGGTGATAAATGAATTATTGATTAACTAGTTTTTAAATTATAGTCTGTTTCATATTTGTATTGCGTTTTACCTTTGAAACAAGGGTGGGCTCGACTTTTGTCGCAGGTTTTATTTGACCTCGACCTCATTTTCACGGTTCATTGCTCAGTGTTAAGTTTTTGTGTTTTGGTCTATTTTTCTTAAACTATAAGTAATAGGTCAACTATATTTGTTGTATGGAAGCATTGTTAGCTGTACATGTCTGCCTGGCATGGTTCATCTGACCTTGACCTCATTTTCATGGTTCATTGGTCTTTGTTTAGTTATCTTGGTTAATGCTAAGTTTATGTGACAGTTTTTAATAAAGCTTTATACTTAGGACTATCAACATAATATCAATAATTAGTAAAGAAGGCGAGACATTTCAGCGTGTGCACTCTTGTTTACAATTTTCATAAATTTTGTAAATTTTTATCGCCCCATAACGTAGTTGTCGTTGCCATATAGTTTTACCCTTGTCCAAAATCCCGTAATTCCGAAATTCTGTCATTCCGTCATTCTGCAACCAATCATTATACAGAGTTCTAACCGCCTTCAGATATTGGGCAGATTTTTGGTTTGTGAGTTACCAATGATGAGTTACAGATCAAGTTTAAGTTTCGTTCCGTTCCGCTAATTTTTGTGAAAGTTACAGGCTTTGGACTTTGAGAAATTGTTGAAAATCATAGTTATATTGACTTTTTTAGCTCACTTGGCCTGATGGGCCAAGTGAGCTTTTCTCATCACTTGGCGTCTGGCGTCCGTCGTCATTCGTCTTCATCGTTACCTTTTTACATTTTGAACTTCTTCTGGAGAACCACTGAATGGAATAAAACCAAATATAGCGTGAATGTTCCTTATGAGGTGCTGATCAAGTGTTGTTACTTTGTAGCCGATCCATCATCCAAGATGGCCGCCAGCAGGGGACTAAGTTTAACATAGGACCCTATGGGAAATGCATACACAAGTCTTCTAGAGAACCACTGAATTGAATTAAACCAAACATAGCATGACTGTTCCTTTCCTTTGGAGGTGCTGGCCAAGTGTTGTTACTTTGTAGCCAAATTTTATCTTTTTTTATATGATTTCAAAGACTGTATACAGAGTCAGGTGAGCGATACAGGCTCTTAAGAGCCTCTAGTTTAAAACGCAATCAGATATTGGGCTGATTTTTGGTATGTGAGTTACCCATGATGAGTTACAGATCAAGTTTAAGTTTCATTCCGTTCCACTAATTTTTGTCGAAATTAAAGGGAAATTCCGCGATTTTTTACTTATCATCTAATTATGTTCATCTTAACATAAAAAACACATTTGCAAAGTTTTAAATTTATATTCCTTCTAATAACGGAGAAAATCAAGTATTTGTAACGTTTTTGGTTGAATTCTCGAGTGGGTCGTGACGTATTAGCCCGATTTATTGAATTCTGGGAAAAAATAAAATCTGTTTAACTCTTATAGCTTATCGACAATATACGTAATTAAAAGCGCACAGCTGACGAATGGTCGTAGTTATTAACCACAATATAATAATGAACGAAAATGAATATGCATATACCGTTTTGTATTCATTGAATTAAACTCCTATAAAATTATATGTCTCTGTCTCTAGTAAATGTTTTTGAATAAATTTAATTAATTATTGTTGAGATTTTATTCATAAAATATTTATTGAACATTTTTACTATTTACTTGTCTATTTACCGTTATTGTTTTGATAATCATTTCAATGCAACTAATGTGTGAGCAGAGTGTGTATCTTATTTTGTAAAGGTCACTGTATATTTCTCGGCTTGAGGTCAATTCGTTTACCTTGTAGCTATTTAGCCGCAGGTGTGAGTTCAAGCGTACACAGGTATAAATGTTGTTATTTGGAAAGGATATCCAGAAAGGATTAGAAAGAGTATGATGTCACGATGTTAATACACTAAGATTTAATACACGATGAGAATAAAGATTCAATAATTAAATTGTGTAAATTAATTGAAAATAAAATTCAGATTCGTAAATCCGAAAATGTATAAAAATAAAAGGAAACAATTTTTGATTACTTTCTTAGCGGCAATTGGCGTAAAGATTCAAATATGAAGTAAAAAATAGTAGTTTTAATCTTTAATAAAAACTAAATGCAATATTACCCAATTTGATATACCATTGTGCATCTGTTTGATATCATTGACTTTACCGGAATTTCTTAACTTGTATTCAAATCTGGCTGTGTTTAAATGCTAATAATTACATTAGATGTATGTTTCATTACAATACGTTATTCTGATTGGCTAATTAAGCAGTTGTATCACTCAATAAAACTTCTCATTCATGATGACACGAGGTCCCACAATAAAGTGCACAGGTAAATGAAATAAAAACTTGATAAAAGGCGTGTTTTCATGATCCTATAGGTAAAAATGTAATTATAAGTATTGAATGCTTTTTTTTTGTAATTTTATAGGGTTGTAAAAGCGTTGACCGTGCGCACATTTTAAGTATGAAGCGCTTCCGCGCTTCATACAAAATGTACTTCGGTCAACGCTTTTACACCCCAATAAATTTACAAAAAAGAGCATTCAATTCTTAAATCAAACTATTGCAATTTTAAAGTTTTTAATTGACAAAAAAAATACAACATACATAATTTTTTTTTAGTTTCTTTTTAACATTTTATTCTTACATAATTAAATTCATTTGACAATCATTTACACGAACTTTTTGTGAAAAAATACCAATGATCTAAGCTATTAGGCATTAATTTTTTTTAAGGATTTTTGAGGATTTTTTTTTTTAATTCTATGATAATAGTTGTGCAATGTTGAACATGATAGCCGTCATTAATCCAAATAAGTAATACAGTAGTTGTAATAAAAGTTATTTTTAGTCATGCATAGCTGATATTGACGAATTTAGAATAGTTCGTCCATACATCGTTGTTCTTGAAACAATCATTATTAGTATACATGTAAGTTTCCTGACGTATAAGAGCCATTGAGGATGAGCTCCAGAGAAAGCAGACTAGTAGCGTTTCGTTCGTTTGTTTGTTGGGAAAGGAGATGAAATGCAACCGCTTGTACAGCTAAACAACAGAATTACCATACAAGCATTTATAGTCAACACAATCAGAAACAGTTCCCATCGTTAGACAGGGAATATGAAGGCTTCCAAGAATGAACAAGTGACATGTCTAACTATGAACAGTTAGAAAACGGACTATCGACATTGACCGCTTGTTCTTAATATTTCATATTCAAGCTATAAAAAAAAGCAAGACGAAAAAAGGGAAATAAATCTTCGAAATGAAATAACTCAATTAGAAGAAAGAGTTGACGAACATTCCATTAACGCATTAGAAGCAAAAAAGCATGAGCTCGAAAGTTTACGAACACAAAAATTAAAAGGGAAATTAGTAAGATCCCGTGTTCAATGGATACAGGAAGGGGAAAAACCTACTAATTATTTCTGTGGCTTAGAATCACGAAATTTTATGAGCAAAATTATTCCCAAAGTAGAGAAAGAAAATGGGGAAATTATAACAAAACAAAAAGATATTTTGAATGAAGTTAAATATTTTTATGACAATCTTTATAAAAAAAGGGATACTAAAAGTACTTTAAGTGATCTTAAAAAAGACTTAAAAAATTTAAGTGTTCCTATACTTTCGTCTCAGGAAAAAGAAAGCTTGGAAGGTATAATTACTGTTAACCCTTTCCTCCATGGATTTTTTTTTTTAGCATACTTGATTTGCATAGGATTTTTTTTCATTAAAAAAAATTAATAAGGTTTAAAGTGTTAATGCATTGTGAAAACAAATATTTCATCAATGAATTTGAAGTCAGATATTCTCATGAATCTCCTTTTTATATTGCATACAATTTTTTTTAAATCTGATGCAGGCGTTTTGGAGTCAAAGCCTTTCAACTGAGGTACTACACAGGCGTCAAAAGGCGTCATTATGGAGTAAAGGGGGTGGCGTCAAAAGGTGTCATTATGGAGGAAAGGGTTAAAGAAGCCGGAGAAGCATTGAAAAAAATGAAAAACAACAAAACTCCTGGAACGGATGGTTTTTCAGCAGAGTTCTATAAATTTTTTTGGAAGGATCTTCAAATTTTTATTGTAAATTCTCTAAATTATGGTGCAAAAACAGGGGAACTATCTGTTACACAAAAACAAGGGATTATTACTTGTTTACCAAAAGGGAATAAACCCCGACACTTTTTAAAAAACTGGCGCCCTATATCTTTACTGAATACTGTGTATAAAATTGGATCAGCAGCTATTGCAAACAGATTTAAGAGTGTCCTTGATAAATTGATAAATTTT
Organism: Mytilus galloprovincialis; assembly: GCF_965363235.1. Classification (NCBI taxonomy): domain Eukaryota; kingdom Metazoa; phylum Mollusca; class Bivalvia; order Mytilida; family Mytilidae; genus Mytilus; species Mytilus galloprovincialis. The sequence continues at coordinate 52,525,223 of NC_134850.1, forward strand.
GATCAGACTGGTTTTATTAGTGGAAGGTATATTGGGGAAAATATAAGACTCATTTATGATATATTACAGTACACAGAGGAACATGAAATACCAGGGTTATTACTTTTGATTGATTTCGAAAAAGCTTTCGATTCAATATCATGGGACTTTTTGATAAATGTTTTGAAATTTTTCAATTTTGGCGATTCTATCATCAATTGGGTTAAAGTTTTTTACAATAATATCAACTCTGCTGTCATCCAGGGGGGGAACCTTTCAGATTTTTTTACTATTGGAAGAGGTTGTAGACAAGGGGACCCCTTGTCTCCATATCTTTTTATTTTATGTGTTGAGATTCTGGCATTGAAAATAAGGGGAAATAGTGACATTAGTGGTATAGAGGTCACATGGGTTGACCATAAATTGTCACAGTTTGCTGATGACACCTCTTTGATTTTGGATGGGAGTGAAAAATCTTTACAAGAATCATTATTAGAATTAGACTGGTTTGCAAAAATATCTGGACTGAATATTAACTTCACAAAAACACAAGTTATTTGGTTTGGGAGCAAAAAATATAGTACAGATACTTTATGCCCTAACAGAAATCTGTCCTGGGGTGAAACTTCGTTTAAATTACTAGGAATCAATTTTGATGTAGATCTTGAAAAAATTGTTAAGATAAATTATTCTGAAAGAATTGTACAGATTTAAAATACTTTAAATCAATGGTCTAAAAGGAATCTAACTGTTATAGGTAGAATAACTGTGATTAAAACTCTAGTCTTGCCTATTGTAAACCATCTCATTATCTCTCTGCCAAATCCTTCAGATGATATTATTAAGAGAATAAATGAACTTATTTATTCATACATATGGAACTCACCTATACATAGAGTTAAGAAGGATATTCTAATCAAAGATTATTTGGAGGGAGGTTTGAAAATGCTTGATTTGAATATGTTCATTACAGCACTTAAATCAACATGGATTAGGAGGCTTTTGCAGAGAGATAGTAAATGGCAAAATATTTTCATGTCAAATATAGATAAAAGAAAGTTGTTTAGTTGTGGTGTTGATTATATTAGACAACTGTATATGACAGTTAACAACCATTTTTGGAAAGATGTACTAAGATCCTGGGAAATGATTATTCAAAAAGAAAGAAATTTTACTTATGATTCATTTTTATCAAATCCACTATGGCTGAATAATAATATTAAGATTGGTCATAAATCAGTAATTTATCAAGAATGGTTCAATAGTGGTATTAGATTTGTAAATGATATAGTTGACGAAAATGGATCGTATATTTCATTTGACCAATTTAAGCAAAAATATAACATTAACACAGATTTTCTTAAATTTTACAGTGTTATTTCGGCAGTGAAAGAGGCATCAAAATCTTTCCCTAAAGGATCTTACAAATTAGTTTGTCCTTTTATACCATCATGTCTACAAATATTTTTAAAACATTGTAAAGGATCAAAAGATATGTATTCTGTACTGACAAGAAATAATGTTATTCCTACTGGACAGCTTAAGTGGGTTAAAATTTTAGGTGAACAGAATCTGAACTGGAAAAAGATTTTCAGACTGCCTTTTGCTGTTACTAAAAATAGTAAATTACAGTGGTTGCAATATAGGATTAACCATTGCATTATTGCCACAAATCAGTATTTAGTTAAAATAAAATTGACTGATGATCCTTTATGTACATTTTGTAAATCAGATAATGAGTCTATAGAACACCTATTTTGGAATTGCAATACTGTACAAGATTTTCTACAGGATGTTGATAACTGGTTCCTTTCCGGTGGAATAAGTCTCCCAATAAATAAATTAAACTTTCTTTTTGGAGACTTATCCAAGATATTTCCCAACAACCCATATAACATGATTTTTCTTTATATTAAACAATATGTGTATAATTCTAGATGCTTTAAAAAGAATCTCTCATTGCAAGCAATTATAATAAAACTGAAAGATATGTATAAATTAGAGAGTATGATAGCTGTAAAAAATAAAAAGATAACTGAATTTGACAATGTATGGAATGTTTTTGAAAAACTGTTATTGAATACCAGCTAATGTCTTTTTTGTTGTTGTTACAATAAATTATGACTACTTAATTATAATCTTTTTTAAAGAAAATATTATTGTCGTGTTATGTACTTGATCAGTGTTGATGGCTGTTACGAAAGAAATATGTCTCGTAAATTTTCAATTTTTGTTCAACATAATTATTTGATATTTAAAATATAGATAGGGATGTAACTGGATAATCCTTTTGTGTTTTGTTTTTGTTTTTTGTGTTTTGTTTTCCTTCGTTATTTATTTATTTATTTATTTTTAATTTTTTAATTTTTTATTTCTTTATCTTTTCAATAGAAAATGTAAAATATTTCCAATTAAGATTTATTTATAAAAATGACATTGTATTTATCTTATATGTATTATATTGTATGTATGTCATGTATATGTTGTTTTTGTTGGAAATAAAAAAATCAAAAGTTAAAAAAAAAAAAAAAATATTTGAAACTGCATGCATATATACGTAAACGTTTATGATAGTGATGAGTTCTTGAGTCTGACAAAAACTAAATTCCTTCATGGTTATATCTTGCCATACGTTTATATTGGTTTGTAAGGTGATTACTCAAAATCGTTATTTGAAAATCCTGTTTGTGAGATGTATATTCATTTCAATACAGAAATTTCGTCTATATATTTCACAAGTGTATAACACGGAGAAGCTCTGAAGGTCCATTACTCCCCTTTTGTTTGGGTGTGAACCATCGATGTTGACAGCAATATCAAAGAATAAGATGATGATGGTAGAAAGAACTATGGGCGTCATGTGGCAAATATTACATGCATATCGGACAATGAGTTGTCAATCTGTATGAAAAGATTTCCAATACAACCATATTATTGAGAAGGAATGTTTACATGCTATACTCTCGTACTAGTATTACAGGGTTCTTGTGGCGTTCACCTTAGACACGCATCTTTTTAACGATGTTTAAAAAAAAGACAGAACCAATTTAATGTCATATTTCCCTATTTTTTTTAAAAATATAACTAAAAGTCTTTCATCTGACAAGATTACCCCTATTTAGCGGACAAGTTATTTATTCATATATAACAATTGTGATGACGAATTCCTTCCTTTGTTCGAGAACAATCTTATTGAAATATAAATCTGTGATTTTACTATGTCCACAACTTCAATGAACCAAAGCAAAAGTTATACATCGACCTGTATTTAAATCAAATTGGTTCTCTTCTTCTTCTGGTATACAATAGTCTATCGACATTCGATGATTACATACTGTTGGCATACGTGGACTAGTCTATTTACAACACTTTTACCCCTATTTATTCAAAATATATGTTTTTTTCTTATGTTCAATGTATACATGTATATATTTTAAATTGCGCTATAGTTCCGTAACTTTCTATCCAGTCGTATAAACGAATCGTCGGCAAGTGCGTACATTTTTTTTAAATCAATATTTCTGGTATGTTCCAATCTGTCCTTCACTTTTGACAATGAGTATATATTACATTTTCCCAAATTCACCCTTGGAAAAAATATTTAAATAGATTTTAATTTCATCAAATCTTATTTTTTGGGTATTATTTATATTTTTATGAATAATATTCTTTACACCAGAAATGTTATTTATAAACAAGCATATGAGTTTGGTAATGACAAGTAAGACAGAGTTGTATATTATACATCTGATAGTTCAAAATGGAAAGTTAAATGTTATCAGCCGTGTACACTGATCAATACCTGCAGAAGTGAAACGATGCGTGAACTTGCAAGCCCGACAGGAAATCGCTTGAATACCTGGACGTGTCACCTCACACCCCTCACAATACCTTTGGAAGTAATACCTTTAGCCATGCTGGTGATCAGAAGAGGGAAGATCAAAATTTATTTGAAAACAGTTTATTACGTTAAAGAATTATGAACAAATTAGATTTTCGAAAACAATTTTCACGGAACACTTATTTATGATTTCAACTTTGACTTTTCACCTAATTCCAATATCAAGTTTAAAAACAACAGACCATGGTTAGTTAGTCGGATAAAACAACCGTACGATTGACAAGATATCGACACGCAATTACGACTACATCGGTTACTGTAGTTTTGTTTCTTTGTGGTTTATAGACATATCGTTTCATTAATCGGGAAAGAAGGACAAAATGGCGGAACGCAGATAATTAATACTCTAAATTTAAAATCGATGGTGATCGCTTATCTAGCGGAATAAAACTTTAATATCTATGAATTTGAGCATTTTTATACAGAATGAACATAATATCAATTTTTGATTTTTTTGCGAAGTTTCCCTTTAACGGTTTACAACTTTGAAATTTGTTGAAAATCCGTTTTTTTCAAATTGTTTTTAATTTTTATTGAAATTTCAGATTTTTCAATTTTTGGAGACGGGGCTATTCGTGTTGCTTTGACATATCTTGTTTCTAAATATTTTCCACTGTACCTACTGGAACTACTTATAGATATAGATAGTTCTGTCTATTTTTTTTTTTTTTTTAAATTAGTTCTCCCCATAAAAATCAAATGATAGTTCTCTAAACATTGCAATGAAGCCAGAATATAGTATGATTTTAACTTCTGGTTTCCGTCTCTTTTAAAGGCGTCACATTACATACAGGTTGATATCCTTTTATATGTGTTAGATCATGTCATGGTCATGAACCTTCATTTGGTCATTGATGTATGATGAATGCCTATTAAAAGTAAAAGTGAAAAAATTATCTGAATATTGATAATCTTTATTAAGTGAGTGGTTCCTGGGGTTGACAATCAAATTATGCTTTGGAATTGGGACGTATGGTTGGATCCCCCTATTATTCAGTGTTGGACCCATTTCCTTTTAAAATGGGCTCAATCTGCCCTTGTTTTATTTCATTCACATCATATTATGTAAATTATAATAAGCAGATGTAGATTCTACAGGAAAAACTAATTTGATATATTGTTTTTTTTTTTACTTTACTATGACACACACTGCAGTCAGAATTGCAACAATATGTAGAAGGGATTAATACATGTAGCATAATTATACTTTAAAATAATAACTCTTTCCTTTTTTCCTTATTAGGCAACAGTCTACAGTCAACTAGCTATGTATATAGAGGTGTAAAAAGGAAAATGGAAGGTAATAGACTTCATTTTTTGTAAGAGAACTACCATTTCATTTTTATGGGGAGGCTAGGATGAAATATGAAAATTAAGCAGCAGGAAATTTGAGTAAAATAAAGGCAGGATGAGCAACTTGACACAAAAATGGCAGAATGACAATTTATGTAAAAACACATATCCCTTATACATTGTAGAGCATTTGAAAATTTACAATCATAAATTTTTATCAAGTAATTTTATATTAGACAAATTGACGATGGAAATTGGGATTCTGTCACAGAGACAACAATCAAACAGCCAAAGGCCACCAAATGGTCAATAGGACAGGAAGAAAATCCTGTACTCGGAGGCTGTAAGCCTAAATGCAAATGTATAATAGTTCAGTGAAAATGGACATCACACTAAACTCTGAAACTTATGAACTAAAATTAAAAAATCATACAAGACTATAACAAAGCCCAGTATAAATAAACGAATTGCTATGTGGTATGGGCTTTGCTCATTGTTGAAGGCCGTACGTTGACCTTTATTTGTAAATGTCTGTGTCATTTTGGTCTCTTGTGGACAGTTGTCTCATTGGCAATCATACCACATCTTCTTTTTAATATGCTATACATCAACCAATCATTTTAATTATTATAATCAGCAAGATAATGATCTACAATAAGTGTGACTAGGTCGAAATCGTCATTTAACTCCTTATTAAAATACTATCCATCGATGACCATATTTGGTAAGCCTTCAAAGTTTATTTTTTGAAAGAAAGACAGCAGTCCTAGATTCAGTCGTCATTGTTGGCAACATTTAGGTTATTTCTGTGGTTAAAGTTTTTTTAAGACACCAAAGGTTACGGTTTTTAGTCATCAATAACTTAGTCAAACCTTCATGGAAATTTATGAAATTTGGACTCAAACTAATATATATAGAATAACCATACATTGTCTCGAAATATCAATGTTATTTGTACAAGGCTTAGAAACAGGTAGAAAGCGAGGCTGTGCCGAGTACAAATAACAGATTGATATTTCGAGACAATGTATGGTTATTCTTTATATACTGCAACTCTTATAACTGTTCTAAATGAAGTATTTAGGGTAAAAACCGTCATATTTTAATTGTGAGCGGACAACGTAAAATTGCCGCGAACCTGTATGTTTTATTGACGTCATAAATAAAACTCTACGGAAACACATTGTCCACGTCATAAACAAAGTGATATACGGTCAGTGACTGTATATCACATATGAATATACGGTCAATGCAATTTGACTGCTCAAATATCACAGCTGCAGTATATAATTCTTTATGACCAAATTACAGTATCAACAGTATCAACAGTAAACTTCAAAATACTTATATTTATTGTTCTGTAATAAACAAGTAGATAAAATCTGGGCTTAAGTTTGTTACACATAAGAGTTTTATGAACCTTTGGGAAGAAGCTTTTTAATGTCAAGCAAACCTTTGAAAATATTTTTTTTTTTCTATTTTTATACGACCGCAAAACATACATTTATCTAGTTTCAGGACAATAAGTTGTGTATACGTATTTCAGTTACTCTGAAATTGTACCACAATGTTCATACCATTAAGTAGAAGGTGGGGATTTATTTTTAGGGTTATGGGGAAAACAGTCGAGGAATTAAGGGCTAAAAAGGGGCCAAAACAAGCATTTTTGAGTTTCGGGACAATAACTTATGTTTAACTGTACATTATGGATCTCTCTGACATTGTACCACAAGGTTCTATATAATGAAGGGAAGGCTTGGTGTCAGTTTCTGTTAATATCTTTGAACATTTAGGAATAAGGGGCCAAAAAGAAGCATTTTTTTAGTTTACAGACAATAACTTATTTTTAAGTGTACAGATATCTCTGATATTACACTACAAGGTTTCTTACTACAAAAGAAAGCTGGAATTGAGTTTTGGGGTTCTTGCTGCAAGGGGGATTTCAATAAGAAAGGGGCAAAAAAGGGGCCCAAAGAAGCATTTTTGTAGTTTTCAGTCAATAACTTGTGTTTAGGTGTATAAATCTCTCTGAAATTATACCACAAGGTTCCATACTACAAAGGGATGGTTATAGGGGATAATGGATCAAATCATTAAGCAATTAGAGGCAAAAAAGGGGGGGACAATGTTTTGTTTTGGTTAAAAGACAATTTAGACAATTTAAAAGCAGTGTAAGGGAGGTAATCCAATTCCAATTTAAAAATTTAAAGAATACTGTTTTATATATGTTTGATTACTTGATTACCTCCCTTATACTGCTTGAAAATTATGTTAAAGGAAGTGATAATTGACTTGAGATGGTCCCACTTCAGGTTAAAGTTTTTGGTCAAGGTAGTACCGATGAAGTTGAAGTCCAATCAACTTGAAACTTAGTACACATGTTCCATATGATATGATCTTTGGATCATCTTTCTATCTGAAATGCCAAATAATATTTGTATGCCCCATTGATTATGCCCCATTTATGGGTATTATGTTTTCTGGTCTGTGCGTACGGATGGGGCATCCGTGTTCTATGGACACATTCTTGTTTACCCCTATTTCACAGTCCACTGAACATAGAAAAAAATAATGTGAATGTGGTATTCTGTACTATTGACACATTCTTGTTTACAGTTATAATTTACAGAAGCTTGATATTTAAAAGTGATAATGATACAAGTTTCTTGAAATTTTAATGATATCATAATTATTGAACCAGTGCATGTATATATATTTAATTGAAGTCTTGCATGCACGTTTAAGTCTTGCCTAGCTAGACAGAGTCAAAAAGCGAGACATAGTTTATGCTGTAACCTGTGTCTGCAGTGGTTGCATTGTCATCAATGTATAAGTTTGTGATTAGGTCTAGTTTATGGTAAACCACAAGTGATGGGTCAATGGGACTTCAAAACTTTTGCTTAGGTCAATGATATTTGGTATGTAGTTGTATAAGCATTAGGATATCTCATTTCCATGGAAATTATTTGGCTCCACCCCTTAGGTATGGTCTAATGACTTTGAAACTTTTGATTAGTTTACATGTATTAGTTTGTGATTAGATTAGTTGGCGTCCATTGTCGGTCGTTGTGAACTTTTACAAAAATTGTCTCCCCATAAACTACTAGGCCAAATTTAATAAGACTTGGCCACAATCATCATTGGGGTATCTAGTTTTTAAAATGTGTCGGGTGACCCAGCCAACCAACCAAGATGGCCACCATGGCTAAAAATAGAACATAGGAGGAAACTGTAAATTTTGGCTTATATCTCTGAAATCAAAGCATTTAAAGCGTAACCGACATAGTAAAACTGTTAATCAGGTCAAGATCTATCTGCCCTAAAATTTTCAGATGAATCAAACAACTTATTGTTGGGTTGCTGCCCTGAGTTATTGCCCTTTATAGTCAATTTTGAAGAAAAAAATCTTAACTTTTAGTAATCTTTTACAAAAATCTCCTCTGAAACTACTGAGACAAATTTAACCAAACTTGTCCACAATCATCATTAGGTACTAAGTTTAAAAAATGTGTCTGATGACCCTGCCCGCGAACCAAGATGGTCGACATGGCTAAAAATAGTACATAGGGTAAAATACAGTTATTGCCCTTTATAGTTAATTTTTAACAATTTTCATTAATTTTGTACATTTTTGTAAATTTTTACAAAATATTCTTCCTCTGTAACTACTGGGCCAAAATTCATTATAGATTGAGATAACTGTAAGCAGCAAGAATGTTCAGTAAAGTAAGATCTACAAACACATCTAATTGCAAGCAGCAAGAATGTTCAGTAAAGTAAGATGTACAAACACATCACTAAAACACAATTTTGTCATGAATCCATCTCTGTCCTTAGTCAACTTTCCATTTCTGTGTAGCATCATCCCAGCGGCACCAGCATATGAAGTATATGTGTCTCAATTGATACATTACTCTAGAGCTAGCTCAAAGTACGTTTTTGTTGAACCAGGAATATTGCTTTCTCAAAAGTTGCTAAGGCAGGGTTATGAATCAATCAAATTAAGGTCATCACTCAAGAAATTTTACAGTCACCATCATGAGCTGATTGACCATTAGTGGAGTTTTTAGTGGAGTTCATGTTGTTTCTTAATTATTATTTATATCTGTTGAGGTAAATGTCCTTTGGTTTTGTGAGTCTTTGTTTACGCCTTGGTTTTGATTGTTATTGTCTTGTTCAATATGCACATAGACCAAGGTGAGTGACACAGGCTCTTTACTCAGCCTCTAGTTAAAAAAAATTAAAATAATATATGCACATAGTAATTTCTGAATTAACAGTATACAAAATGATCATTTTTTGAAATCATAATGTCACCAGTGAGTTAAACTTGTAAATTTTACAACTAATTTTCTTGTTTTGATAACAGGAGAAAAGTCAGTAACTGCCAATCCACCAACCAAAAGAATAAATATGTTGAAAGCAACAGAAACCATGGGTTTGTATTATTTTAAAAAAAGTGTGGTTATGTTTTAAAAAAAAGTATTGGAATACAGGGGTTAACTTCCTTCCAATCTGTTCGGCCCAGCCACTTCTAACTCTTTTTCCTCTTTTTTTTGGCTTAAAAGACCAAGTGAGCTTTTGACATCTCTTTATTCTACTGTCTTACAAACTTGAAATGCATAGTTCTTAGGATATCTAGTATGAATTAATAATTATTTTCATTCCTGACAGTCTCCAAAGATGGGTACTATAGCAACAGATATATCATATACAACAAATAACCAGAAAAAAGTATTATTTCTTTGCTTGAAATTTTTAATAAATTCCATGTTTAATCTGTATTATAAAGTTTTGAGCGGAGCAGTACACTATCCATACAATGATATTTTGTATAGATAGTGTTGTACGCTGCACAGTACATTCTATTGAAAATGTGACATTTTCTTTGTAATAGAATTGTTCTGCACTGCACAGAACATTAAAATACAGAATATACATGGAATTTATTAAAATTTCAATCACAAGAATCAATGCAAATTCCATATCAAAAAATAATTTATGAGTGAGTGAGTGAAGTTGAAATAATAGCCTGTTATGTCATTCAGATCTCATTGGCATTTTGATATATCATTTCCATAGAGATAATTTGGCTCTGCCCCCCTCAGTCATGGTCTATTGACTTTGAAATTTTTTATTTGTTAACATGTACTAGTCTGTGATTAGGTCAGTTTAAGGGGAACCATTAATAGTAGGCCAATGTTGATTGGTATTCAGTTGTATAAGCAGCAGCATGTCTCATTTTCATGGAGAATATTTGGCCCGGCCCCTCAGTCATGGTCTATTGATTTTGAAACTTGCTTAGTTTACATGTATTATTTTGTGATTAGATCAGTTTAAGATGAACTGCTATTATGTCAAGTCAACAATATTTGGTATGCAAATTCATTTGCAATAATCATTTTCATGGAGATTATATAGCCCCCACCCCCTCTTTATGGTTCATCAACTTTGAAAGTTTTACATATTTACAAGTTAATATTTGTTTAGGGAAGGACTTATAATCAGTCAAAGCTTTTTGTTATGCAGTTGTATAAGCATTGACACATCTCATTTACATATAATAGTTTAGCCATGTTAGCCATGTACCTCAGTCATGGTTCATTTTAATATTTGCATAACTTATGTAACATTAAAGATTAAGGTACTTTTTGGTGAAGTTGAAATCCAATCAACTTGAAACTTAGTACACATGTTCCCTATGATATGATCTTTCTGATTTTAGAGTTTTTCAGAGGTGATATGACCTACGAGCCATTGATTTCTTCTGTAAATTACTAATATTATTATATTAATATCTACATTGTAGGACAATTATCTAAAATATTGCCATTGGACGTTAAGCAACCAACAATCAATCAAAAATCAAAAATCAAAAAAAGATAAAAGAGGAAAAGTTGGAGATAAAGGTAATTAGTGAGAGTTATTTAGCACTAATAATCAGTAAGCACTTTTTTTTCATCAACATTATATATATAGTGAAAAGGCAGAAGTAAAAGATATATCAGTAGTTTTGCTTACCACAGTAAATTCAGAAATTATTGTACGTATTAAATTTAAGTTTTTTGAAGAATGAACTCAATTTTAACAGTTACTTTTCAAACAGAAAGTTGATTTTAATAGGGTTTATTTATTTTCAGGTGAATTTACAGCTTATCCTATCATCAAAGCCGACCAACACATAATTTTGAAAAGGAAATAGGTTTACTTTGTAATTAGCATAGTTTTATTATGGTGTTAGATTTTGGGCATTATGTTTTCTGGTCTGTGCCTTCATCCGTCCTTTTGTTTGTCCGTTCGTCCATCTGTCCCGCTTTAGGTTAAAGTTTTTGGTTGTTGTAGTTTTTGATGAAGTTAAAGTCCAATCTACTTGAAACTTAGTAAACATCCCTATGATATGATCTTTCTAATTTTAATGACAAATTAGAGATTTTATCCCATTTTCATGGTCCACTGAACATAGAAAATGATAGTGCGAGTGGGGCATCCGTGTACTTGGGACACATTATTGTTCAATGAGAAAATTTGTAATGTTCAAGATGTATCAGCTGAAATCTAAGTAATGGTACAGCAGTTTAAGATTGTAACACAGTGTAGTTTTTGATTGTCTTTTAAAGTATTACTTGATTTATTTAACTTGACTGGGAGGAGTTAAACAGTTGGCTCATTATAGACCAGTCCATCTATAGATAGGTGTTTTGAGATAAAGAAAATTAAAATTGAAATTAATTAACAAATCTTACAGTTGAGAACAATAAAGTAACTCAATTCCTGTATTCATAAGCGAACACTAAAATAAATAAAAGGTTGAAATTAAACTTGGGCAAAAAGAATGTGAAAGTATAAATTAAAAATTTCCTGAGAGTCCAATAATGCTGATGCTCTATTTCATTGTCAAATATTGGACTTTTCTATCAAGTCCTATTTTTAATTTTTTCTTGTCAGAAATTATCTCCCTTTCTCAAATTAACTAAACCAGAGAACAACAATACATATTTTGTGCACAAATGAGATTTGATATGGGATGCTAGGTGTAAGTTTTGATTTACCATTACAATTTTTGGGATTGGTCGAGAAAGAGAATGGTCTTAGACACATGGTATTTAATTCTGAATATAGTAAAATGGGTCTTTCATAAAATGAGCCTAAACTTGCATTAACTTTGGTTAGTGCAAAAAACTACAAACAAAGGTTCCTGGTCCATTCCCCGTTCCAGGAGAAAATTTCATGGACTAAATTTTTGGCTCTCTCTTGACATTTTTTTGGAGTATGATCTTTAGAAATCATGATGGTCAGTCAGAAGGGGACAATAAATGGCTGCCTCTTCCTAAGATAGTGCAATAATCTCTTGCACGTAAAAGACACGCTTGTAGATTTCAAAAAAGAGCAGACTAATGCCACTTAAAGGCAGCACTTACACCATCAAAGTGGAAAGAGATTAATATAAGTTGTAAAAAATTGTTTCCCAATCAACATTAAATAAATATGTTTACACTAAACTAGCATACTTTGATTTTTAAAATGAGTAATAAAAATATACAAAATTTGAATAGAATCACCCCTTTTCAGAAAAAAGATTGAAATGAAAATATAGTAAAATTTGAATGCACTAGAAACTTGAGAGTCAGTGCTGATTCAAGCTTATAGACTATCAGAGAAAAAATTTAAAAAAATAATATCAATTTGATTAAATTTTAGTGGAATAGTACTACCAGCAGTATGTCTGAACAATTTATGAATATATATCAAAAATGGGTACCTTAATCAAGTGAACTTTTTAAGGATTATGGTCTGTTCCTCAGTTTCTAAGCAATATCGATATGTCATTTATTTTCAGGCCCGTAGCTAAGAATTTCCAAGGGAGACTCATGAACTGGACTTTAACAGTCACAATTTGAACAAAACTTTGACTTTAACAGTGCTTATTTGATTTCAAGGGGGGGTTCATCCGAACCCCTTGAACCCCCCTGGCTACTGGTATGATTTTTGTGCCCGCCTACTATAGAAAAAAAGTAAAACAAAAAAAACTTCTCAAGGTTTCAATTAAAAAGGGATATCAACCAAGAGAACGAAAGGAGGGGAAGTAAATACCTAATAAAAGAAGAGAGGCATCATGTTTTCTTGTTATTGGTCAGACAGACATTCTGTTTGTTATTTGTTGGTGTCCTTTATCAGGTTGAAGTTTTGTTCAATGTTGTTTTGACTAATCATGGGAATGAGGTATTGTAAATCTAGTTCATTCACTGGTTCATTCACTGGTACATTCACTGGTACATTCACTAGTACATTCACTGGAACATTTACTGGTACATTCACTGGTACATTCACTGGTACATTCACCAGTACATTCACTGGTACGTTCAATTGGTACATTCACTGGAACATTCAATTGGTACATTCACTGGTACAGTTACTGGTTCATTCACTGGTACAGTTACTGTTACATTCAATGGTACATTCACTGGTACATTCACTGGTACATTCACTGGTACATTCACTGGTACATTCAATTGGTACATTCACTGGTACATTCACTGGTACATTCACTAGTACATTCACTGGAACATTTACTGGTACATTCACTGGTACATGCACTAATACATTCACTGGTACATTTACTGGTACATTTACAGGTACATTCACTTGTACATTCACTGGTACATTCACTAGTACATTCACTGGTACATTCAATTGGTACATTCACTGGTACATTCAATTGGTACATTCACTAGTACATTCACTGGTACACACGCTGGTTCATTTACTGTTACATTCACTGGTTCATTTACTGGTTCATCCACTGGTACATTCACTGGTACAGTTACTGTAACATCCAATGGTACATTTACTGCTACATTCAATGGTACAGTTACTGGTACATTCACTGGTACATTTACTGGTACATTCGCTGGTACAGTTTGGTACATTTACTGGTACATTCACTGTTACAATTACTGGTTCATTCACTGGTACATTCACTGGTACATTTACTGGTACATTCACTGGTACATTCACTAGTACATTAACTGGTACATTCCCTGGTACAGTTACTGGTACATTCACTGGTACAGTTACTGGTACATTCACTGGTTCATTTACTGGTACATTCACTGGTACATTCACTGGTACATTCACTGGTACATTCTCTAGTACATTCACTGGTACATTCACTGTTTCAAATTAGTTTTTTGTTAAGGCATCAGGTGATCTGTTGTATTGATCACACATGACTTCCAATAATTATTATAGCCATTGAACCTATTATATTTATCACACATGATTTTGTATTCTTTAAAAGAACTACCATTTGTAAGGATCACACATGACTTCCAATCCTTAGCAGTGCCAAACTTATTGTCTTAATCACTTGTGACTTTGCATCCTTGGCATGAACTACCTTTTTCAAATATCACACATGACTTCTTATCCTTAGCAGTGCCGAACCTATTGTCTTAAATCACTTGTGACTCTGCATCCTTGGCACGAACTACCTTTTGCATTGATCACACATGAATTCCAAATAGCTAAACAACGCCATATTCTGTATGTATGTGCATATTCCAAGTCAGGAGCCTATAATTCAGTGGTTGTTGTTTGTTGCTGTGTTACATATTTTTTTTTGTTCATTTTTTTTGTACATTAATAAGGCTGTTAGTAATCTCTTTTGGATTGTTTTAAATTTGTGATTTCATAGCCTTTTAAAGCTGACAATGTGGTATGGGCTTTGCTTATAGTTGAAGGCCGTACCATGACCTATAGCCGTTAATTTCGGTGTCATTTAGTCTCTTGTGGAGAGTTGTCTCATTGCCAATCATACCAAATCTTTTTTTATATTTTCATTGATCACACATAACTTCAAATTCTTAGCAGACCTGACCTATTGTTAATATTTGGTTGATTTAATATTTGGTATGATTTAAAATAATCTGTTGCATCGATCCGTCTGTCCGTCTTTCAGAAATTAGTTAAAACTCATCAATTTTTACTTGGGTTCTATGAAAGGGTATGATTTAATATTTGGTCTTCAGAAAAGAGGTTGTCCTGAATATGCATGCCACTGGACATTAAGAAACCAAAAATCAATCAATCAGAAAAGGGGAACACTGATACCAAACTGATATTTCAACTTATTATTGATAAAGTCAAAAACAATCTGACAAGGCCAAAACTGATGGAAAGACCAACAGTTCAACACACAAAACAGCAAAACAAACTTAAGACTGAGCATTGTGAGCATTTTCAATACAACCTAAAACCAGGGGTCATCTCCTGTGCTATGGAAGGATAAGCAGATCCTAGTCAACATGTGACCTCTGTTGTGTCGCTCATGTAAGAACAATTTCGGTGATAAGTCGTATTTGGAAGGTGACATTTAGGAAAAGATCACGAGATTGAAGTTACGACAATTTGTACATATCATTCAACAACTGTTTTATGTTTTAAAAAAGATTTGCCTAAACATTTAGTCATCATGGTTTATCGACATGGTTAAAATTGTATTAAAAGGCCGAACGTATTCAGTTATGGGTCATTGACTCAACGTTTTCATAGTTCAGATGCGCCAAAAAGTAAGAATGTCTTGCTCCATGTCAGACAACCCTGTGTTTCTCACAAGGGTCATATTCTGGAATGGGAGAAAGGTATATATATATATTATATAGTCTCTTCAAATGACAGATGATTTAGGAAATTCTAAAACTCTATAAAAATTATTTTGGTATCTTTTAACTTTTGGCGAAACAAATTCATTTATATGGATACAAAAAATAATTTGCAGAACAGGATGCAACCCTCTGGCGCACCATGAAAAGTCGTAAGGTTGCAAGTCACTGGCGTAGATGGAATAAGCTCGTAAACTTGACCTGCTGCAAATAAAGTCTTGCTTCTGGCACATTTTTAGTTAAAAATTATTGTTCGTTTGTCATTTGAGAAGGGACATCTTATAATATTCAATGTTTATTTTATGTTTTAAAAAAGATTTGCCTAAACATTTAGTCATCATGGTTTGTCGACATGGTTAGAATTTTATATGGTTAGTGTAAGGAAAACTAATCATGTCAAATCAAGTATATTAGATATATAGTAGATTTATAGTATCCATTGTATCCATTGTATTAAAAGGCCGAACATATTCAGTTATTGGTCAATGGAGCCCTGTAATTTAAACTGGTATTTAAAAAAAAATCTTCAAACTGCAAAGCCAGGACGGAAGCCGGAGTTACTGGAAACAAGTGATGACAGGAAAATGAGTAACTCATTCTATGTTTTTTCATTTATGCCTTCTGGGGAAACTGTCCTTAACTTTCTTATCCAAAATCTTTCCCGAGTGACTCTGTTGACCTTCGACCCACCTTCGTTGTGGTCTATGATTGTGATGGTAAGGTTTTTGAGATCAGCTTGGGCCTGCCCAGGTGATCTAAAATGGCAACTTATGGGTAGGTAGGGCTTGTAAGTAGTCACTTCGGTGACCATTCATGCGTTTGTTGAATGGCTGCTCTGTCTCGCCAACATACTGCATGCCACATGGACACTGAAGGAGGTATACAACATTCTTGGTTTTGCAAGTTACATTGCAAAATATAGTGTACAAATACCCAGTCGAGTGGCAAGTAAATGTTTGAGTATTTAGTATTTGTTGACAAGTCAGACATGGTCTGTTACCACATGACTTGCACCATCCTGCAATTGAACAGCTTTTATTTGAGGAGACGTATATATGACAAGTGCACTGTTGTCATTCAGTACATTATGACAACTGTTGTTAGCTGGAGGAATCCTTATATTTCCAATGGGCCGTTTCCAATTGGTCATAACGGTTTCCCTGAAATGATTGAAATTAAACTTGAGGGATGACTAGGAAAGTCATAATGACTGAGTTGGGCAGATCAACAGTAAAATAACAATATCTATCAATAGATGTGTCACTGGAAATTGCTTCTCGATGATACTGTAAATTCAGAAATTAGAAAATTGAAAACAACACGTTAAATAATTTCTTGCGTCCAAAGCGCTTTTCTGGATTTGCCTTCATCAGGAACACTCAAAGCCAAACATTTGAAATATAAAGATGTATAAGTACCACATGCATTTACTTTTAGATTCTAGACCAAAATGCAATTTAAATTTTGAGATATTGAGAAAAATCCAGGAATACAAATGTTTGAGGAACCACCAATTTTAGCAGTCCTACTATTATTAACTCTGTCTCTCCATCTAATATTTCTATGACATACATTGTTATTACAATAACCAAATGACCCTTTCATGAAATCAAGAGATATGAGTTATAAATATAGAGAAATATAATTGCTTGTTGATTATGGTTGAAAGAAGTATATTTACAGTGCTGCAAAACAGATATTATAAGGTACATAATGGTTTGTATCAAATCTGAACTTTTTTGTTCCCATGGTTACGAAAAGCAGATCTAGTGTTAACTATCTAACTGTTGAGTCTATAATTCAAACTCTATCATTTATATGTATCCAATACCTAGAAATCCATGTATGTGATGCTGATTCTATATTAATTCAGCAATTTCAGATCAGTTGCTAGGGCTTTTTTTATGTTGCTATGGTCTTTCAGCCATTTAAATTAAAGCTAATTTTTTATCATTTTCAAACAAATTATAAGTTTTGTTGTCTGTTAAATTACATTAATATAAAAAATAGCAAACATCTTGATAATGAACAAGTATTGTGTTTTGTCATTTTTATGAATTTTACCAATTTTAGTTGCCATGGTAACAAAAAATTAAAAAAAAGAACAGAACTTTTTTTGTGTTTTTAATAATTCAATATATGAACTTTAAGATGCAATCATTGTTTATAATGAACTTATCTGCCCAATTTTACTTGATTTAAAATATGATATTTAAGCTATTTTCAGAAAATGTGAAAATACAGATTTTTGCACCTTTTTGAATACCATTTTAGCCTTATATCCAAAAATAATTCACAACCTCAACATCAAAATATAAACTTCAAATAATGCTTAACTATATGTTGAAATTTTTTTTTTTTCTTTAAATTGTCTTTATCATAAAATTGCTGCAACCAAAAAGTAGACATTTTCCAATTTTCATGTCCGATTTCATCATAAATTCCTCAAAAAAATGGCTGCATGTTTTCATAGCAACCGTTCAACAAAATTAAGAAAATTAGCTTGCAAACTTTATTTCAATCTTAGCTTATATAAAAGAATAAAGCAGTTCTGAAACATACACAAATCATCCCCTGCCTGGATCTTACAAATAGCTGTACTTAAGATGTCACTTTCAAATTGTGGGGAGTAGGGTGGAATGTGAATTTGCTGACTAAGGATTTTTTCAATGGTATATCATTCCCACATTAAGCAGTGCTGATATTGGTATTATAGCTTGTTAACATATACATGTATTGATTTATTTGGACCCTCTTAAAGCCTTTAATTTTAAACAGCATATCAATTTTAATTTATATTGTTGAAATTCAGCTTCTAGACCATAAATGCTGATACATGTATCCTCAATTTTTAATACTGGTAATTTTTTAATACAATCTGTTTAATCGGGTGTAATCCTTTGAAATCTGCAAATCAAAAGATTTCCCTCTGAGGAAAATTCTTCAGCGGGAGATTGACTGTGGACCTGGTATTTCAGATAATGATCTCCCTCTGAGGAAAGTTCTTCAGGGGGAGGGGGGAGATTATAACTCTTAAATAGATATAGGAAGATGTGGTATCTGTACCAATGAGACAACTCTCAATCCAAGTCACAATTTATAAAAGTAAACCATTATAGGTCAAGGTACGGTCTGTAACAGCAAACTATAAAGGGCCCCAAAAACCAACGATCTAATCTATATAAAACGAGAAACAAGAAACACTTATGAACCACATAAACAGACAAAAATTAACAACTACTGAACATCAGATTCCTGACTTAGGACAGGTGCAAACTATTGCAGCGGGTTTAAACATTTTAGTGGTACCAAACCTTCTCCCTTTTCTGAAACAATATAACATCACAACATAGAAAGTCATACTATAAAATATCAATTGGAATAGTTAACCCTATTCCTGATAAAAAGAAATTAATGTTGTGCAAATTTTCTATGAATAAACAAACATATGTTAAAGACCTATCTTACCAATGTTGTTGATTGCTTTGTCCATACAAAATATAATTATTTTTTGTGTAACAATTTTCTAATCAAGCTCTTATATGGGGTGTTCAGTAACCATTAGTAACAATTATGGCAACGAAAACTATCTTAATGTGCCTGTCCAAAGTCACCAACTTAAGGTTCAGCGTAATGGTTGGTAGCTTTTGAATTACGTAGCCAATACATTTGAGAAATCCAATTAAGGAGGCCCAAGGGTACAAAAATTTCAGCAAAAATTTAAACATTTTTTTTATTACAAATTTTATTTATTACACTTTGAGTTGTTGCTTTATGATATATACAAAAATCAACCCCAAAAATCTATTCGTTTTGGTCCCAGATGACTTTTAAAATGTTGATATCATTGAAAAAGCTCCAAATTATCTCTTTTTTCCATTAAAATTGAAATATCTTTTTAACTCATTGGGTGCTGTCCTATATTTTTTATAATTTTTCAAATAAGCTGTACTTAAACTAAACAATCGTAAAATTTAAGTGATTTCTGTAATTTAGATCTTTTTTTATTTCGATATAACCTCTATTTCTCTTAGTAGTTTAACAGAAAAAAAGTACCTTAACAAAACTGCATGCTTCTTTCAAAGGCAGATAGTGAGCTTAAATGAATGGTGACCCCATTTTTTTATTTTGTTTTTCTATTAAGTATATGATAAAATAAAGAAATGGATTTATTCCCGCGAGCCCCCTTAACTACTAAGTACAAATTATTGTCAAGAAAATTCTCAAGGTATTCAAAAATGTGTTAGATTTTGTCACATTCACAGAGGATAGGAATTATCTAGGTATATATTTAGGAAAAAAGGAAATTTACTGTGTTTCCATGAAATTGAAAAGTTTTGAAATATGCCCTTTTTAGCTCACCTGGCCGAAAGGCCAAGTGATCTTTTCTCATCACTTGGCGTCCGGCGTCCGGCGTCGTCCATCGTCGTTGTCCGTCGTCGTCGTCCTGCATTAACTTTTACAAAAATCTTCTCCTCTGAAACTACTGGGCCAAATTTAATCAAACTTGGCCACAATCATCATTTGGGTATCTAGTTTACAAAATGTGTCCGGTGACCCGGCCAACCAACCAAGAGGGCCGCCATGGCTAAAAATAGAACATAGGGGTAAAATGCAGTTTTTGGCTTATAACTCAAAAACCAAAGCATTTAGAGCAAATCTGACACAAGTAATATTGTTCATCAGGTCAAGATCTATCTGCCCTGAAATTTTCAGATGAATCGGGCATTTCGTTGTTGGGTTGCTGCCCCTGAAATGGTAATTTTAAGGAAATTTTGCTGTTTTTGGTTATTATCTTGAATATTATTATAGATAGAGATAAACTGTAAACAGCAATAATGTTCAGCAAAGTAAGATCTACAAATAAGTCAACATGACCAAAATGGTCAGTTTACAACTTTAAGGGTTATTGCCCTTTATAGTCAATTTTTAACCATTTTTCGTAAATCTTAGTAATCTTTAAGAAAAATCTTCTCCTCTGAAACTACTGGTCCAAATTTAAGCAAACATGGCCATAATCATCATTGGGGTATTTAGTTTAAAAAATGTGTCCAGTGCCCTGCCCAACCAACCAAGATGGCCGCCATGGCTAAAAATAGAACATAGGGGTAAAATTCAGTTTTTGGCTTATAACTCAAAAACCAAAGCATTTAGAGCAAATCTGACACAAGTAATATTGTTCATCAGGTCATGATCTATCTGCCCTGAAATTTTCAGATGAATCGGACATTTCGTTGTTGGGTTGCTGCCCCTGAAATGGTAATTTTAAGGAAATTTTGCTGTTTTTGGTTATTATCTTGAATATTATTATAGATAAAGATTAAACTGTAAAAAGCAATAATGTGCAGCAAAGTAAGATCTACAAATAAGTCAACCTGACCAAAATGGTCAGTTGACCACTTTAAGAGTTATTGCCCTTTATAGTCAATTTTTAACCATTTTTCATAAATCTTAGTAATCTTTTAGAAAAATCTTCTCCTCTGAAACTACTGGGCCAAATTTAACCAAACATGGCCATAATCATCATTGGGGTCTTTAGTTTAAAAATGTGTCCAGTGCCCCGCCCAACCAACCAATATGGCCACCATGGCTAAAAATAGAACATAGGGGTAAAATGCAGTTTTTGGCTTATAACTCAAAAACCAAAGCATTAAGAGCAAATCTGACAGGAAGTAAAATTGTTGATCAGGTCATGATCTATCTGCCCTGGAATTTTCAGATGAATCGGATAATCGGTTGTAAGGTTGCTGCCCCTGAACATGCTGAATTAGTAATTTTGAGGAAATTTTGCTGTTTTTTTGTTATTATCTTGAATATTATTATAGATAGAGATAAACTGTAAACAGCAATAATGTACAGCAAAGTAAGAACTAAAAATAAGTCAGTATGACCAAGATAGTCAATTGACCCCCTAAGGAGTTATTGCCCTTCATAGTCAATTTTTAACAATTTTCTTAAAATTTGAAGATTTTCAATAACATTTTCCACAGAAAGTACTGTTATAGATAGAGATAATTGTAAGCAGCAAGAATGTTTAGTAAAGTAAGATCTACAAACACATCACCATCACCAAAACACAATTTTGTCATGAATCCATCTGTGTCCATTGTTTAATATTCACATAGACCAAGGTGAGCGAGTTTGATATGATCAGTATCCCTTCCTTTGCAGGAAGAAAGTCTAAGACTATGTGGTATGGGCTTTGCTCATTGTTGAAGGCTGTACAGTGACCTATAGTTGTTAATGTCTGTGTCATTTTGGTCTCTTGTGGACAGTTGTCTTATTGGCAATCATACCACATCTTCTTTTTTTATATATAAGATATGCAGCTGACATCTAGATAATTTTAGTTTATTGTCCAATCATCAGCTGAAATGAATGTCTTGACATCTACCTAGTTTTCGTCCAATCGTCAGCTGAAATGCATGTCAATCCTCCACATAGATTTAGTTTTTGTTCAATCCTCTTCTGTAATAAATGTTTATCATCGACATAGTTTTCGTCCAATCGTCTTCTAAAATGAATGTCGGTCATCTACATAGTTTTCGTCCAATCTTAGCTGAAACAAATGTCTGTGGTCTACATAGTTTTATCTAATTGTTTGCTTAAACGAATGTCTCTCTTCCTCATAGTTTTATTTAATCATCCAATTGTCTTCTGAAATGAATGTCTCATCTACATAGATTTATTTAATCTTCCAATCTTCTTCTGAAATGAATGTTTTTATCCTACATTGAACTTTTGATGTCCCTTGTTGATCAATCGTCTTTAAAATTGAATGTCTGAATTAGCTGAAATGAATGGTATTACTCAGTCAGAACTGTTATTGTTCCATTTGATAAGTATTTATAGTAATGATTTAAGAGTGCCTATCCTGGTAGTATATATTTATGTTTTGAAAGACAACTGCTGGTGTAATACTCTGTGTTTTAGATTTAAAAAAAAATAATCACCAATATTATTAAAAAACAGAGTTCCAAATTCCTATGCTACTTAGAAAAGTTTTGAAAGACAACTACTGAAGTAATACTCTGTGTTTTAAATTAAAAAAGAAAATAATCACCAATATTATTAAATACTCTGAGATCCAAATTCCTATGCTACTTAGAAAACTTTTGAAAGGCAACTGCTGCAGTAATACTCTGTTTTATAAACTGAAAAGAAAATCAAAAATCACCAATATTATTGAAATACAGAGTTTCAAATTCCTATGCTACTAAGAAAAGTTTTGAAATACAACTGCTGAAGTAATACTATGTGTTTTGAATTTGAAAAATATCATTAAAGTACAGAGTTCTAATGCTACTTAGAAAATTTTTAAAATCTTGAATTTTATTGATATTGTTTAGGCTTTAGTTATAAATATACATAAACAATTGCCACTTTGTGCAATACAATCAACATTCAATCACACAGCTTTAGTACGGTATTTCATTCAGGATTATGTACCTTGTTTACTCATTCTCTTTCTACAATAGTCCCATATTGCCATCCAATTGCCACCCCAAGGGTGATTGGGGTATAGATGCCATCCAAATTCCACCCCAAGGGTGACTGGGGTAAAGATGCCATCCATGTGCCACCCCAAGGGTGACTGGGGTAAAGATGCCATCCATGTACCACCCCAAGGGTGACTTGGGTATAGATGCCATCAATGTGCCACCCCAAGGGTGATTTGGGTATAGATGCCATCCATGTGCCACCCCAAGGGTGACTGGGATATAGAAATATGGTCACTTGGTCGTCAAAGGACCAGCAGTAAAACCCTGCTTTCCTGCTAGCCTACGTGAATGTGGGGCTATACATAAAATGATTGCCATCCATGTGCCACCCCAAGGGTGAGTGGAATATAGAAATATGGTCACTAGGTCAACTGCCATCCATGTGCCACCCCAAGGGTGACTGGGGTCTAGAAATGTGGTCACTTGGTCTTCAATTGACCAGCACTAAAACCCTGCTAGCCTAGGTGAATGTGGGTCTAGATATATAAACGAAATGAGACAACAACCCATCAAAGATGTAAAATAAAAAGGTTCCTGCATAGCAAACAGTGTCATAATAGGGGGTTTGAATGGGCTTTTAAGAATAGAATAAAGAATATTCATTAGCATTAAAGGGTCCTTTGAATAAAGAGTAGAGGAAAAAAGCAAAATAGATAAAGACTAGAGAATAAAGGACCTATAAAATTATAGAATACAAAAATTATAGACCACCATCCAGACCCTCATAATAAGATTGTTAGGGTTAATTGTCTTCAGTGTGATATTTGATGGGATCTAAGTTATTATTGGAACATACCTTCTCATTCAACTGTATGCAAGTAATCTTGACTACGTAGATTTATGATTAGCCATTATAAGTGAAACACTGGACCTTGTATGTTCCCCTCACAATTGAATCAAATAATTGGAAAATCAAGAAAAATTCCACTTATTAAATGCTTAACTTTCAATACACTATTTGTCAAATTGAATTTGATTTAAAGTGAAGGATATATAACACATCAAGTGTTTTATGAATTGCATGCGTGCAGTTGCTGTCATGTGGCATCAAAATTTTGTGAACTTTTTATTCAAAATCTACAAAAGCTTAAAAAAACAACAATTCAGAAATAAGAAATTCCCTCGGGACCAGGAATAATACTTAAACAGAAAAAGTCTTTAGTTTTCATTCAGAATCTAAAGGACTATGGGTAATCTTATTGTTCATATAAGAAAATGAGAATAATGTAACGACATTGGTTGAATTTCAATTGTTTTGTACATTTTAAACCAATCACAATGTTTTGGTGTTCAGCCTTGAAACTATTACTAAGAATGACTTTGATTCGTAAAAGATGAATGGATTATTTTTTTTTATTAGAACTAAATTTAAACAATGTAAGTCTTTATTTTATTTATTTAGTAAAGTACATTCTGTTGTCTTCCATGGAGAAACTTTTTAAAAAAATGTTGTGTTTTCATTCAAAATTAGGTTTAATTGGTGTTTATTGAAATATGAGAGCAGATAATGGGGA
This sequence comes from Mytilus galloprovincialis, assembly GCF_965363235.1. Lineage (NCBI taxonomy): Eukaryota > Metazoa > Mollusca > Bivalvia > Mytilida > Mytilidae > Mytilus > Mytilus galloprovincialis. Next base: position 52,550,073 of record NC_134850.1, read on the forward strand.
AAATATGTTCTTTAATCATGGAAATACTTCATACTAGATTTTTTTTTAATCAGACTTGAAAGATATTCCCTGTGTATATCTTATTTACATGTACAACCAAGAAAGAGCAATTTGTAGCGAACTTTGAAGAGCTGTAACAAGTGTCATGTGTGCAATGGTTTATGTGATATATTTGTTCCTGTATTGTGCAATATTATTTTATTCTAGGTTAATTATATAACAATTAATGTATTATATTTTTTTCAATTTAAGGTTGGTTCAAAATGTAAAGTGTCCTGAAATCTGAAATGTATTGTTCGAAATAACATAATTTAAAAAATGTTGGTTGTTTAAAAAAACAAAAAGCTCAAAACTTGACAAAAAACAATGCTATTTTTCAAGTTTAATAATTTTAACATTATACATGTAGTCATTTAAGAGTTATAGAACTTGAAAATCTTTCTTTTGGTACTGGCTCAATAGCTATATCTTCTAAGCCTCATCTTCACCTTCGAGAGTTCAAACAAGACAGTGCATTAAGGTTAAGATTCCTTAGATCATATATATTCATGCTGAATTCTTCAGACAATAAAGTTAAAACATGATGTGTGTGGGTGCATGTATTACCATACTTTCCATGTAGATTATTTTTTTCTTAAAAAAAATACATCAATTGTGCATGGTGTATATGAATCTATCTTTTTCGAAAAAACAAAAGTTCACCAGTTCAACAGTTCAACAGCAAGATTGGACAATGGGAGATAACTCCATTGATTTAAGCTCAAAATTAAAAATTGCAAGCTGTCTTTACCCTTCAGTGCTGACAGGCACTTTATTTGTTTGTTTGTAAAGTGTTTGTGTTCATATATATATGCTTATGTGTAATAGTCTGTTGTAAATAGATCATATATAACCATGCCCAATTCTTCAGACATTAAAGTTAAAACATGATGTGTGTGTGTGCATGCATTACCATACTTTCCATGTAGAGTATTTCCATGAAGAAGAAAAAACGCACCATCAATTGTGCATGGTTTATATGAATCTATCTTTTTTAAACTAAAGTTCACACAAGTTCAACAACAATACTGGACAATGGGAGATAACTCCAATAATTTTGGCCCAAATTAAAAATTGAAAGCAGTCTTTTCCCTTCAGTGCTGACAGGCACTTTGTTTGTTTGTAAAGTGTTTGTGTTCATATATGTATTCTTATGTTTTATAGTCCATTATAAATAGATCATATATAACCATGCTCAATTCTTCAGACATTAAAGTTAAAACATGATGTGTGTGTGTGCATGTATAACCATACTTTCCATGTTAATTATTTTTTTCTTCAAAAAATTACATCAATTGTGCATGGTGTATATGAATCTGTCTTTTCGAAAAAACAAAAGTTCACAAGTTCAACAGCAAGATTGGACAATGGGAGATAACTCCATTGATTTAAGCTCAAAATTAAAAATTGCAAGCTGTCTTTACCCTTCAGTGCTGACAGGCACTTTATTTGTTTGTTTGTAAAGTGTTTGTGTTCATATATATATGCTAATGTGTAATAGTCTGTTGTAAATAGATCATATATAACCATGCCCAATTCTTCAGACATTAAAGTTAAAACATGATGTGTGTGTGTGCATGCATTACCATACTTTCCATGTAGATTATTTTCATGAAGAAAAAAAAACGCACCATAAATTGTGCATGGTTTATATGAATCTATCTTTTTTAAACAAAAGTTCACAAGTTCAACAACAATACTGGACAATGGGAGATAACTCCAATAATTTTGGCCCAAATTAAAAATTGAAAGCAGTCTTTTCCCTCCAGTGCTGACAGGCACTTTGTTTGTTTGTAAAGTGTTTGTGTTCATATATGTATGCTTATGTGTAATAGTCTGTTGTAAATAGATCCTATATACCATGCTCAATTCTTCAGACATTAAAGTTAAAACATGATGTGTGTGGGTGCATGTATTACCATACTTTCCATGTAGATTATTTTCATAAAAAGTTTTTTCTCCAAAAAATTACATAAATTGTGCATGGTGTATATGAATCTATCTTTTCTAAAACAAAAGTTCACCAGTTCAACAACAATATTGGACAATGGGAGATAACTCCATATTAATAATTGACATTCAAATTGAAAATGAAAGAATTAAGTTGTTACCCTTCACTGCTGACAGGCACTTTGTTTGTTTGTTTGTAAAGTGTTTGTGTTCATATTATATGATTATGTTTTATAGTCCATTGTGAACAGATCATATATATCCATGCCCAAATTCTTCAGATATTAAAGTTAAAACATGATGTGTGTGAGTGCATGTATAACCATACTTTCCATGTTAACTATTTTTATTAAAAAAAATAACATAAATTGTGCATGGCATATATGAATCAGTCTTCCAAAAAGAAAAGTTCAAGTTCAACAACATTTTTCGACAATGGGAGATAACTCAAATAATTTTTGCTAATGTTGAAAAAAAGAAAGCAGTCTTTTCCCTTCAGTGCTGATAATATTTTGTTATTGTTTGTTAAGTGTTTGTGTACTGTACATTAGTAATTTTAAGATAGTTTACAAAATTATATTTATTGAATTTATTAAATTGGGTACATCTGATATTTATTTTTATTATCTAGAGCTCTGTAAAAAAAAAAAAAAAAAAAAATGTAAAAAAAATAAAATAACAAAAAATAATATGAAAACAAAATTGTAATCAGAGTTCTACATAATAAAAAGTTTAAAGATGGGGTCAACAGTTAGCATACTTTGAAATTCTTTTTTATCCTCTTGTCATTGCAGGCTTCAAAATTGTTTAATTCTTTTAATTTTAGATATTTTGGATAAATCATACCTTCTATGTAATTTACACAATGACAGTGTCATAAATTTTGCAGCATTCTGATTTTGAATGGGTATTTGTATACCTCAAACCCTAAACATTTGATTTGCATTCAGTATTAAAATAGTATTTGACTTGTTATTTTCTTTTATTTCATAAAGGTTTTGCAAGGAAGCTGATTAAATTTTGAAAGAAAACAATGAGATTATGTTTGAGATTGTTAAATTGAATGTACTTGTACCACGACATTCATCAGTGTTGAAAAAAGTAAAATCACGAAAATACTGAACTCAGAGGAAAATTTAATCGGAAAGTCCATAATCACATGGCAAAATCAAATGACAAAACACATCAAAAACGAATGGACAAGAGCTGTCATATTCCTGACTTGGTACAGGCATTTTCAAATGTAGCTAGAAAATGCAGGAAGTTCTGAGATTACAAAGAATCTCCAAAATATTTTCAATCTTCAAATCATGCAGAGTTCAACAGTATTTTCAAAACTACTGTATAAGTGATTGACATTGCAATATTATTTTGATATAATCACAACTTAGCAATTTATAAATAGGATAATTAGGCAGAATGTCTCTCCATGTTTTTTTTGCAGTGATTATATAAGATATAGGAAGGTGTGGTATGAGTGCCAATGAGACAACTCTCCATCTAAGTCACAATTTATAACAGTAAACCATTATAGGTCAAGCTACAGTCTTCAAAACGGAGCCTAGGCTCACACAAAACAGCAAGTTATAAAGGGCCCCAAAAATTACTAAAGTAAACCATTCAAACAGAAAAACCAACTGTCTAATCTTTATAAAAAACAAGAAATGAGAAACACTTATGAACTACATAAAAAAATGACAACTACTGAACAACAGATTCCTGACTAAGGACAGGTGCAAACAATTGCAGCAGGATTAAATGTTTTAATGGTACCAAACCTTCTTCCTTTTCTGAAACAGTAGTATAACATCACAACATTGTTTATTTTGCCTGCAACGGAATATACATGCTTTATTTAAACATGATAGAACATAGGCTAGTATGCCAATTAGACTACACTGACTGTATGATTTAGTTGTGTATGTATGTTACTTAAATTATTGGCTTTATTCGTTATATTTGTTGGCTATATGCTGAAATGCAGCTTTCAACATTAAATTTTAGGGATCAAATTTGTTCATTTTTGTCTCGCCTGCGACATGTGAGACATTGTTTACAATTCAGCAGCTGTGACCATATAAACTATTTGTATAAAGCTTCATATTTAAGAAGGTAGAAGACCTTGATGTTTCATACCATGAATAGTGATACCTTATTTTACGAACAACAGTTCGAATTCCCCCAAAAAGGTTTAATTGTCTGAGATATAGGAAGATGTGGTATGAGTGCCAATGAGACAAATCTCCATCCAAGTCGCAATTTATAAAAAAAATCATTATAGGCCAAGGTACAGTCTTCAAAACGGAGCTTTAGCTCACACTGAACAGCAAGCTATAAAGGGCCCCAAATTTTATTGTCTTGCCTGCAAGGAAAATGCTGGAATGCCAGATATGAAGATACAATCCGGCCAAACTCCATACAGCGTTATCGTTCGGGTCATACTTCCCTTTCTCTACAAAAAAGAAGCGTAGCCAGATGTCACCACTGTTTCAGAGTTTGCAATCCGGCAGCTGTAACAACAGAGTCAACTATTTGTATAAAGCTGTATATAATATTTCATAACATAGAAGACTTGGATGCTTCATGCCTTAATGTTTGCAAATACATGTACCTTATGTTATGAAATTTTCATCTGTCGATATCCATTGTCCATGACCTCATTTTCATAGCTCTTTGACTGCTTTAAAAAAAAAGGTTTTTTGTCAAATGAAATACTGGTACTCACTAATGATGAGTAATAGGATAACTATATTTGATATATGGGTTTCTTGCAAAGTCCTATCTGTCAAGTAGAGTTTGCCTGACTTTGACTGCATTTTATGGATCAATGATCAAGGTTAAAGTTGGACGGTCAAGTCTGTATCTTATTATAGATACTGTATGCATTTGGTCAACTTTATTTGGTTAGAGACATATATACACATATATATGTCTCTGATTTGGTGAACAGAATGATTGTAAAGTGTAAATTGTCCAACTGGCAGGTTTTGTCTGTCCATGACATCAACTTTATGGTTCATTGATTTCAGATGGTCCATTTCACAGGTATTTCAAGCAATAGTTCAATTATACTTGGTGGATGGAACTATTGGAAGGTGAATATAACCTTGACCTCATTTTCATGGTTCATTAGTCAATGATCCTTATTAAGGTAACTTATGATCCAGAAAGAAGAAGACCTGGTTGTTTCATACTTTGTATATAGATGCCTTATGTTATAGAGTTTTGGTTTGTCTTCGGTCCTTTGTCCTTGACCTTTTTAGCTTTTACCATCATTTGGTGTCCGGCATCTGTTGTCATTGTCCGTCGTCCTCCATAAACTTTTACAAAAATCTTCAGTTCTGAAACTATTGCGCCAAATTAAACCAAACTTGGCCACAATCATCATTAGGGTATCTAGTTTAAGAAAATGTGACTGATGGCCCTGCCTGCCAACCAACATGGCAGACATGGCCTAAAATTGATCATAGGGGGAAAATGCAGTTTTTGTTGAGTCTGCAACCTTTTTTGGCAGAAAGCTCAAACTAGGGATAGAGATCCGGCAGTGTTATGAAGTTTCTGCTTGTCACAGGTCAAATGTCCTTGACCTCATTTTCATGGTTCAGTGACTATTTGAATTTTTTTTAAAGATTTTTTGTAATGTTAATTTCTCTCTTATGAGTAAAAGGATAACTATATTTGGTGTGTGCGTACCTTGCAAGGTCCTCATGATGTCATACAGTTTTCACTTGACTTTGACCTCATTTCATCGATCAGTGAACAAGCTGAAGAACACCTCCGGGTGTGGGAATATCTTGCTACATTGAAGACCTGTTGGTGACCTTCTGCTGTTGTCTTTTCTATGGTCGGGTTGTTGTCTCTTTGACACATTCCCCATTTCTATTCTCAATTTTAAGGCTAAGTGTTGGTGGTCAAGTCCATATCTGGGATATTATAAGCAATAGGTCTAGTATATTTGGTGTATGGAAGGATTGTAAGGTGAACATGTCCAACTGGCAGGTGTTATCTGACCTTGACCATATTTTTTATGGTTCAGGTGTTATAGTTAAGTTTTTGTGGGTTTTTTTGGGTCTGTTTTTTTATACCGTAAGCAATATGTCTACTATATTTGGTGTATGGAATGATTGTTAGATTTACATGTCCAACTGACAGATGTCATCTGACCTTGACCTCATTTTCATGGTTCAGTGGTTATAGTTAAGTTTTTGTGTTTTAATCTTTTTTTCTTATATTGTTAGCAATAGGTCTACTATATTTGGTGTACGGAAATATAATTGTATGATGTACATGTCAGTCTCTCAGGTTTTATTTGACCTTGACCTCACTTTCACAGTTCATTACTCAGTGTTAAGATTTTGTGTTTTGGTTTTTTAAAAATCATAAACTATAAGCAATATGTCTGTTGTATGGAAGGATTGTAAGCTATACATGTCTGCCTGACATGGTCAATCTAACCTTGGCTTCAATTTCATAATTCATTGGTCAATGTTATAGTTTTTTGAACGATTGTAAGGTGTACATGTATTTTTGGTTTATATGACCTTGACCTCATTTCTTAGATCATGTTAAGTTTATGTGATAGTTGTAGTAAAGCTTTATATTAAGGACTATCAGCATAATATCAATGGTTAGTAAAGAACGTTAGACATTTCAGCGTGTGCACTCTTGTTGACTTATATCTCTGAAACTAGGTTGCATTATTTCATGCATCAATTGTAAACAAAAATAGCAGGTGATCGGAACAGGCTCCTTGGAGCCTCTTGTTTATGGTTCACAGAGTACTTTTTAAAAAAAAGTTTTTTGGTATGTAAATTTCTCTCTTATTCTAATTATGAGTAATAGGATAACTATATTTGGTATGGGCATATCTTGCTGTGCATACCTTGCATTGTCATCATGCCTGTCCGACAGTTTTCACTTGACGGTGATTTGACATCATTTCATGAATTTGTGAACAAGGGTTAAGTTTTCATGGTCAAGTCTATATTTCAGATACTATAAATATAAGCAATTTGTCTACTATATTTGGTGTAGAGAATGATCGTAAGGTGTACAAGCCCAACTGGCAGGTGTCATATCTTCTTGATCTCCTTTTCATGGTTAAGTGGTAAGAATTCAGTTTTTGTATTTTGGTCTAATTTTCTAATACTGTATGCAATATTTGATGTATGGAAATATTTTATGGTGTACATGTCAGTCTGGCAAATTCTATTTGACCGTGACTTCATTTTTACAATACATTACTCAATGTTAATTTTTTATGTTTTGGTCTGTTTTTCTGAAACAAGGCAATAGGAAAACTATGTTTGGTAAATATATGGAATGATTGAATTGGTTTTTTTTGGCTGTCTGGCAGTTACCTTCTCACCTTGACTTCATTTTAGTGGTTTCTCGTTCAATGATAAGTTTTTTTACTTAGATACTTTATTTCATAGTCAACTATATTTGATCCATGCAATGATTATAAAGTGTTAATGTGTGTCTGACATGGTTCTCCTGGCTTTGACCTCACACTCAAGGTTCAATGGTCAAGATAAAGTTTTCATGGTTTGCATGGTCCATTTCTTGTATACTATAAGCAATCGGTCAACAATATATAATACTCAATGCATGGAATGATTTTAAGGTGTACATATATGTCTCGCACTGTTTATCTGACCTTGACCTCATTTTTTGGATCATGATAAGTTAATGTGAGTCTTCTAGTAAAAAAATGTATAGTAAATGGTAGGGAAGTAGGCAAGACATTTCAGTGTGTGTACTTATGTTATTTTACCAGTTTATCAGTTACTATCAGGGTTCATATGATCTGATTTTCATGGACCATTGACCAATTTTAAGATTTTAGTGATTTTTCTTTCTCCAGTACTTTTACCAACAGGACCACTATAATTGTTATATGAAATGATTGTAAGGTGTACACCGTTGGTTTTCCCATTTAAAAGGTTTCACAACGTGTTTTTTTTTTTTTTTTTTTGGGGGGGGGGGGGTGGGGTTCATAGCTTGGTTTTCGGTGCGAGCCAAGTCTCCGTGTTAAAGACCGTAATTTTATCTATAATGGTTTATTTTTACAAATTGTGCCTTGGATGGAGAGTTGTCTCATTGGCACTCGTACCACATCTTCTTATAAATGTACCTATATGTATGTCTATCATGGTTCATTTCCATAAAACATTGACAGTTTTATGCTTATCCGATACTTGTAGTAAAATCTTCATATTAACAGAGGTAACTGTTTAAAGCTGATACTGAACCTATGTGGTTATATTTCTTATTGGACCATGAGCATTCAGTTGGCTGGTTGGTGCTGAGAGCAAACTTCTGTGGTTTCACTTTTCAGTGAACTTTGATTATTTTTTATTAACTGTTTCCTCCTGAAAAATATCCCTGATATTCAACATCTGAGATTATAAATTTGTTTTCAGTGCCCGATTGCCAGTTGTGAGTGACCCATAGATGTTTTTCTCTCTATGTGTTTCTCTTGAAAGCCTTAAAGGTACTATTAGAAATTGGTTTTCTTTTTGTGTTTAATGCATATCTTAGATAGTAAACTTGACCATTGAATATATATACTCGCACAAGGCAAACAAATCATTATTAAGTAGGTCACCTAGGCCTTAATTTTCTGCTTGAACAAACTGATTACCTAACAAGGAGATTTGGCTAGCAAACATTTCACCAGAGAAAGAAATAACCAAATATTTACCCTTGCAAACAATCTGAGAGGCCTAGAATAATCACCATGTCTGTCAATGAATCATTCATATATATATTCTTAAAGATTTAACGAGTTATGAATGTCCAGTTGAGAGTTATAAAGGAGGGACGAAAGATACCAGAGGGACAGTCAAACTCCTAGATTAGAAAATAAACTGACAACGTCATGGCTAGAAATAAAAAGACACACAGACAAATAATAGTAGAGAAGACAAAACATTAAAAACTAAAGACTAACTAAGCAACACGAACCCAACCAAAAACTAGGGGTGACCTCAGGTGCCCCGGAACCTGCTCCACATGTGGCACTTATCGTGTTGCACTCATAGATTAAAAAATAAACTGACAACGACATGGCTAAAAATAAAAAGACAAACACAAATAATAGTACAGAAGACAAAACATTGAAAACTAAAGACTAAGCAACACGAACCCAACCAAAAACTTGGGGTGACCTCAGGTGCCCCGTAAGGGAAAGCAGATCCTGCTCCAAATGTGGCACTTGTCGTGTTGCTTATGTTATTACTATGTTATTACAAAAGTCGAGATGTAAATTTTGAACGTTGAGCTGTTCAACATTGAAAATAAAGTAATGGTTCGGTAAAATTAAGTTTATTCTTCAAATACCAACTGTGTTTGAATAACCAGATTTGTTTACGTTTGATAGCATACTCTCTCTGTATCTCAGATGGTCATTTTATTATCTTGTCAGAAGAACAATTTTTTTAGAAATCACTGAAGATCCAAAACCGAAGTGTGTTATATGAAGCAGAGGACACAGGAATTTTACTCATAGGCGGATTTAGGGGGGGGCAGGGGGCCCGGTCCCCCCCTTTTTGGGAAAAAAATTGGTTGCTTATATAGGGAATCACTGAAGCGTGACTGGAGCGGGGGCCCCCTCTTAGGTCAGTCAGTGGGCCCCCACTTATGAAAATTTCTGGATCCGCCACTGTTACTCAAAGCATCAGATTTGAATGTCATTAAAAAATGCAAAGTTATGGATCCTGCACAACAAAAAATACTTCCCTTCACATCATGGGTTTCACAGAGACATAAAACAATATAACATGTCTCTGGTTTCACCATACTAGACCGTGTTTTGTTGTGATGCACTGCTATGAGTATTTTCATTTAACTGCCTTATATTAATCCTTGAATCTTAACAATCGCATGAACTAAGTAATTTAGTTATATTGTATAACGAAATCAGAAATCTATGTTTTAATTAGATTGCTGAACTAAGGACACAGTGGTAAATCCATGTTAAAATGTCATAAGATCAAAGTACAAAAAAAAAAAAAAAAGCGGACATGCATCCATCACCAGGTCGCTATGGGTGGACCTGTTTCAGTCTCGTGCATACTCTGATATACCAAAAGGTGCATGAAAGTCAACCTTATCAGAACAATATAAAAAAGAAGATGTGGTATGATTGCCAATGAGACAACTCTCCACAATAGACCAAATGACACACAAATTAACAACTATATATCATCGTACGGCCTTAAACAATGAGCAAAACCATACTGGCCGCATAGTCAGCTATAAAAGGTCCCCAAATGTCAATGTAAAACAATTTAAACGAGAAAACTAACAGCCTAATTTATGTATGTATATTTGAACCTTTTGGGATATACGAGAAATGTAATTACAAATCCAGTTATGTCTTGTTCGGAAAGTCACATTTGAGGGAAGATGGGGTTGCTGTTACGACAATTGGAAAATATCCATCGTCATCTGTGATACAGCCTTATTCCATTATCTGATAATAGTCAACAAACTCGTCATGGATGGCGTCCGTATAATCAACTTGGAGATATATTTATACTCTATATGCAGTCGCCGCTGGATTGTTGCTCCATACGAGGAGGCTCATATAACCTAATTTAACCTCCCCAGAGTATAAAGGATTTAACAACCCGACCAAAGTGCAGAAAAAAACAGCCGAAGGCCACCAAAGGGTCTTCAACACAGCGAGAAAACCCTGCAATAAAAGGCGTGTTTCAGCTGGCCCATAAACAAAAATGTCTACTGTTCAGCGATATTGAACGTCATACTTATTAAACTCCGAAATATATAAATGAACTAAAATTAAAAATCATACAATACTAACAAAGGCCAGAGGCTCCTGACTTGGGATAGGCGCAAAATACAGCGGAGTTAAACATGTTTTGTGAGATCACAACATTCCCCTATACCTTTAGCCAATGTAGAAAAAACACAGTAAAACTCATTTTAAAAGAAGTCCGAATTTGCCTTGTCAGAATGGGTTACAAAAGAACCTAAACAAAATGACAATGATACATAAATTAACAAATCACTACTAACAGTTACTGACATGCCAGCTCAAGATCTCAATTAAATTAATATTGTATGTTAAGATACAAATCCTTGCTAGATAGAAATGGAAAGTTCACAATTTTAACAATATAACGACGACTGAAGTTTTTAACGACCTTGGCTGGCTATACAGCCCTTGCACGGTTGGTAACACAGAAAAAGTTTAACACTGTAGAATGAGCACGTTTACCATTATAAAGAAATCAGTAATTTAATTACTTGTTGAAAAAAATATATAATTTTTTTAAAAGTTATTTGGATTATTTGTTGTGTTTCGTGCTGAAATATTGAGTTACCCGGTATGTCCTTGAACACTCTTAATGTGAACATTTATGAGGTATGGATGGAACGCTCACAATAAAGAAATAAGGAGATGAGGTATGATAACCAATGAGACAGCTATATTCCAATGTTCAAATGACGAAAATCAAAGCAGTTATAGGTCATGGTCGGGCCTTATCAATGTCAACAGTACAATTTGCAATTTACAAAGTTTGAATATGACAGTCAAAAAACCAACGGCAATTATTGAATTTAAGGCTACTGACTTTGGACGAGCTCTTGAATAATGTGGCAGGGTTAATCATGTTTGTGAGCGCTATCATAACATGGGAAATTAATGTTACACCACAACATAAGAACAAAGTGTAAAAAGCAGTTGCAAATGGTTAAATGAATACCAACATGTTTGATAACGCCAAATTAATAAAATGTCTCTGTGCTTAGTCTGGAACCTGTAATTGAGTGGTTGTCGGACGCGTTTAGGTTCTTTTTGTTCCAATTTTGGTTATTGTTTTTCAAACCAAAAAAACAGAAGTCACGCCGTTGATTTTATTGGTTTTTTTTACATTATAGACGATCGTACGACAGACGTAGAGGTTGTTACATCCACCGGTGGATAGTTATCTCATTGGCAATGATATCACATCTTACTTATAAATTTCTATATCACTGAAGGTGGATAATTATCTCATTGGCAATGATATCCGTATCTTACTAATACATTTCTATATCACAGTGGAAAGTTATCTCATTGGCAACTATATCAGTATCTTACTTATACTTTTCTATATCACAGTGGATAATTATCTCATTGGCAATGATATCCGTATCTTACTAATACATTTCTATATCACAGTGGATAGTTATCTCATTGGCAACTATATCCGTATCTTACTAATACATTTCTATATCACAGTGGATAGTTATCTCATTGGCAATGAAATTAGTATCTTACTTATACATTTTTATATCACAGTGTAAAGTTATCTCATTGTCAATGATATGAGTATCTTACTTATACATTGCTATATCACAGTGGAAATTTATCTCATTGGCAACTATATTAGTATCTTACGAATACATTTCTATATCACAGTGGATAGTTATCTCATTGGCAATGAAATTAGTATCTTACTTATACATTTTTATATCACAGTGTAAAGTTATCTCATTGTCAATGATATGAGTATCTTACTTATACATTGCTATATCACAGTGGAAAGTTATCTCATTGGCAACTATATCAGTATCTTACTTACACATTTCTATATCACAGTGGAAAGTTATCTCATTGACAATGATATCACATTGTATGTATAAATTTCTATATCACTAAAGATGTGACCGTCAGTTTTCAATTATCTATCGCTTCAATTATTTTTTTTTAAAGCAGACAATCGGCTTTCCTATGGTTGCTGTCTTGTCGACATGTTCTTTTGTTCACAGGACACAGGCACTTGTCTGAGAAAAAAGTTTCCTATATCATTGATATATTTAAAGGTATATAAGATTTTTTTTCTGAGACAAAGTCCCTGTGTCACACGAGAACTTGAGATTCCATACCATATGAAGTATCATAATGGAAAGAAACTAACAACATTTTTCACTTTCCATTCTGAGATAAGGAAGATGTCTACTTACTGTAAATAATGCAATATCAATTGGTGCCTTTCTCCATGTTCAGCTAATATTTTGTATTTTTTGCCAATTACATATGAGCGAATCGAGCTCATAGGAGCCTTTTCTTCTTTTTTGCAGGGGCATTGTTAGTGTTTCGTCTACCTATGTTTTGAATCTTTGGGCTAGCTTTCTTTGGCTAATGTTATATTTTTTTATTTGTTGACTGTATTACTTAGAGTATTGATGTATTTAAAAGTAAATTTTCAATATGTATAATTTAGCGATATAAAGGAATTTTCACTTATTTAATTTCAAAAACGGACTTGAGTTATCTCGCTTTATTTTTTCCCGGGAAATTTATCTTGTTGTTCGGAAGTCTGAATTTATCGCTCTTCCTTAAAGGTAAACCCAAAGAAACATTGTACACAAAGCGTTGCGGTACTATCAGCTGACAGAATACAAACGACAGTGCTTGGGACAGGACAAGTATCTTTCTCAATTTAGAATTAACAAAGTGTCAGTTATGAAAAAGTGTAAATATGGGATAATATAGTTGTGTTGTGAATGGATATTTTCAGTTATGGTGTTTAATATTTTATTAGGACAAATGGACAAGGTTGAAGGTGAGTGAAACTGTACAATTTATCTGTTTGGAGTAACACATGTTCCATTTATTCTATGCTACTGGTATTTTTTTCTCTTTTTTTTGTGATTTCAGGACTGTTCGGTCGTGTCTAAATATTTTTTTTATCAGATTACTCATTATCATTGAGATGTTTATACATATACTGGGGGTCAAGAACTAGTCGATAAGATTTGATTGTTTGTCAACACTTCGGAAAATGTTTAAATGGGTAGAAAGAGAAGCTTATCTTGAGCCTAAGGGTAATTAAGTTTGTGATACCGAATGTGTATTTGTTTAAATTATGTATTATGGCTGTAGCAATAAACTAAAGTAATGATTATTGGTGTCTCAATAGATATGTACTAACTGACCACTGATAATGACCCTTTAAAGTTTCATACATTAGAATTTTTTATTGATATTTCTCATTATAGTACAATGTTAGTGAAGATGTGGACTGAAAAATTTAACAGGTGGCAAACTCAAAATTTAAAAAATCTGAAAGAAATTATGTTTCTAGCTGTTTTCAACTATACAAACTTTTTACAAGTGTTCATCTTAAATTTTGTTTGTAGGAATTCATATTGTCAATATATGAGCTATGTCAGATAGAAATCCACCTTATGCAAGTACATGTATATATGTACATGTTTAAGATTTTGAACGATTTTGGAACATTCAAATACAAAATAAGAGATTAATTTTGGTCTGTTTTGTTGTCTTCTAAGAACAAATAAATTTTCAAAAAGATAACAGACATTACATAGAGATTTTTTCAACCAGAAAAAGTTAACATATGTATTGATATTCTTTTGCATAAGGTCAATTTCTATCCATGGCAGCTCATATATAAAAAAAAAACAAAAAAAATCCTTGTTTATTAATTCCTTAAGCGATAAAAAATTAGTTTTTCTAGCTTTATGACAGTGTCTTGTCAAAGACAAATATTTGTGTTGTCGTAAATTTTAACTGTGGTAGTTATATGACCTCAAACAAGACAAACAACAATTTGTCAAAACTGCACCTGATATTCCAAAGGTTTGACCTCTGAATAATGAAGATACATCTCTTAATTACTCTACGTCAACTTCATGTTTTACGTCCTTGAATTACACATTTTTTGTTGTGAAATATTTGAGTGTTTAGAAGTTGAGAGTTGTTTTGATACCACAGCCCATTACTTTTTATGGAAATGTATTATTTTAAAGTAACAAGATTTTGGAACTTTTACATATACATGTATCACACTATTGTGCAGTGTTATTTAGATAATTGCCAAAATATTGAAATTATTTATAAAATTTTACAATATTTTAATTGTTGAAAAATATATGGTTGAAATAATTTATTTTATAAAAAAAAAATCAAAAACTAGATGCTGACTTGGGAAGTTATAAATGATAATAAAAGACAATCTTTTCAATTTTCAATTTTTCATCTTTATTCAAACTTTTGGAAATAGATAAGGGAAACAATCGCTATTTACCTGTTATGACTTTAAGGCTTATTTTTTTGGTGATCAATAATTGATTCCAATTATTCCAATCTATTCATGTATTGAAGAAAGTCCAAAACTACAAGTTTTCATCAATTTATTATCCCCTCCCCTACCATGTCACTATACTAAATATAGCTCATCTTTTTCCATTTCACATATATTTACAAAGCTGTCTAAACAAACTATTTTCACACTTGTCCTAACTTCAAATAATTACTCCATATTGATTGTAACTTTCACTTGTTGTTATGTAACATTACCTCAGTTATTATACCCAGTCAATAATTATTATCCAGTCAATAACCTAGATCAATATCAACTGGAGTGATTTTCACAACTAGGTAGCAATAACATGCCCTTTGAACTTTCTATTGGGCAAAGTTACTTATTAAATGTATGTTACTATTGTCTTTTTAGTAGTATTAATATTTAATAATTGAAAAGTAGATAAAAAGCATTGGCAGAAGGTGTGACCATGTCATAATAAATACATGTTCCTGGTGCAAACTTATCAGATTTGATATAACAATACAGGAACAAATTATGACAGCGTATTTTTTTCTCACAATACATGTATACATGTATATGATCATTTGCTGTTAAATAAATCAAATATATCAAAATATTTAAGAAGTACAAATATAATTTGAATTATTTGGAGAGTCATTGATTAGTGAATTTTGGGAAATGCCAAACTGATCAAAAATATGGTATGATTCCCGATTTGGACAACTAATTCACCAGAGATCTAATGATATTAAAGGTAACTGTGCAGCCTTCAACAATGACCAAGAACATATTAGAGTCAGTTTCAAATCCTTGTAATGAGTTATTTTTTAAGTAAATAATATTAAGAAATGCACTAAGCATTGACATATTTCATAGAAAACAAGTTAGACTCTCAGATTATCAGAGACATGGAATATCAATTAGACAACATGCAATTCTGATAATATTTGATTTATTTATCACTAAATAATGCAAACTTGGTAAGTAGTATCTTTTAAGGACAGTTTATGATTTGATCATTGTTTAAAAATCAGAAAACAAGATCTGGGTGTAATGAACTTCTAAACATGTCAACACGTGCAAATGTAAATATTGAATGTCATGAAAACCCATTTTGAAAAATGACCCCTTGTTAAAACAAACCATTAATAGTCATAAATTCACAAAAACAACATCACAAACAACTGTTCATACAACAAAGCTGTATGTTTGACACAACTAATATCAGCTTAATGAAATATGATGTGGTTTTTCAGAAATTATTATTATGTGACATGAAAATCAGTGCGGTTTTCGCAAGCTTTATATCTTCTAGCTATTTTTGTGGTTGGTTGAATTTGATACACCGCCAAACAAAGTAAGAAGATCTTCCATTTATCATGTCTCGTGACCTTTATCCTTTAAATTGTTACATGATACTTCTGGGTAAAATGCTGCACGATATCGATGATATACAGTCAATGCTCTGGGTATACAGTCGTACAATATAAAAAAATTCCTTTAAAAACATTGGCTTTTGATTATATTGATTGGTTAAAAGCTGTAGCCAACAGGTAAACCTGCACCATGAAACAAATCTTAGACAAATGTTTACGGCTAGAACATGCATTTAACAATAATGTAAAAATCAGAGGCAGATTAAGACCTCCTCTCTTATAATTATGGAGCTACAAACCGGTACGTACATGGTTAATAGATAGACCTATATGGCATTGCCTCACTCCAAGTGTTGTTTAGTTGAGGTCCACCCTTAAAAAATAATCTGCTTCTGCATCTGAATATCTATATATATAATGAATTAACTGATACTTTTATGCATTTTCATATTTTGCTACCTGTGTCTAGTTATCTATTAATGAATATAATATGAAGAAACAAGATGGAATATTAATAATCATTTGAAATAATCAAACTTCGTTGACAAGTCAAACTATTTTTAGGTCTAAATCTTATTGAGGTATTGATAAGAATCAAAGAATGCTGGTACATTGTATATATTCAAATCTTTTGGCTGATCTGTTGATTGGTCTTGTCTTTTGAAATTTTTCTTCTTTCGTTTTGCTGTTTATTACATTACTGTTAAAAGATTCACTGTACACCTGAAGGATTCCTATTTGTTTAGTTGTTTACCTCCAGTATAGTTAGTACAATTGAGGATTATTCTTAACATTTTATTGAAAGAGAGTGACAAAATTACAAATTTTTAAAAATCAAATAAATTTGTATGTATGAAATGAAAATTTTGAATTGGAAAGTACAAGATTATATAATGTCACAAAAAAGACACATAAAATTCAAAGTAGAAATAAATGACAAGAAATATAATGTGTCTTTATGGATGATTTATATTTTCCAATAAAAAAATTTGAACATGTTTTGTTCAGTTGAATGGTTTTCATCAAAAAGTGGAAATATTCTAAAATGCATGTAATAATTTGGGAATTTTGTTTTACTTAAACATTCCCAAGCAATTGTATGTACTGAAGTGTTAAAATAACAATAAAATGTAGGTGTTAAAAGCTTTTTTTTACAGGCAGAAAAAATTTAATATCTATAATTATTGCATTTATAAATAACCCAAAGAAATCTGAGATGCAGTAAATTAAAAATCTTCTTAGATATAATTTAAATTTGTGTCAGGATGAGAAATATTGACAAAGGCGTTTATTAGTTATGCAATCATCCTAGCTATATGCATAAAATGAGAACCGAAGCATGCTTTTAATGGTAGTTTTAGCACCCTTTTAAAATCTATTATTTATGATGTAAAGTCAAAAAGTTAATGCAGTTTGAGTAACTTATACAGTTTATGTTACAAAGTTTGTTTTGGTTTTACTTTAAACAATTTTTATGACCCTTCTTTTGGACTTTTTAAATGAAATGTATACATAATTGGTGTACAATTTTACTACTTTTCTTGTATTAAATGTAGCTGTCGGTGTCTGACAAGTCCAAACCTTGCAAGTGGTACATCTTAGTTCACAAGAAAGTATTTCAATTTTTGTCCTTCAAACAATTCGATGAAAGTATGATCAGATCTTTGGCAATCTGTAAATATTTTTTACAATTTTTAAAAATTTTATTCTAGTGTCGCATTAAAATGAATTTTAACAGACGGTTAAACACAAAAAAGTAACTGTTCTTCTTTCCATAATAATTTGACTGTAATCCCTACCTGCTCTCCCTCCACCCCCTAAATACTTGTCTGACAACTGTAATTTAAGAATTTATTTCTATCTTAAAAATTGGATAAGAATATATATATGTTCCAGACCGTATAAGTAATTGGACCGTACGCGTACGGTCTGGACCGTATGCATACTTTTTCAAAATACCCATACGGAGGGACCGTACACATACAGTCTGACGGATAATAAGAAGATGGTCAAGTTTATCAGATACAAATGTAAATAACAGATCATCAAATCTTATATCTCAAATAAATATAAAAAGTTCAATTGATATTGAAATAAAAACTAAATATTCTAACTTTTTAAAAAGGTCACGCTAGTTTAATGTTAATCTCCTGTAATTAGCATGTCAGTAATACATTAATTAAAGGCCAGTATGGTCATTGAAATTGAGGTTAATGGATGTAAAAAAAAGGTACAAGGACAATTGTTTTTTAATATTTGTGAACTTTAAAAAAAAAAAATGCATATGCAAAGGAACATGCATGAACTGCAAACATGTAAATGTAAAATAATAAAAAAAAAAAAAAACATTTCTTGTGGTAGTTTAATAGCATGTTTAGTGCATAAACTTGAGCGAGAGTAAAAAAATGGGATTCAGATATAGAATTAAACAAACATTTAATTTCAATTGTATGCTTATTCACTTTCCATCTAATGTAAAAGTAGCATCTTGGAGAACTAAAGCTACAAATTTTTGGTAATTGTTTTTTTTTTAAATTTAACCCATATGATACCAAAACATGTATGGTCTGGACCTTACGCGTACGGTCCAAATACTTGTATGGTCTGGAACATATATAGATGTGAGATTAATTATCACGATTTAAAGAAAATCTGCATACAGATATTAGTATCAGATATCAAAATGTGAGTTCTTTTAATTTCAATAATTACCCAGTGGCATAATTAAAACCTGGCAATAATTTCTCAATTTACAGTATTAATTTTAGCTGATACAGTTCTAGATTCCATACTGTGGTTAATACCTTCTTGGCTGATAATACTGATAGATTTGGTAATTAATACTCCAAGCTATTATGCCACATTTTACATAATATGTCTGACCTTGGCTTTAAGTGTGAAGACTTGACAGTACCAGTAACCTTCTTTTTAAATGTTCGGTAATTGAACAAGAGACTATGTGTGGATTTTAGAGGTGATAACAAGAGCTACTTTACTGATCTCCAATTTATTATCAATAGTCATTGAAGTGTTAGAAGTACTTTACAAGTCCACCTAATCACAGTTTAATAACAAGATACACTTCACCACTACCATTCAATTATAGTCTGCTTCAAATACAATCACAATGGCAAGTGTCTACTCTATAATTATTGGATGAGGCTGAGGCGGCTGAAATAAGCAGTGAAATTGAAATGAAACCCATGAGTGACCATTCAAGTATAGTCTGCTTTAAATACAATTAACATTGCAAGTGCTTCTTTATAATTATGAGCCATGAGGACATGATGAGGCGCTGAAATTAACAGTGAAATTGAAATTCAACCCATGTTTTCTGTAATATTTTGGATAAACTTTTTAAACTTTTCAATGAATTCACTTTGTTGATATTTTATGTATAAGAATAAGAACATGATTAGATTCACCTTGAAATTGACATGTCCTTCATTGATGGGTTGGTTGACCCCATCCCCATTCAAAGAGTACTATTGATGACCTACATTGGATAACTATCTAAAACCAGGGGCGTAGCTGCCGTTAGGCACTTTAGGCACGTGCCTACACATATTTTTTTTTCACAAATACATTGTGCATTACAAACAACGTTATATGTACATGAACTCAGTGAAGTTGTCCCAACTCTAATTATCGAATGTCATGTGTACACTAGTCTCTCGTCCTTAGTGAATGGAATATTGGATAGAATTGAATGTTTTTTATGTGTGTACCTTATATAGAAACTATAAACTAGAACTTTGGTTCAGATCATTTCAATTATATCAACAAAAGACTTAAATGAACCTCAACTTAGACACATGAATTATTAATTAGTTGTTGTTAGTTTTCAACTAGCTTTCCACTTTGTCTTCACCCGACTTGCCAATGTTGGTCGTCCGTTTGGCAGTGCATGCAGGATGTATAAATACGTAGTCACGTCTGGTCAGAATGGGGAAATTTAATATTATGCTTAGTTGTAGAGAGAATGCCACTCTTTGAGGAGTTCGTAGTTGGTCTACTGAAAGGCAAAGTTTCTGCTCCTATCCAATAATCCCTCATTTTCCAATGCATGGCATTTTCAAATTTCCAGATCTTCGTCCTGTACAACACCTATTACAGGACTAAGCTCCCTGTTGTGTTTATTGTAAATAATCAATGTTTTTTTTTTGTTCTAAACTTGCATAAATATTTTACACTGGATGTTTAAAAATCAATCTATCAAATAGCTTCCAGTAGTTTTGAGTACTCTCAGATCTACGTGTAATGACCAGAATTATTCAAATTCCTAAGCAGGTAGGAATTTTACAGTAGAGCGGGATATAAAGAAATACGAATTTCTTGAATTTTGTTACGTTAGTATGAACAGAACAGAACTTTTGCATTAGGCATCGACTATGTGTGTATGTGTTTGTGTGGCTAGGGTGAAGGTTTAAGAATCAAAAGATTGATGGTTGGTGTCTTTCTAGCCAAAAGGATAGTGTTATTATATAGTAATATCAGTGTTTACGTGCACGTGCCTATCTTTTTAATGAAGGATCGTGAATATGTATTATCAATTAAGTTAAACGTATATATCGATTATAACGGAATAGATTTGAAAATACCAAACAGGGTGTACTACTTAATTAAAGGGATACGCGGATCTATGCTGGGCAGTACATATTGTAAATTTTTTTTTAATATTTGATTTTCCAATTGTACTGCGTTATTTAATTCACCATTCAGATGCTATGGTAAATTATTCTTAATTCTTCAAACTTTTCATCATGTATATTATAATTATCATGATTAAATAACCAAAAAAATTTTGTGCATAAAATTTTGCAGCCAAAACGCTGAAATCTATTTTCCGTAAGGGGGGCTTTGCCCCCCTGAACCCCCTACCAGGGCTCTGCCCTGGACCTGCTTGGGGCCTTGAGCAGCCCCCAGACCCCCTGCCTATTTGTGCCTACAGTTGAATGGACACCTAGCTACGCCCCTGAAAACTGTATTGACTGTGCAGAAACTTAAGAAACTTGTTAAAAGTATAGAATTCCTATAATTATATAGTTTTTCTTTGATCATAGGAAGTTTTCCCATTGCTGTGACAATTTATGTATCTTTCTGATGTCTAACTGCTAATTTAAGGGGAGATAATAATATATTACGATAACCTACAATTAGCACATTAAATTTCTCTTGAGGTGAAAAACTTCCTGTAAGACTTAAAATTTAAGTTCAAAATGTGGTTTGATACCTTCATTCAGTTAGTGAATAAGGAATGTTATCTATGTTATTGTTATATAATGTAGTTACTGGTATTAATTTTTGTTTTTTGTCATTTCAATTAAATACCTTTATAGCAAAAAGCTTTTTCAATTTTGGAAACTAAAAAAACAGATTTCTTTCATGATTTGTATATATGCAGAACTTCATAAACATACTAGAATGCAATTGAATTTGTTATAAAAAAAAATCTATCACATAAGTATGAGCATGATTCATTATTTTGAATACCTTTTCTCTGGGAATTACAATTCTCAACATCTTTTAACGCCTACAGCAAATTTCTATAAAGTTTTAAGAAAGAGAAATGTGTGATGTCATCTGAAATTTCATCAGAATTGTAAAGTAAATGAAGTTTGAGAAAAACATTGTGTATGAATGTACCCCATGTTGAGGTAACTTTTTATATTTAAATTATACACATCATCCAGCCTTTTATAATCTTCAAAAGATTAAAACCTTGACAGTTTTAGGAATTTTAATCCCAAAACTTGTAGGTGTTAAATTTATAACGCCTTACTTGAAATTTTATATAAAAAGGATTTAAATGATTGAAAATGAATCGATAATTTTGCAGGTTATATATTGTTACCTACACATATAGATATATAGAATACTTGTTGATGACTAAGAAACACCCATCAAAACAATTTTGGCTAGCTTTAAGGGTTCCTAAATTGTTTACAGTGATTCTATTTATAAGTTTTCATTAATCAACAAGTTATTTTCTTTAAAAAAAATAACAACAAACAATAAGAGTAAGAAGATGTGGTATGATTGCCAATTTTACGAATTGCTACATATAACGATTAAAGGCTGAGCAAGTCAAAACCAAAAAAAAAGGGGGGGGGGTCCTTAGGTGGTCCACATTCAAATGGATTAATTCAAACAAAAGTTTCAAAGATTTTTAAACAATCCACAAAATTGGGCTTTTTCAAGGACTTTTTTTATGATGACAGCTTACATTTATCTCAGTGAGGTAAATCAGTATCACCTTACTGTGTAAGTGTTGTGACTTTTTTTTATAATTAACTTTTAAAAGCACATGAAAAATGAGTAAAATGAAACCTTTTATTTAGGTTTATATGGAGCTTTCATTACATTGTCTGATCAGGAAAATATAAAAAGTAGGAAACGAATTAGATGAAATAAAAGGTTGTATAATGTATTTGTGTGAATGACATTGCAATGTTAAATTTGAACATTAATATAAGATAGAATTGTTTTGGACCCTTTTTTAGTAAAAAAAAAAGCATGTATTATAAAATGTATATGGTCAATTGAGAAGTGCAAATCAAAATTAAAAAAAAAAGTACCAGTAATCTCTTTTTGGCCTTTGATGGAAAGATTGATACATGCTAGCTTAATGTTTTGTGAGCTCTCGTAACCCTCCTATACCTCTAGCCAATGCACTGCCCGCCCGAAAACAAACACACAGCAATACACACATTAAATTTTATTTTTATAGCAAATCAGTAGTTACATGCTTTGGCAACACACATATGTATATGGTAGACTATAACATAAGAATTTTAATAGATATATAAACATATTACAGTTTGTACAAAAATATACCTTTGCATTTAAGGTGTACTTGATTGGTTGTCCTTGTCTTTGTGGTCATAAGCTAGATATATTTTGATGATCATTAGATAAAGTGATTTATAGACAATATACATGTAACCTGTAGGGTACTGGTCATCTTTTTATGATGGTTGGATTGGCCTAGTGGTCATTGATTCTTTCTTTTATAGAGGTGTGTCCTCAGGAGAGGTGTAAGGTACAAAAAGGGAAATTGTAAGAAAAAAATATAAGGAGAAGCAATTAATCTAGACTCTGCCACAACAATGTTTCATTGGTTTGCCAGCTTAATGTTAAATTTTCTTTTTTCTTATCTGTCTTATTTTTGATGGAGATTAATTTCTTATATTAAATGAAAAAAAATGTTAAACAAAAATATGAAATCCTTCAAAAGACCCAGACACTTATGTTTTTGACCTGGTTAACATATTTATTTGAACTAATTGAGTTCTGTGGTCAACTGTTGACAGATCGACATATAAGATGTTAATTGTGGAATTGATTTGCACTCATATTAATATTTTGTTTACATGCAAGGAACATGTATTCAGGAGTAAATAAATATTGTGTATTCCAATAGATGAAGAATTTGGATTTATAAAATGACACTTTTTCGCCAGCTTAGTTTTGGAAGTTGGAGAGAGATTGGACACCAACTTGACTACTGTAGAGGTACATGTATAAGAGTCTTTAAAATAAGGTGTTAGTCTGTTATACAGAAGGTGTTAGTCTGTTATACAGAAGGTGTTTCTGTTATACAGAAGCTTTATTGTTATTTTCAGGAATTTTACAATTGCAAGTATTGGAAATTTATTAAATACGCAGTAGTGAGGGTTCTAGCCTGAATCTGTTTTGTTTTGCCATTTGTTATCTTATTGTTTGTTTGTATGTGTGTTGCATTGTAGTTTGGTTTTTTGTTGCACTTAAGTGTTTCTGTTGTTTTGTTGTTTTCCTTTGATAGTTGAAGTGTTTCCCTCAGTTTAAGTTTGTAACCCAGATTTGCTTTTTCTCAATTGATTTAATGACTTTGGAACAGCGGTATACTACTGTTGCCTTTATTGGTTTCTATTTTGAGATTCTGGATTTGGTATTCATTTTCTCTAGAATTCTGGATGAGATCCTCTTACCTAACTCAAAAATGCCTGATGTGTGATGTGTTGCAATTTTTTAAAACTTAAATTGTGAAGTTGTATTAAATGAAGAAAGTTCAAACGAAAATTATACAACATCAAAATGATTTTTTTTCTCTAAAATATGATAAAATAGTTTTCGTTAAAACTTTATTTTTTATAACTATGTGCACAGCAAGGTTTGAGGTCAATAGAGATCTTTTTATATATTAATCAGTATAAAAATTTTGTTGTAAATAAATTGCCTGCAGTTGAATAAAATTTCAAGTGTATTTTTTCTCTGATCAAAGTACATTAAGTGTATAAAACTATATTAATATATATCCAGTGTTTGTTTTGCTTATTGAAGCAAATACCAGCCCTAAAACAGTTGATAATGGCATGTGTAAACAGGCCTTGGACTGAAAATACTCAGATTAAATGTTTTGTTGGCCACCACCAGTTTTGTCACCACAAAACAATTAATGTCAACTATTTTAAGGCCATTTAAGTCAGCTAATTCCCATTCAGTTAAAATCCACACCCAAATCATTATCTATAATTTTCATATTTTAAATGGTATAAATTGTGTTGTTTTTGTGATGGCAGTATAGGATGGAGCCTCTGTATTGTCTGACATGTCACATGGTTATCATGTGATCTAGGAAGCTTTGTTTGAAATAACTCCATGAGCTGATTAAAAGACAGGAATTGATTTATTAATAATTTGACAGTTCATTGATTCAGCTAATTGGTGACCTCCTGGCAAGGTCATGTTTTGTCTGGTATCTATAATCTATATTCCATTGTCCTAAATGATGAACCAGTTTTTGGTCAAATAATAATGCCTCTCTGACTAGTTGAGAAGGCTGATGCTTGACTAAACTTTAAAATTTAAGTTCTAATTTTTTAAACTGTATATTGAATTTTATTGTTCCTTTTATAATAAGATTATGCAACTAATACAAAAGTTTTGATGATATTATGAAAATAAAAAGATTAGGCTGTAAAATGTTATATAAAAATTATAATTATGGTCAGTTTTCTATGAAACTTATATTTAGTACTCTTTTTTACAGTCTTCCTTATTATTAGCTCACCTGGCCTAAAAGGCCATGTGAGCTTTTCTCATCACTTGGCGTCCGTCGTCGTCGTCGTCTGTCGTCGTTAACAATTTTTCAAACATCTTCTCCTCTGAAACTACTGAATGGATTTGAATGAAACTTAAAATGATTGTTCCTTAGATTATCCTGCACAAAGTGTGTGCTTCGATTTTTGATCCGTCAAAAAACATGGCCGCCGTTACTTAAAATAGAACATAGGGGTCAAATGCAGTTTTTGGCTTATATCTCAAAAACGGAAGCATTTAGAGCAAATCTGACATGGGGTAAAAATGTTCATTAGGTCAAGATCTATCAGCCCAATAATTTTCAGATGAATCAAACAAACCATTGTTGGGTTGCTGCCACTTAATTGGTAATTTTAAGGAAATTTTGCAGTTTTTGGTCATTATCTTGAATATTATTATAGATGAAGATAAACTGTAAACAGCAAAAATGATCAACAAAGTAAGATCTACAAATAGGTTAATATGACCAAAATTGTCAATTGACCCCTTAAGGGGTAAATGTCCTTTAATGACAATTTTTCACAATTTGTTCATCATATTTGCTAACTTTAAAAAATCTTCTCCTCTGAAACTACTGAATGGATTTGGATGAAACTTAGCATGATAGTTCCTTAGATTATCCTGCACAAAGTGTGTGCTTCGATTTTTGATCCGTCAAAAAACATGGCCGCCCTTACTTTAAATAGAACATAGGGGTCAAATGCAGTTTTTGGCTTATATCTCAAAAACGAAAGCATTTAGAGCAAATCTGACATGGGGTAAAAATGTTCATTAGGTCAAGATCTATCAGCCCTGAAATTTTCAGACGAATCAAACAAACCGTTGTTGGGTTGCTGCCACTTAATTGGTAATTTTAAGGAAATTTTGCAGTTTTTGGTCATTATCTTGAATATCATTATAGATAAAGATAAACTGTAAACAGCAAAAATGATCAGCAAAGTAAGATCTATAAATAGGTTAATATGACCAAAATTGTCAATTGACCCCTTAAGGGGTAAATGTCCTTTAATGACAATTTTTCACTATTTGTTCATCATATTTGCTAACTTTAAAAAATCTTCTCCTCTGAAACTACTGAATGGATTTGGATGAAACTTAGCATGATAGTTCCTTAGATTATCCTGCACAAAGTGTGTGCTTCGATTTTTGATCCGTCAAAAAACATGGCCGCCCTTACTTTAAATAGAACATAGGGGTAAGTTTTTGTGTTTTGGTCTGTTTTTCTTATACTATATGCAATAGGTCTACTAAAATTGGTGTATAGAATGATTGTAAGGTGTACATGTCTAGCTGACAGGTGTCATCTAACCTTGACCTCATTTTCATAATTCAGTGGTCAAAGTTAACTTTTTTAGTTTTGGTCTATTTTTTTAATACTTTATGCATTAGGTCAACTATATTTGGTGTATGAAAATATTTTATGATCTATATGTCGGTTACGCAGGTTTTATTTGAACTTGACCTCATTTTCACAGTCCATTGCTAAGTTTTAAGTGTTTGTGTTTTGGTCTCATTTTCTTTATTTATAAACAGTAAGTCATATATATATTTGTAATATTGAAGAATTGTTAGCTGTACATGTTTGCCTGGCATGGTTCAATATGTTCAATAAGGCATTGTTTACCAGGTGAGCGATTCAGGCTCTTGAGAGCCTCTTGTTGTATATAGAATTTATACGATTTAAAAAGTTTTAACATATTATTTGATTTTAAGTTTTAGATAAGATGCTGAAAAGATGAATTACCATTTTTATCCAATTAAAATACTCTAAATCTTTTCTTGTTTTAAGATTTTGGGAAAATTGATATCCATGTCTAAACTCTAAAGCTGTAAAATTGTGACACAGAATAAGAAATTTATTAGTCCTTGACTAAATGATTAAGCAAAAATAATTACATCTTGTTTGAGCTATAAAAGGTAGGTGATGGTGTCTGACTGTCAAGTCACCATGGAAGTATAATTATACATGTACGGATTTCAATTCTTTATAAGAAAAAGAAAAGAAAAAGAGTATGATAAAAAATGTTTTGTATAGTCCAAAATACATCCAAAAATATAATTAGGATGTGATGTTTCGTCTGTTTGCCCAGTTAAATACAGATTTTTTTTCTGTCATTTTTTTTGGACCTTTTTAGCTAGCTGTTGGGTGTGAGCCATTAGCCTCAATGTTGAAGACCGTTGTAAATTTACAAATTGTGATTTGGATAGAGAGTTATCGCATTGGCACTTGTACCACATCTTCTTATATCTATTCTTACTGTATTGGCCAAAGGGCTGAAAAGCTATATCAACATGCAGTTTCGAATGATTTAACATATGAGGGCTGATTTGATGATATCAATTTAAACATTGCTGTATTTTAACTGTGGCATTACATGTTAAGTCTAAGCACAACAATAAATAATGTAAAATAAAGAAACATGACATGAAATGGTGTAATTTTCCTTAAAAATATTGTTTACAGTTTGTGAACAAGTATTAAAAACTCTCATTATGGTTCTTTTACAGTTCATGGTCGACTGCAAATTCCCCAGTCACTGCATAAATAACAAAATTGAACTTTTCTGCAGGTAAAACTGTTTACACCTTTATAGGTATAGACATCAAAGGGAATGATACCTTCCCAATGGGGACAGGTGTACATAAAAATTATATTAAAACAAGATGTCAGATCAGTGCTTACATTAAAGGGCTTTTGGGGGTGTATTAATCCATGTCTTGAAAGAAAGTTTAAGAACTTTAATTATTGTCAGAATCATAATAATGGTCATGCACCTGATCCATTATGAACCAATCCTTATTTTAATTGAATTTAAATTATTTCCTTTAAAATTTAAAATTCTATCACTGAGCTGTTGATGATGTTGTTCTGATAGATGTGGGTTTCTTATTGCCTCGTGTGGTTAAGACTAAAACAAAATTTACTATTTTTGGTTAAAATACTTTTCTTTTATGTGTTGTTGTTCATAAGTTGCTTGGCAAAACAGACATTAATTTTATAATAGGTATTTATTTCTTATTCTGGAGGTGGTAATTTTTTGGTAGGTGGCAAAAAATAATGTTTTTACTTTCGTAAATTTAAATGAGTTCACATTGGTATGCCAGATGTCTGTTTCCTCTACACAAAGTTGTCAGTGGCGGTCAAATCAAAACAGTTGATACAAGGTGTACAACTGAGGTAAAAAATCCTGCTTCTTTTTGTCAAAATTAAGAATCATGTGTATTGGTTTTGGATAATTCCAGTACTATTTTAGAAGGACATTTATGGAAGAAAAAGACCCATACATACCTGTATTATGACTGCTAATACATAATCATTTGATATTTATACATAAGTTTAATATTTGAGCATGCACATGAAGGGCAAATCATGTATTGCATTAATGTGCATTTTGACACAGATTAGATAATAAAACTTAAACTAATGGTGACATTTACATATAAATATTCAGTTCAAGATGGTGCATAAGTGGCATGTTTTATCTTTGACATTTATTTTTTCTTGTTGGTTTGTGAATGGAACAATTTAGTCATGTCAAACCTCACTTGGTATCTGTGAAATTTCAAAATGCACACAAGAGAAAAACATATAGGGTAGGGCATTTAGGTATCAAGGTTGATCATTAATTTCGTAACAAACGTAGTAGGCTGAAAACAGATACATGGCAACAATACAGCAATCCAACAATGCAGTCATCTGAATCAGTTTTCTTGGCCATTACAAAAATGAAAGGAATGTTCGAGCAAACTAAAACAGTAACAATACTAGGAATCTTCAAATTCTGAAGACATTTATTTATCGAATTTTTTATTGTTGTTCCCTCAAATGCAAATTATACATACTGGTTCATCTACCTACATGTTTTTATATAAAAGAAATGAGAAAGCAGCCTTTAATAGCAGTATGTACCTCTTCTGAGTACAGGCCTAGTGGAACTTCAAATCTCTGAACATTATAACATCAATTCAATATATATAGCCCAACATGAGCAACACCACAGGTGCCACATGTTGAGCAGAATCTGCTTAACCTGCCAGAGTTTTCTATGTTTTCTCTTGTGTCCCCGATTATTTGTCTGTTTGTCTTTTTTTTTAGCCATTGCATTGTGAGTTTGTTTTTGATCTATGAGTTTGAATGTCCTCTCTGTTATCTTTTGCCCTTCTCTTTTTTGAGACATAATAATTTCATCACTAAAAAGGTCAACAATCTTAAAGTTTGCAAAGATTGGTTTCAGCTGATATTACATGCATGAAGACTCTTCTTTACATGAAAACTTGTAAATTTTCAGAAAAAAACTTGTTGTATAGTTTAACCTTGACTCCAATTTGTCTTTTGTGTGATTTATCATTGAGTACAGTTGTCAAAGTATTAACAAGATATTGATGAATTATAATTAGCACCTTTGATGAATTAAGAAGACCTCTTTAACTAAGTGTTCCATTACAAAAACCCACACATGTAAATACAGTAAAACCTGTTCTTAAAGGTCACCTCTAGGAAGAAAAAGCTGGTCTTGAGGTCGTGCTCTTTTTGTCCCACTATAGTTATATCTATTCATTTTCAGCCTCAAAATCAAATGTCACCAGCTTTTTAAGGGTCAGTTATGTCTGGTCGTAAGGTTGTTGCCATATGCAGGTTTGACTGTTTTCTTGTGGTTTATCTTTAAAAATGCATAGTATAAGTTAAATAGGATATAAAGAAGGAAAAAGATGTGAAAAGGTTGACACTTACTTAAAAAATATTTGCTAATTTTAAATTTAATGGATGACTACAACCAAATAAAGTTTTTTTATTGAGTTATGTTTTTATTCCTAAAGATTTTTTTCTCAAAGTTTGGAAGACGCCTGCCTTCTGTCAGTTGTCATTTATTGAGGCCATTCACACCTAAGCATTTCACACTTTACCTAATGTGACAGTAATTAATTATTATGAAATTTTTAAGAGACATTGCCAAACTTATATAGTTTATTCTGCATTTTTACAGAATAATAAATTCATAAGAATAACAAATTTGACATGTTTATCCTGTTTTTCTGTTGTTTATTTGTTTTTGAGTGAAACTTTTATGAAATTCATAGCGGAAACCACACCTTTAAGTTTTTGTGAATGAATTCTATGTTTTTATTTGTTTTTAAGATGTTTTAAATTAGAATTATATTCTTTTTAAGAATTCTCTATCAGAAAACTGAAAGTTTTGATAATGTATATTATGAGGTTTAATGATTGACAAGGGGTCCTTCATTTTTATGCTCATCAACATATTTGAGGGAGCATTAAAGTTTTACCATTGTGTGTCTGTACTTTCCTACATCTGTCCATACGTTCCAAAATCAGTTTCTGTGCTTTAATTTTAGTTTGGGTCAACCAACTGTTATATGAAACTTAAACACATTGCTTATTACCACAAAACACATCAAGTTTCACTTTTACCATTCTAGAGTTATGCCCCTTTACAAATGAAAAAAATGCTGAAATTTTCGTTCCTGTTCTCTTACTTCAGTTTGCCTCTACCAAATG
Organism: Mytilus galloprovincialis; assembly: GCF_965363235.1. Classification (NCBI taxonomy): domain Eukaryota; kingdom Metazoa; phylum Mollusca; class Bivalvia; order Mytilida; family Mytilidae; genus Mytilus; species Mytilus galloprovincialis. Next base: position 52,581,128 of record NC_134850.1, read on the forward strand.
TTATGACTCTTACAACAATAACAGTATTTATAATGTTACCACTAAATGTATACAGATTAAGTTGGGATTTCAGTGGCATCATTTTTTCCATTCTAAAGTTATGCCCCTTTGCAATGGAAAAAATGCTGATTTTTTTTCCTCTAACTTATATGTTTCCTCAACTTAATTAACTTTATGAAAGTTATACACAATGTTTATTTGCACAATACACAGATCAAGTTTAAATTTTGGTAGAGTACTTTTTAATGTTCATGAGTTATGTCCCTTTATTATGTTGTATGCAAGCAGAGGCATCATCAGTGTCCTATTTTTTTCTTTATTTTCTTTACTTTCTTAATCATTTTCTCTTTTCTTTTTATATTTTGACCATTATTCTTCATCCTATAGTTCTCTATTTGTTTTGTCATTTGTCTCTGTTCTCTATTTAATTTTATCATTCAACTCTGCACTTTTTGCTCATCATTTTATATTCTGCAAAATCCATGCATTCTGATCCTGGTGTATATGAAGCTTGAAGTTGATATGCATGTAGATAGACTTCTTCTTTGTTTTTTTTCATTTGCACGAACTTCAGGACTTTGGATGAAAATTTCTTGGCACAATTTTTGGATATCTGGGTGTGTGTCTCCTATTGTACACTACATGTATTAAATGTATAATTAGAAATTTTTAAACTAAATACATTTTGTGCATGAGGTTTAAGTGTGATACAGTTACCTGTAACTAAATATAACATATGAAATTCATCTTCAGGTTTAAGGTAATTAATTTTTCCAGGTGTGTTAGTGTCATAGTTTTTATTCAGAATCATTAAGATGCAAGGTCCAAGGTATGCAGGTGTTCTGTGACAAATTGTAAACATTACATTAAATCATAACATGCACCAAAGTATTGTATATTTGTGACTTTAAAAAATGTAAGGCAGATATGTGGTTGTAAATTAGTACATCTTAATTCATGTTGGATTTCTTTCTTATTGTTGATGAAAAAATTGAAAAAAGTACATGCATCTGGATGGAATTTGTGTTTTTGGGTTGCTGTCCCACCACTGTCCATATTGTGACAAGGACACTACTTATTGACCTCTAAATGGTATTTTGTTTTGGGGTTGCTGTCTTGTTGACATGTAACCTACATGACCTACTTCTTCTTGTAATCATATAAGATGGTTCTCTTCCAAAAGAATATAACCTAATCAAAAAGAAGTTATTACCAAATGATTATATGAATTTACAGGGGGTTTAAGGGAAAGGGGAAAGGGGGTGTAATTTATGTGTAAGAGATGAGAATTTTACCCAAATACACAATTTTTGTGATTAAATGTGACAAAATAAATGATAGCAAAGTTGAAAATTAAATTTAGCACAGATGTATTTTAGAATTAAAGTAAAATAAATCCTAAGTGTTATGGTCTGCAGTGGAGAAATACCATATTATCACCCTGTGCAATGATGCAATGGTGTAATCAATTTTACAAAAAGTTATGCTTCTTTGTTGAGATATTAAGTTTACATTATATAATAGGGAAGATCACATACTTTGTTAATAGACAATAAATAATATGAAACTTTTTTGGTGCCTGGCCAATATAATATCTGGGGTCAACATTCCCCTTAGAAAAAAAGTGGCATAATAATAAGTTATAAGAATTGTTATATAACACTTGATTTATTAGTAATGTGTACTATCTTATTTCAAATTATGCATTAGATGTCTTTTAAAGTGTTTCATTTAACATATGGTTTACTCTTCAAGATTCGGGGTGGTTGAAAATATCATTTATATACATCAGCAGTGTCAATGGATGCAGAACTACTTGAGTCATAAAGATATGATACCCATGAATTTGTGTCAAAATTCAATTACATAATATATGCATAGACCTGCTTGTTGTATTGTATTATATTTTAAAATAAGCAGATGAGCTCAGGTTTGCATAACAGTTCATAAACAATATATACACACAAGAGGGTAGGGATGGGGTACTCCACATAAGATATTACAAAGGACAGTAAACAAATTGCTAAAATAACACTGATGGTAAATATTTTACTACATTTGACAATTAAATTAAACTTTTCAAAATGGGATTTGACAATGGATGGTTAAAAATTAATGCTCAATTAACACTAACGGTAGCAGAAATCAGATGTTTAACACTTGATGATGAAGGGCATTCATACCCTCAACTTCAGACAAGCTGGTATATTACAGATTTTAACCCAGATGAAATTCTATTTTGAAATAGCATTAAAATTTTATAACTTGAATTGGTAAATCTCTCTAATGAAGTTAAATATTAGGAGATATTGATGATAGAAATTCAATGTACATATATACTCAGTTATTCTAATCTATCTTTCGACCTTTCAGAGGCTCCTTATTGCTTATAAGGCACATTCATAGATTTTCAAGGCTTAAAATACATTAATGCAAAATGACTTTTTAAAATTATTTTTAAAAGCTTTATATTAGGCCTTCTGGTGACTTCTTGCATGTAATAATCTGTTAATCTTATATTTTTAATTCTTCTGTTGATTTTGTGTGTACATTTTTATATTCATGTGTTTTTTGCTGATGTGATTTAATCATACTTTTAAAAGTTACTATGTAGTATGGGTTTTGCTCGTGGTTTAAAGCTGTACTGCAGTGGTAAGACCCAACAATCCAGTAACACATATCTCATTACTGCAAATGAAATCAAGTTTTAGTGGTATTTTCCCAAGGTCTTGGGACCTTGAGAATGATTGGTATAGTGATGCCTGTGTAACCTTTTACATCACTTGGTCTTTGGTGGAGGATAATGTCCCATTCAGCAATCATATCACATCTTCTTATTTATATTGACTTAAATTTGTTTGTTGATGGGTTGCTGCAAAGTATTCATCAGTAGTTCCTTCTTTTCATATGAAATAGAAATTATCAAGAAAAACTTCTTCTCATTCATAAAAACAGTTAACAGTGATATAATAGGATTCGCAGCACACGACACAATTATCTGAAATAACAAAAACTGATCTCAATAAAAATGTTCTAGAATACATATGCAGTATTTTAATGAATTAATAACATGCATGTTTTTTGTCCCTATTATATTTGCGTTGTCCTAAAAAAAAATTGTTCAAGATGCATGCAGCAATTTTAATAAATAAATAACATGCATATTTTTTGTCTCTCTATTTGCGTCATTTATCCTCAAGTTTCTTGAAAAAATTGAATTGAAAGCCATCATTTGATTGATCATTAAGTAAGATCGATGGGTTATTTTGTGTGTCTTTTGTATGAATCTGTTTGCTTACGCTATTGTTGTTACCATATAAAGAGATGTTAGTGACATTTTATAAATTGTATGAAATATCTTCAATGACGAAAGCTGCAATCTTTTCAAATGAATTCGTGCACTAAAAATTTAATTGTTCGACATTAATGAAGTGCAGGAATACTTGTGGTTGCACTTATTTGACAGAAATAGCAATGGTTTTATTAATTAGTCAATTTTCTTACGTAAATATTACTTTCTTCCTGAAATTGAGCAGTTCAATATTACGCACAATGACTTGTATTAAACTAATTGAATAGAACAGTTTCCTTCTATTTTCTACCAGACTAATTTAAAATATCCCCTCTTGAGAATTTTAGACTACATACCAGCAATGATGCTTGTATATATAAAGCTTCTAATTTTGCCCAACATTATTTTTCTAAATATAAACATTTTTGAGAGGCTAATAGCTGTTTCTTGCAACCTAAGGTCTAAATACCTGAAGAAAGCTAAAATGCTGTAACCCTCTTAGTTGGTACCAGATTAAAATGTGACTTAAATCCATCTCACTACATTACAAATACAAGATAATTCTATCTGTAAATGGAAAGACCTCCTTCACAGTGGCAGATCTAAAAGGAGGGGGTCTTTGGTTGGAAACCCCTTTACTTGGACTATCAATGCAATTGAATGGGGACATATATATACAAGTAGTTGGAATCCCCCTTTATCCTGGGTTAGGAACCCCCTTTTAAAAATGGCTTGATCCACCCCTGCTTCACCTGTTACTATATTCTCTACTTAATATTTTTTCCCTTTACTACTTTATTGAGTGTTGACAGCTAAATTCAGAGTGACACACTTATACTACTAAAGGGTCTCTTGAAATTTTAGTTGAAAACTGGGATACAATATAAAATTGAGAAAGGAAATGAGGAATGTGTCAAAGCGACAACAACCCGACCATAGAGCAGACAACAGCCGAAGGCCACCTGAAATAGCATTTATGCAAGAATTTTTTTAATGTAACAAAGCTGTATTGATGGTTAAGAATTTTTGTTGTATAGTAGCCCTCTGGTTCATCTTTAAATTCCTTGCTACCCACCTTTTTCTGTCAGAGAGTTACATAATGTTCTTTGAAAATCACAAAAACTTGGCATAATTTCTTATCTATGTAAAATGAGCCATTTTATTTTTTTTATGATTTAAAATGATGTTATTCTAATTATAAAATCATCTTTCCTACATAATATATCTACCTTCTGAAGTTTTGCTTTTCACAATGCATCAGATTTTTGTTTGTAAACGAATGCAGCTGTATGAGATAAGATACATTCATTCATAAAATCCTCAGACAGATGTTTTGGCTGAGATGGAAATTTATTGTCGTTTATCTTTTGGAAGGAGGAATCTTTCCTCCTGAAGTTTCTTAATGGCAGACATTGAAGTTGAGGATTTGAAAAAGATAAAAATTCTGTTACATGGTGAGCAACTTTTTATATTCTGTATATTAAAAGATTTTGCCGTAAGATTATAACTTCAAACATTTTTACATTTTTGTTTTTTTTCAACAATGAGTTTAAAATCTTTATAGAAAGCAAGTTCTATATTGAAACTCTTATTGTAATGCATAAATAAGATGTAATAATAGATTTTGAATTAAGTTTTGTTGAAATTCAATTTAATATTTTATTGAGTGTATTGTAATTAGTAGCTGTTTATTATTGCTTGTAGATTATGAGATTTTTATAGAGATTTGATAGAAAACACTTGTGTAGCAAATTTGCTTTATTGTCTTATGTGTAACAAGAAGAATTGAATAAGATAAGGAAAAATGAATCATTCTGTTGAATGAGTATCTGAATATTGAAGAACAAGTATTTTTTTGGGACTAGATGAGCTGATATTTTTATGATTGTCTAAATTACATCGAGATTGCTCTGGTTTCACAAAAGTAAACATTTAAGAAATCTTGATTGTATTATTGCATGTCATGAAATTGTCATTATAAATCTCAATTTTTTTTCAATGTTCAACATCCCAATAATAATTTAATGCAGAATTTTTTTAAATTCATAAGCTAATACAATGGATATGATATTCTGAATGTTTTACATCTGAAAGAGAGCTCTCAGCACGTCTAAGGTACTGAGTTAGAATGCATGATTCCATTGATATATAAAATGACTTGAAATGATCTTAAATGCAATTCCACATTGCAGCTGTTTCAGGGATTTAGATTTATTATGATAACCTATATCAGAGAGTGTTTCCCTGATATTTAGGTTAAAATTAATTGTATAAGTTATGCAATAGGCACACATAATGTCAATACATGAGACCTACTATTCAAATTGCTGTCTTCTTCAATGATGAGACAATTTCTTGCAAATAGCTTCCTCAGTGGTATCTTAATTTATAAAGATAACATATTAAAGTTCTAAAAACAATCTGATAATTCCTAAGCTTCCTTGAGCTTATTCAGGCAAAGAGGAATTTTTCTCAAAGAAATAACTGAAAATGCATGATAACTTATTATTCCAGCTAATATAAGGTCGTTGGCAGAAGGTTTATAATTACAGTTTTCAATAGAAGTTTGTTATTGTTTTTGCAATACAATTATTACATCATGTGTTTTCCTCGTTGCAGTAATATGTAATATTTATCATCTGTTTAAGTTATAGAAATAGTTTAGCAGTGACTCTCCACATGTGCAGTCTCCACCCCTGGCTTTAACTATTATAAGATGTTAGCACTATACCTGGTTATTAGCATGATAATTGTATGACATTTGTGAAACTGAATTCCAAATATTTTTTGCTTGACAATTAAATTATAGGCAAATATAAGCTATTGATAAAAATGGCATGTTTGACAAAAAGGTAAAAAATTTGGTGACAATTATCATTACTAGGTTAAAAACAGATGGTTGAGAATTTTCATGTCAAAATTCTTTATCCAGAGCTAAATAGTTTTGTGGGTCCATGTGGATTCCGTTGACCATGTTGACTGAAACTAATTTTTGATTCCCTTTGGTTTCTCTTTTGACAGCTTGCATCATTGTGTTGATGATTATAAATGTCTTAAAACCATAACTTAAAGCAGGTTTAAACATTAAAACCATAACATAAAGCAGGTTTAAACATTAAAACCATAACATAAAGCAGGTTTAAACATTAAAACCATAACATAAAGCAGGTTTAAACATGAGTAACATTTTGTATTCTTTGTTTTTGATTTGTCATTTCTATTTTCCTATTGTTAATTTTCTGTTTTTTTCTTTGTCTTTTTAGAGTTGTTACCAGGCATAGAAGATTTCCTGTGCAAAACCTTAGCTAAGGAGCATCTATCAGAACAAGCTGAGCAGCAGCGTCAGTATTTCGTAGAACGATTAGATATCCTCCAACTTCCACCATCAGTTCCTCCAAGGACAAGTGGTTAGTATAAACTTAGTGCTGTCTTTAAAAAAAGGGGGGGGGCTAAAGTTATCAAGGAGACATTCAAACACATAAGTTACAAATAAACTGGCTACGCCATGGCAAAAAAAGACCAAAAACAAACAACAGTATACTAAACACGACATACAAAATCTTCAGACTGAGCAACACAAACTCCACAAAAAAATAGCGGTGATCTCAGGTGCTCTGGAACGGTAAACAGATCCTGCCACACAGTCATATTGCTCATATAAGAACAAACCAATACTAGTAGATTGTATTGATAAAAAGCTGCCTAATTACAACTATATGGCAAAGTAAATAGTAGTATTCTCAAGTGACAGATTCTTTGCTATTATGTGAATGTATGTGAAATTATTGGGGTTGGACTTGGGTCAGTTATTTTGTGACAACAGATCTATTAATTTTTTCATCTTGATGGTCCCTCTAAATTTATCAACAATTTATCAACAATTTTACTATGCATGTGCATTTATATATTGTTTAAAACCTTTAAAATAAAATTCACAGGTTTCATAAGAATCAAGCCCCCCCCCCCCCCTCCCCCTGGATCCGCCTATGACAATTGCTGTACATAGATTATATATGTGTATACAAATAATGTAAATAAGAAGTAATTACTATGTCATGTGATATAAGTATAATTACTATACTAATTATTTGATAGGTATGTCAGACAGGTGTATATAAGTTTCCTTAGTGGAATAATTTGTAATAGCTAATATTAATAGATGGCTTTTACCAAAGTCAATTTATTCAGTACAAAGTATCAGAATAAATTTACATGCATGACGATTTTACTTTTTTAAAAATTGTACATTACAATTGCTTACGCCTAAAACTACGTCTTTCTTAAAATAGTTTGAGACTACATCCTGTATTTTTTGTATCGATTTGTAATTATTTAATTGATCTTAAAATAAACTTCATTAGTATTCCAATTTCTAAAGTAGGTGAAATTGATCATTTCCAAACAATAAAATAAATGTTTAATTTTGTTTTGTGCAAAAGTCGTTTGTTTTACTGTTTTTGTACACTTCTGGCTTAATCTGTTTAAGATAACTTTTTATGACTATAGTAACCCTTCCATTCGGACTGCAGATGACTAAAAAAATAAGACCAAAGAAAAAAGGTTTCGCTTTTTGGCCTCAAATTAGGTGATGATCCATCAATTGTGCAGTCAAACTTATAAAGTTGTAAAAATTATGATACTAGCACATTACATTCAGCAGAAATCTTAACGTCTAAAATGATAACTTTGTAAAAAATCATGGATTATCTCCCTTGCTTGATAAGAAAATTTACTGTAAACATTTTATTTTACCTAATTGTTCATTAAAATTAGTACCTGGTGTGTAAGATTTGAATTATTTTGAGATAACAAATATGTAAAAGATGTTTTTATTAATAACATTAACAAATGTAATTTGAAAACCAATTTTTATGCATTTTCCTGAAATAAAACTTGCGACTAATAGAGAGCTGAGCTAAGGATTAGCCTCGAGTATTTCCTGTACAAAAACCTTTTTTCTTCTTCAAGTTCAGGTGTTTTTTTCATGCACTCAATTTCTCTTTCCATCTGTGAATCAAAATTGCATTCTTAAACCAAAATTTAAAATAGATTTGTACATGCATCAGTAGAGTAAAAAAAAGCTCGTCAGAAATACATATTTTATTCAATTTACCACTCTCTGTTTGTCAAAATTAATATTTTCGTTGAGTACATATACATATGTTTATATTATATAATATTTAATAATTTCCCAAATACCATTAAGTATTATAGTTAATTATGATTACAATCTCATAATTTTCTAGCCATGTTAATGTGTATATCAGAAAGGCAATTATTAAAAAAAAATGCATGCAGATATGCTGACGGCTTGACTTTGTGAACTGTAAATTCTTTTGATGAAATATAACTTGAGGTCGTCGTACTGAAATAGACACTATTAAAGATGTTTGAGTTACACATTTAGACTGTAGAATGACATAATATAGTATGAATGTAAGATATGACAGCAGATAAAATGTTGACAAATATAGTTATCCCACTGAATACTATATCAGGTCTCTTTCATTGTGTAGAAGTGCAGTAGAGCTGTTTTTATTGCATGACAATACGAGGGCAATACCCTAGAATAGTTGCCTCTAAGACCATCAGATTATATTTGAATTGACATGTTACATAAAGGTTGAACCAAACAAAATCTGGGGGGATATCTCTTTGCAATACAAATGTATTCATTAATTTTTGTTTAGGAATCAGTGTACTTAGAATTTCAACTTGTACTAAGATTTTTTATAAGTTGTGAGATTTCCCTGCTGATTTAAGGTAGTCACAAATGTTATAGCTATAAAAGAAAGAGATGTGTTCAAATTTTCTATGGAAAACTATAATTTAATAATGATGTTGATGTAAGCAACTATAGGTCGCCATGCCATGATGATGCACTCCTTCATCAGTAAGTAAAACCCTTCCCAAATTGCCATAATCATAACAAAACAATAAAGAACAGCAAATATGACATAAAAATTGCATCATCTTGCATGTTAATTTAAGGTATACAACAAAATCTATTTGTTTGCCTTTTATGAATATACAATATTTTTTCTCTTTTGTGTAGCCACTAGACTAGAAACAACTGTTGAAATCCATGGTTCACCGACCCACCGCCAAAGCTCTCCTGACAGAGAATTAAAATCACCAACATCTATAGAAGACGAAGATTTTGTGGCATACCAACGAGAACTTTCGCGATCCTTACTGTCTGGAGCATACAGTGAAGAAGAATTGGTAGGTCAATATTAAGATTGATGGCCCCTATAAATAAGAGAAGTTTTAATTCCAGTGTAATATGATATGTAACTTTACTTTATTTGGAAAAAAAATTGAATGATGTCTTTGGTCAAAGTGTTCCATGGGGGATGATGGTCAAGTCATTGGCATAATATCTCCAAAAGCAAAGTAAACTAAGTCTAAGATTTCAATGGTGTTAAAGACTGCACAATCACAACTTAGTTTTATACCTTCATACTAAAAATGTTAAACATTTTATTGGTATTGCATTAGTATAGGGTCAACAGTACAAAAGAAATTGCCACTCTTTTCTTCACTTTTTTACAGTATTTGAATAAACAAGCAATCTGGGGGTTTCTTTTGATGAAGTTAGTAATTTTCTGTGGAAAATATTTATTGATAAAAGTGGCCAATAGATTGTTTTCATAATGTAGGAAAGGCAGGAAATCATGGTTATGTAAACAAAATATGAACCTCATTCCGGTGGGACCTTCTGAACTTAGCTGACAATGAAAAGAATTATATCTTAGGTAACAGCAGTCCATCTGGTCAAATAACTGACCTTTTGATCAATCTACTGACCTCAGGATCAGAGATACATCATTTTGATAGAAATTAGAGCTTTAAAATTGTTGTCCCATTATTGTACAGCTGCTGCTGTTGTATATATACTTCCCAAGTATAAAAGTTTACCTTCCATAATTGGCATGTATTGATCTAGGCCTTTACAGTATTTTATATCCTATAATACTTACAGTAATCATACCAGTGACTTTTGAGTAATGGAGGTCTTTTATGACAGAGATCATTACTTTTATGGTCCTGGTGTACAATTAAATAATCAGTTTATGGCAATAAATAATTGTAACAATAATTTGTAGGAGACTCTCAAACTAAGATATATTTAGGATCATAAAGTGATATAAGGTAGCAGATGAAGTTGTTTCATCGTTGGTTGTGTTTTCATCATTGTGCTTACGTTTCTCTAAATGAGCATCTTGAACTTCAGGTGCTCATCAGGATGTTGAAAAGGGAAGGGGGGAATGAGTTTCTGGCAAGCCAAGCAATGTTTGGACAATACTTGTATAAAGTCAATGCATTATAATCATATAGCAAGCTTCATAAGAGGGGTTGGGGCTAGACCCCTGGCCCCAGCCTACATTGCCCTTCACCCCCCCCCCCCCCAAAAAAAAAAATAAATCTGGCCTTGACCTTATCAGTCTTATATCCTATAAAGCAAACATCAATCAATCAATCAATCAATCAAAATTATTTGCTCAATAAAAACAATGTTCATCAGACATGCTGAGTTAGTAAAACAAGTAGAAAACTATATAGACAAAATCATAGTCTGACAAATAAATCTTATAGCAGCTTCTCCTATCTATCATTATATGCTTTACTAACAAATCCTGTTTTCTCACTTAAAATATTGTCTGGTTGGTAATCTTTTTCATTTATAGCCAAATTGTATCATTATATGCTTTACTAAGAAATCATGTTTTTTCTCACTCAAATATTGTCTGCGTAGAACAGTGTTTCATTTGCAGCAATTTTCACTCTAAATATTGTCTGTGTAGAATCGTGTTTCATTTGCAGCAATTCTCATTCTAAATATTGTCTGCTTGGATTGTGTTTCAGTAACAGCCAATGAACCAATCCTTTTCTAGCATTCTATTCCATCATTTCAGACATTTTATTGGAATTTCATTTGTCTTATTTGACAAATTCTTATACAAATACTTCTAAGGAAATATAAGACTGGAAATAATTTTGATAATATATATATAAAATAATTTTGTGGCCAAATTTGAGTTCATTACCACACGCTACTGTAAATCATATCACAAAAGCTAAGTACTGTAGTTCCAATTTACTTCCAAAGTATAAATTAAACCATTTTCTTTTCAAGATACATGCATACTTGTATAGTTTTCTGGTTTGAATTGTTTTACATTTGTCATTTTTGGGCCTTTTATAGCTGACTATGCAGTATGAGCTTTGCTTATTGTTGAAGGCCATATAGTGATCTACAGTTGTTAATTTCTATAACCTTAATTTCTAAAAATGCTTTTTAGTGTTTGTATGCCAAGTCTCATTTTCTCATTCAGACTTGTAATGGACATTTTAGTTTTCCATTTGACAGTATCTTACTTATCTTTATAATGTAAAGTGTCGTCTCTAAAAATTCAAAAGACTTTTGAGAGACAAGTGCCTCTGATGAGTGTACTTTTCCATGTGAAGTTTAAGTTGAATTTGCAGTTATATGGATCACAGTGTAAGAGATGATGATATCCAAATTAAATGGTGATTGTAATGATGGATGTTGTGTTTCATGGCATTCCTATGACATATATTATTGTACTGTTTAGGTATGATTATTTTGTTTTTCTCAACAAGAAAAATAAGCATGACCACAATTTGTTTTTCTGAATTATGAATAAAAGGCTTTGGGGTACAAATGATTCGGCTGACAACCAAAAGATACAAAAAGTTCTCAAATACAAGAACAACATGCTGTGTCTTCAATAATAGATTCTTATCTATACAACCCATTAAGCTTTAATTTGAATCATTCAGAGTAGAAAATATAGACTTTTTATCAATACAATATATTTAAATTAATCATCCAAAAAAGTATTGAATTCAATTTAGCATAGTCACTGTCTAGTATTTATTTCAAAATTCTATAAGATTTATTTTTAGTTGTGACATAACAGTGGGTTTTCATAATATCATCTTCACAAAATGTGAGAAAGTTGCTCTAGCTTATGTAAAAAAGAAGGATGACATTTACATTTTTCCTTTTAATTAGAAATCACATTATATAGCTATACAGGAAATTCAGTTTTTTTTTACTCCCATTTAACCTTAAGGTTATAATAATAAATTAATCGTATAGTAATAGGAAATTTAGTGCAAGGTTATCAATTAATTAATTGAGTAATAATTAAACTATACCAGAGGTCATGCTATAACAAGACATGCACTGTTAATTTTTTATGCACTATCTATGAATAATTTAAAGAACTGATAGTGATTTTAGATAAAAAAAAAATTAGATATCATTCAATATATCAGAATTGTACAAATTGATATAAGTGCAAAGCCATTGGATTCTACATTTGATTTAACAGAAATTCATTGCATGGCTTGCAGCTGCTGATTAATTTTCACTTTATTTAAAATAAGATATTTTATAAATTGATACAGGTCCTCTTTTCACAAAAAATCTCACGACAATAATTGATTGTAAGTAACGTTACAATGAAATGTTAATGAATTAGCAGTATTATTTCTTGTAAGATTTTTTTTTTAAATTTGTCGCAAGAATTTAGATTACAGTGCACCATTCTAAGTATCAGTATGCATGAAGTATTTTCCTCTTGACTTTTTTAAGCTATCATTAATGAACCAACAACATGACTTCAGTGCAATATTATTAAATAAGAATATTTCACTTTTTGCAGTAGGTCATAAGTATAAACAGGGTTAATCTCCAGGACAAATCTGTTGCAATTGGTTCTCATGATACTGAGAATGATTAGTATAGAACATATAGTGCTATCTTCTGTACTGACTGCTTAATTTAAGGACGAGGACTATATAGGACTGGATTCAATTACCCTTAAAGTGATTTGAGTGTAAACTAGGTACCAAGTTTTAGTGGCACAACAGTCAAGCTGTAACTTCCATTAAATCATGGAATTCCAATAGTTTTTAAAATGTCATGTAGTTTACAATGAACATCAAATAAATTTATTGAAAAACAAAGTAACATGTCAGTGCATGTTCATGATATGCATGGTATATCTTCAACTGGATTTCCAGCCAACACCAGCACCAACTAACTAGTTTTTGTGCAATAAAACTCAATTTTTTGTATTATAGTAATAAGAGTCAATTATTGGGGACATGTATGTAATGCCCCCCAGATGTATTTTAGTGTATTTGTGTCTTTTAGTTGTTGTCTCACTGACATTTTTATTCTTGAATCTGAATTTTAATAGACCAGATTATGTTTAATGGGTGGAGTACATTATCAATAATTTAGGAAGTGAAAAAATTAAGAGGAACTAGATGAATCACATTATTTTTAATAAAAAAATAAAAATCTCACTTAAAGTTGATGAATGTTTCTGCTGAAGTGTTTATTTTTGTTTGATCTATATATTAACCTTAGGTTATATTATTTGTGTCTTTGATCTTACATAACTATAAAAACTGCTAAATTATCAACTTGACTTTCTTTTTTTATCACCTATAGACATCTAGTCAATTGCCAGGCATTTTGGGAAAAATGTGACTAAAAATATCTGATTGAGAAAAATTCTGCAATCTTTGTTTTTGTTGTAGGAAGTACTTAGAAGTTGTCAATGGTATTTATATGAGTCAGATACTTTGTATTTTTAGCAAGTTTCAATTGCATTTGACAGCAGGTACCTGCACAATGGGTGTTAAAATATTCTTATAATTCGGTCACACAATTGCTCTGGATGTAAATTTCAGATTTCCAGAAGTTCAACCAGAAATAATTGTTGTATATAATTTGGCTATAAGATCTAAAAATTTATAAAGCCATCTTTTTGCTTTGATTGATTGATTGCTGTTGTTTTACACCACTAATCAGAACTCTATATCATGGTATCTAGTTTTTAATGGAGGTCTAAGGAAGCAGGAGTGCTTTCAGAGAACCTCTGACTGTTATATTTTTTTAGAAATAACTGCCAAATTTGTATGAGAATATACTCTAAGAATGCAAATTGCACATTGCCTTGAAAATTAGTGTTTAATGAGAAAACTGGCAACTATAAAATTAGACATATTATCTAGCAGACTGTCAAACGCAATAAATCAAACCATACTTTGTTAGTGTCAAAACAACAATTATTGACCAATTGCATAATTCAGCAAGATTAGTTTTTAATTATTTAGTTTGACCTACAATGTCTTTATCTTGTTGTGTCACAAGGTTTTATTTGTATGGGAATGTCTGTATCTTGTTGTGTCACAATGGTATTTTATCTTCTTTTTTTTTCAGAGAGTGAAGTTGTATGATGATATAGACCACCAGAATAATAACAGGTATGATATAACATAGTAAAACGACAATAGAGACAACTGTCAACCCTTTCAAAGACTAGAATACAGGGAAAGGCCCAAATTGGTCCAAAACACACTGGGGGAAATCCCAGATCTGTAGGCACCTCTAGCCGCCCCTTAACTCGTGCTCTGACAAATTTAATTTTAACTGAAATTATGTTCGGTTCTTTGAAAAAACTAAAACATGCGACTAATTTATGAACTTTGGATCTGTTGAAATAGCCAAATAGGTGAGTGCATGCATACTGCTTTAAGTTGGACGTCAGAATACAAATTAACAAGTATAACAAAATTGAAACTTCTTTCCACGAAACTCTCATCATTCAAATAATGATCTTCATGTAACTAAACATTAAATATGAAAATGATTAATAGTTAAAATTTGACATCATTTATCTCAAAATATGGACAATAAAAATTAAAATGTAGGTTAGGTTTTAATGTATTGTGAACCAACATTGCTATGACATAAAATTCATAAGTTCATTTCAAAATGATGATGTTTTATTGTCAGCCCTGAGGGGGTTTTAAATTGTCACGGATTTATGTGGAGCGTATGATGTTAATCATATCTATTTATTTTGATACCAAATTCAGAAAAAAACAATTCTACGTAATGTTTGTTTCACTATGATACAGACTTGTATCTATAAACATCTCAGTCAGACATGTATTATTATTATTTTTTTTTTCAAAGACCTAAGTGGCTGATATTCTGGTATTCATAGCCACAGTGACAAAGAAGTAGCTGCAAGCAGAATATTGATGATTAAAGAATTAAAACCATCATCCTTCTGACTGTGAATCCAAATTAATTTTTATGCCCTGAGATAAAGGAGGGAGGGAGCATTCTCTTACTTTAGTTTGCCTCCACCAAAATGTTACGAAACTTATGCACAATTCTTATTACCGCAAAACTTGGATCAAGTACAAATTTGAATAGCATCACTTTTACCATTCTTCATTTATTTCCCTCTATAACTTAGAGCGCATTTGTTTCTAACCTAAACGATGTAAACG
This sequence comes from Mytilus galloprovincialis, assembly GCF_965363235.1. Classification (NCBI taxonomy): domain Eukaryota; kingdom Metazoa; phylum Mollusca; class Bivalvia; order Mytilida; family Mytilidae; genus Mytilus; species Mytilus galloprovincialis. The sequence goes on from NC_134850.1 coordinate 52,596,771, forward strand.
ATTACGCGCTTAGTCGTTTAATCCATTTGTTTCTTACATTTTTTGGTCAACGTTGACATCGTTCACATAAACGATGTACGCGCAAAATAATCGCGTAGGCGTTGATCGTTTATCGTTGAGACGTGTAAACGATAAATTTGTTTCTGCATCTGTCGTTTAAATAATTACGAGCACATGTTGTTTTCGCAAAGTCCGGGTTATTTATTTCCCGCACTTTTACCTGTTTGTTTACAGTGCGTGAGTGTAATCTATTTCTGTCTGACAGCGTGGGGTCGATGAAGTTTATTAAACGATTTATTTGTTTCTAGCAGCTTAACGTTTACTAAACGATAGTCATCGGTGACAAAATTTCGGGTTAGAAACAAATGCACTCCGAATATGATGTGCAAGTGTGGCATTATCTATGTCTTGATCACGGACACATTCCCCATTTATTTACAAAACATTTTGTCAAATAGAAATTGACCAAAGTTTTGTATAAGAAAAAGGGAAGTATTGTGTTAATGTCATGTGACAATCATGTGACAACGCTATTCATGTTGTCCGGTGACAGTTGTAATTTATAAGATGCCATCTATTCTAAATAATAAAACATGGCATATTTTACACATTAAGTTATGCCAAAGACACATTGTTTGTTATAAATTACGTAGACTTAAATTGGGGTGACGTACATTTTAAACTTTGGACTTTTCATGTTATTGTAAAGACATGTACCGCATGTTTATACTGTGGCACACAAACATGCAAGGGAGTTCACGAATGAGATTTATATAATGATATCCTCTGGCAAGTTAAGAAGTGTTGCACCTAGTTGAGGCTGTATACCAAAATTTCATAAAAGTATGATAGAGAGAGGTTTAAAATCATTTTTTTTTACCAAATTTGATGTTTTATCAATTGATAGCAATATGTTATCAAACCATTTTTTTGTTCAATTTTATTATATACCCTATCTACGGATCATACTTTGCTAAACCTATGTAAGATGTGAGTTAATATTTTTTGGAAAACACAACCAAAACTTAGACATGGCAGCTTACTCATGATAAGTTAAATCTGAAAACGGTAAACCTTTTTTGAATAAACGGATTTGCAAGTATATAGAAGAGAATATATCTTTAATTTGAAGAGGGCATGCATGTATGTCTTTAAACCAGTTATCTGACAGAATATATATCTGTTCTTAGGTCCAAAATGTTGCTATTAAAATATTAAAACCTATCAGGAAAGGGTTTAGGGCTGGATTTCTTGTCATTCAATACTGAATAGAACAGAATAAACAGTGAGGCCAACAAAATTAATTTAGCATTTTCTTCTCATAAATATTTTATGCCCGACAAATCATGACAAAATTTTGACATACACCGATTTTTTCCACTTTGAAAACCAAAAAATCACCGAAATTTGTTTCCATACTTGGAATAAGATAAATAGGTTTTTAGTATATTATAATAAAATGAAGGATGTGTGGACATGTATGTGTTTTTGGACAGATGATATATGGTACACGTAGTACTCTGTCCTTGTTTTTGTCACATAAATTATACATATGTGGCGTTGTACTTATCTACTATAATGCATGCCTTCTAAGTTCATCTTAAGGTAAAAGTCATAAATATTTAGTTAGTAAATGTATTTTGTCAAGCATAATATTGTCTAAGAAATGACAACAATGCAAATTTAATTACGTAAAATTTCAAGTTAATGAGAAATGCCTGCGTTAAGGTTAGCCCAACATTAGTTATCCTTCCTTTATTAATAGTATAACTTCTTTAGTACAGTATGTTATTATTAATGGTCTGAGACCACTCATCTTAAATATCTTGGTTTGTTAATTCGAAAAAGACCTTGAACTTTTACCTCTAAAATCAATTTTGACCCCCTGATACCCAAGTAGGCTTGGCCCCTGATATCTAAGTTCTTTCTGCTTCAAGTTTAGATTTTGTTGCAGTTGAAGATTTTGAAGAAATTGTGATATCATGTAGTATACATTAGATTTAATATTTCAAAGTAAGGGTCCTTTTTGAATGATCTCTTTGGAAACAATAAAACACTGGGCTTACAAGGATATGATTTGTTAGTTAAAGTGATTTTTCCATTTGGTCTAAATATTTATTTGTCTTTTGATAGTTTATCTATATTTATTTTGGTTCTTTATTTTAGTGGTTAATTGCTATATCTCTTTGATGTATAGTGACCCCACATCTCCTTTTATTCACTTGTAATCATCACCTGGTCATAAAGCAATATCTTTATATCTAAATAAGGTACATATGTTCTGTAGAATAGACATATTCATTCAGTATGTCACAAAAATGCACTGATAAAACACCTATGTATTGTCTATATATATATGTATTCCATTGACAATCACAAAACAATGTATGTCAGATAGGTAGTTGTCATGTATATTGATTTATATGCATATAAATAATTGATTTGTATTATATATAAAAGTCAGTAAGAATAATATATAAACCTGCCTTCTTGTTATCTCGTAAAACAAAGATTATCGTATTGTTTTTATACAAATGAAATTAATTCTCTTCTAATATTAAAGAAGTTGGTATTTTCTGAACTTTGGAATTTGGTTGGGGAGTTTGTAATTTAAATGGATTGTACTGTGCCAACACTTAATTAATCAACAGTCTCAACATTTTAGGAGAAATTTTATTGGTTATTTTCCTAGAAACTCTTTGCTAGCAGTTTTTCTCAGACAATCAAAAGTTTTCAAGGTCAAATTACTCAAACTGTGACCCTTGGACCACCAGTACCAAGTTTGTTACTCTGGTTTTGAAACTGTTCTTCAGAAATGGGCTACAATCATTAAGATATAAAATAAAGTAAATTCAATTTGAATCATCTGAGCTTTGTAGTAGAAACTTGGAGTGTTATGTATAGAGAACCACTAATCAGTCAACATAGTAAACAAAATACTCCCATATTCATAAAAAGATAATTGCTAATATCCTATACAGTTTCATCCTAACATTGTTATTACTTATCATATTTTAATCAGTTCTGAAAGTTCACTAGAAGTAAGGCAGAGATCTTTTCAATCTTTTACTATATATATATTTTTGGTTTTCCTCTGTCCCCATTAACAATTTAATAACATTTTGATTTAAAATAATCCTTGTCAATGATATATTCTTGACTGGTACCTATCAAATCTATAAATGAGTTTATTTCTGTAACAGTAAACCAGTGGTTTGTTCTTATTGAGAATATTGGTTGTTGGTTTCAGGTATTCAGATGTTGCTTTTGAATCTGAATCTATTCACACTTGTTAAGGGGGTCAAATAGTGACTTTTAGATGTCTAATTTGATAAATTTTCATTGTTTGGTTGCTGTCTTGTTGACACATCTAATTTTATTAATCATCTAGAATTCTTTTGTGAACCCATTCAAATAAAATGTTTTGATTTAGATTTTGTAATGATGCCAGCAGAATCATTGAGAAATACATGTATTTTGACATCATTATATGTATTAACAATATTCTAACTAACAACATGTATGACGCACAACACATCCTTGTTTCAACCATTGTCACAACAGTCAACTCAAACATTTCAAAGAACTGTCAAAACTAAATTAAAAAAGGGATAGTCACACTAGACTGAATCAGCTCAAACTCTGAACTTATAATTCCAAATCTTTACCAGTATACAGCAACAGGAACCCATACACTTTAGATGCCCTAACCTTGTTCAAATATTATATTTTCTTCTTTCGTAAAGTGTGGTCTTTCCAACACATTACTTTAACCAATTAAAGCAGATTAAATTCTGTAAGTGTTTTCTTTTCTTTTTGTATAACATACCTAACAATTTTCGTTGTCTTTCCTTTTTCATTGATATACTATTCCCAGTAAAAGACATGATTTTTATTTTATTTTCAGTGAGGTATTAGAAAATGAAGTAAATTTATATGAGATTCCTGTACCTAAAGGAGTTCAAAGTCCACCAAAGGAGAATGATTATGAAGAGACGACAATATCTCCAATCCCCACAGAAAAGGAGGAACAGTCTGCCAGTCCAGTCCCTCCCCCTCTGCCTCCAAGGAGGGATAGGACATCATCTGATGCCCAGAGTCGGTCTTCGTGTGGTAGTATACTAGAAGAAATCAAACCAGGTCTTCCACTACGACCACAACTCACACCTAAATCAGAGATTTATAAAGGTTCCAATGAAAGACTTGTAGAAGATGATTTTTGTGGTAGGAATCTTGTTCTAATAGAAAATTTATATGAGGACATATTCATACTTTTGGTAGTTAGCTGAATTTTGTCTCTCAAAATGACCCTAGATTTGTCTGGAAATAACCTTCTGACGTCAAGCAACAATGACTTGTTGAACATGACATCAAAATTCTTAAATTGTGATGCAATATTTTGTTGGAACTTGTGTGATTTTAAGTAATGATGCACAAATTTGCATACATTAAGTGTAAATATGTCAATGTGGTGCAGGCTGCTCAATATGGAATTCTATAAGCACATGTTCATCCATGCTTCTGAACTTTCATTCATTTATAACTTTCTCAAATTTTGTAGTTACATAATAGAGAAAAAAATCTTTTGACAGGAAATATTTCTGAAATCTTTTACCACAACCGAGACCACAGAAGTGTAAAATGATATTTTATATAGTTATATTGGATCTATCTTGTCAATTTTAATTTATATCTTCTTTGTATTGTGCAAGAAATTATTTAACTTTTTGTATGATTGTCTGGTGTATCATGTCAGTTTAAATTATGTGACAATGAAAAAAACAGACCACATGCGAATGATATGCATATAATCTCCGATACCCATTGTTAACACATATTTTTGTTTAATCAGAATTAACCGGAACTTAAAAATTTGGAAGTTTTGATCATTTGTACTGATTTTACTCGACCTTCATACACTGACAATCAGATTGAATTTGTTTTGATAAAACTTTTGTAAATTTGCATATAATGTACATTAAAACAAAAAAAACTTGACAAATCGTTTAAAAATACACTATTGAATAGACATGTTACTACACCATTTCCCAAATCAATGAGTACTTTAAAAAGATGACTAGTATGTAAATTGTCAAAACTACGGAAGTAAATTTTTAAAGTAAAGGAAGTAAATTTTTAAAGTAAAGAATACTCGCTAGAATTGATTTTGTCTGTTTAAAAGACAAATAATTGGTATTGTCTCTCTGATGATTAGACTGTTAGTAATTTCCGGTCCAATTAGAAACAATAGCTAGAACAGTAACAAGATATATATGTATAGAACAACCTCTATATGGTCTGAGAACTTAATTTGTATTGCATTTCTTAAGAATGAGTGCTTTCTCAAAAAGATTTTTACAGTGAATTGTACATGTTCTACTTATGGGACATTTCTGTTAAGGGCAACTTGAATTCACTTTGACAACTTTAGACATACTCATTTTGGACATTTTTAACCGGATTTTGTGTCAAAAATGTCGGTTATTGATTTGGGATGTACAGCTGGTGGGCGGGCGGCAACCAAATGTTGTCCATGCATTTACTCATGAAGCGTTCAACCAAACCTTTTAAAATTTTAATATGTTGTTACTGACAACATAACGGAGGTCAAGTTCAATAATGACGATTTTTACTTTTACCGTTCAGGAGTTACGGTTCTTGAAAGTTTAAAAAATGTCGTGTCCGTGCATTTACTCATGAACCAGTCAACCAAACCTTTTAAAATTTTAATATGTTGTTACTGACAACAAAATGGAGGTCTAGTTCAATAATGACGATTTTGACTTTTACCTTTCAGGAGTTACGGTTCTTGAAAGTTTAAAAAATGTTGTGTCCGTGCATTTACTCATGAACCGTTCAACCAAACCTTTTAAAATTTTAATATGTTGTTACTTAGTTTATATGTTGTTATTGTTGACAACATGGAAGTCAAGTTTGATATTGATAATCATAAATTTTACCTATTAGGAGTTTTGGTCCTTGTAATATTGATAAATGCCAGAACACAAATAAATGTTAAAGAATCCGGTTTATTGTCATTTTGACAGCTCTTGTTTTAACCAAACCACTATTTACCTAAGTCCTAGTTGCGGAACCATTACTATAAGGCCTTTTGAAATTTTTTGACAATTTGCGAACTTCAGCTACTAAGAATCAATATTAAACTAACTGAAATTCCTATACTTGATCGTTTATTTTTCTAAAAAGAAAGCTTGAAGGAAAAATGAATAGTATACAGAACTTCTTTCTTTTACTGTAGCAAAATATATGAATGAATTTGTTAAGTACATTGACAGGACTAATTTCCTTTGTTGGAGTGGGTGTGTAATCAAGGCTGATGACCAGTGGGTTAGGTTACCAGATTTTGTTTGATCCAGTTAACATTGTAATTTATGGTTAACTGTTGAGTTTTTGATCATTGGATCAGGTTACAGATCAATCTGATGAACAATTATAGGTTTTAAGGGGTGCGTTTGACCATTAGGTCAGGTTATATTTTCTGTTTGATCTGAGTCAAAGAACCTATAATTAATTGGGCTGTTGACCTGTTGATTTATTGACTGCATTTTAATTTAAACTTGGTCCGGTTTACTTAACCTTATAATGAGACATTTTGAATTAGTTCAATTCTTTGAATAAAAGATTAATGTAATCTCTTTCAAAAACCATACAGTCTGTTTTACCTCAATTTATAATTTATAGACCAAGCTAAACCTTGATTAATTAACTTTATTAAGGATGGCAATAAACCATGTATTAGTTCATAGCATTACATAAAAATAAAATACAAACAATTAAATGCGCAATTGAAGATGATCTCAGCATAAAAAGCATACACAATTTGTAATAAAAATCACACATATTTCAATAGGAAATTAATTAATGCTGTCAAGGATCTCATTAATTATTCAGTATTTATATAACTAGTCAGTTCAACAGTTTATAAAGTAATTTTTTCCAATTTTCGTTATATCTTAAAAATAATTTGCTAGTCTCTAGTAAATTAGTAAATTCAATGGTTTGTTTAACCAAGGAGGTTATATAAGAAATATAACCTCCAAATTTTAGTATAGTTACAACTTTGTTGAGATTATCTTCTTGTGAAAGTGTAAACAACAGAGTTTTGTGACTCCTGTTTTCAGAGAGGGCCATCAGATGCCTCACCCAGGATAATTTAAAATTACAGTAACATTAAACATTTCCATGAGACGGCTAATAATCAATACAAGGTTTCAAATGATCAGGGCACTCAAGGGTTCTATTAATAGCATTTTTAAATAGTCATTTAATACCCAAACCTTTAATTAAAACCCAAGTTTTCTAGGATCTTGACAATATTAGAATTGAATCAACAAAAATTTCTTGTTTTAATTTATTTAGTTTATCTGTTACACACATTTTGTACTTTTGCCTGATTTTTAAGCTTGACACATTGTGTATTGTGCAAGGGGCTTTCCCTTTTTATGCATAAAATAGCCGTATATAATCAGATGTCATTAATAATTAATAAGGATATTTGTTTTACATTTCCCTCTATTATAATATTTATGTAAATTATTGTTTTGGCATTGAATTTAATTATCATTAGATAATGAACAATTGTTTTACACCATTCTTTTTTGACTTTTGGTCCTCTTTTTCAAACATGGATCGATTTGACATACATTTAGTCTTCTACATAGAAAATATTTTGGAAAGAAGTAAGTAATATCATCTTAAAATGTGAAGACAAAGATTAATGTGAGGACAGAAATATCTACATTTTTACTGCTGGTATTGTATTAAAAAATTAAAGGAGGGAAAAAACCCTCAAAAAGTTTCTGAATTTTTAAAATAGAGTAATGAAAATAAAATCTATGTGAATAAGGACCTTTTTCATTTGATTCATGGAATAAGACAAGTAAATATGGATATATCAAGATATGGGATCAATGAGAAACCTTCAAACAATGTAAAAAAAAATAATAGATATAATAGGTTCTTAAAACAACAGACAAATATCTATTAATCAAGTTGTAAATAAGTTTATCATAGACAACCAAAGAATTCCTTTAAAACAAAATCCCTTTTATAACAAAAATGCAAACATATATAAACAAAAACAACCAGATTAATTACTTGATAAATTCTTATACAATCCATATCAGGAATAATCTAGTTTATCATAGACAATCAAAACAAATGTAGTTTTGCTTTAACATGACTAAATACACATGTAAATTTGTCTGTAACATGACTATAATCTAGTGGTATCTTGTTACCATCAATAATATCAATAGTAATATAATATACTTATAATTTTATAGATATTCAAGTTGAACATTCTATATCCTCTCCTATGTTTTAGCTTATCATATTAAATTTTTTTTTTAGCAATGTACTGAATTTTTCTTTCAGCTAAATAGTTGTCAAAGGGTTCACACTATATTAGTGCAAGACTGTAGTTTAGTTGAAAAGATATACTTGACAAAATGAAAAATAGTATTAAATATTTCAAGCATTTTAAAAAGTTTTAACTTTTTGTTGCTATCTCAGAGATGTACCCCATAATTCACTTTATACATATATTCATTAATATTTTTTGCAAGACTTTAACAATTTCTGTTTATTATAATAATCAAACTTGAATATATTTTTCAGATGATTTAGATGGGACATCTTATGAATCTTATACTGAAGAAGAAGCTGCAAAATTCAATGTTCAATTACCAAAGTAAGTTCAATGATCTAAGGGAGATAACTCTAATTCTAAAAATTAATTTTATTGTAAATTTGAATATTAAAATGAATATATATTTGCCAGTTATCATTATAATTTTGTAAGCTTAAAATTTATTTTATATTTTATAATTTATAAGATATTTTAATGAACATAAATACTTTTTTTACACTTTTTATAAAAAAAAAAAAGATTTTCAAGATACATTTGTAGCTATAAACAGTACATAAACCTGATACTTTTTTACAGGCCAGTCAAGAAATCCAATAAACACAAAAAGTTATCCAAATCTCGTTCATCCAAAGAGTGGGATTTAAATGTGCCTTTACGATGTTTAGACGAATTGACTCTGTCAGGAGAGCTCTTGTTCAAAGGAAAGTTATCCTGGACCAGAAAAACATGTGCCTTATCGGAAGGACGATTAGTGTGTTATAAACCTGATAAGTGTGATTCCAAACCCGCCTTAGTCATACAGTTGACTGGATATAAAAGTGCTTTCTCAGAAAAAGACAATCGTAAAGGATTTGATATAAAATTAACTCATCCTTCACTTGAACTTCATGTGTTTTCTGTGGAATTTAAAGAATGGGCTTCTTTGTGGTGCGATGTAAGTATACATGAAAACTAAAGTCATTCAACTTTCTTTATGAGTTTGTCCATCTGTTGGATATTTTTGGATATTATTTGCTTTATTTGTTAGCTAGCCTTTGTATTTATCCTCATGAATATTTTCTTTTTTCCACATCTCAAAGGAGTGAACTATACATATCATGCTATACAATTTGTCAAACTCTAAATTGTCTTTAAATGAATAAATTGAACATATTAAAGATCTGCAAATGACACAAAACAATCAATGGATATTACTGACTTGGAATTACATGTAGTCCTTGCTAACTGACGACTTGGAATTACATGTAGTCCTTGCTAACTGACACTAATATATTTTGACATCACTGATATATAGCCTTGAATAACCATGATCTATGCAAATCACATTTATCTACTTTAGGAAATCTTTTTTTTTTTTTGTATTTTCAGTATATCAATGCTATGGCTGAAGGTGGCGTCCCACCAGGACAATACTATCATCTGGCCAGAACCACTTCATTTACAGTAGACAACAGCCAGATTTATGGTAGCAAGGTTTGTAATTTGTACAGTTCTATTGTTAAATCTGAATTAATGGGGTTTAAACACAAGTTTTAAAAAAAAGACATCAAATGGAGTACACTGAAAAAAATTTGGTTTGCTAGCAATATAATGAATTACATACAAAAACAACTTTAAACATATATCTTACTTTTGAAATAGAGGATGGTTCCAATTTCCATAACTCATTTCATTTTGAACAGTAAGGTATAAGAGAAATTAGGGATAAAATAGGAAAAACATGAAGATAAAACCTGTAAACAGGGTTAGATCAAGAAATTCTTAAATTTAAACTCTGCAAAACTTTGTCACCATAACAGACAAATTCTTATGTTTGATTTTGTTTTATTTTGCCAGGTTGATCTGAAGATGTCTCAATCCCAAGGATCTCTAGCCAGTAGTGATGGTTTAGACCAAGATTTTGTCAGATCAAACAGTTTCAATAGTAAGTTTCTCTGTGTTTATGCATCAATGGTTAGAAATTGTTTCACAAAGTATGTGTCAATTGTGTAAAAGTAAAATAAAACAATATTGATTGACAGGGTAAAATACTGTTAATTTAACAAAAAAAAGGTATCCTTAACTTTCCCCAAAAAATTTAATCAAGAAATTAAGCAGCTTGCAACCAATTAACTTTAAAGAAAAACAGTGTACAGTTATAGATGGAGATTATTAGATGAAATTTCTGAATATTTGTTTCTATATCTTTTTTGACATATACAGATACCCAATTGTCATAGAAATGAACAAAAAGAGACTGTGTATACATTAAACTTATAAGATGTGTATACATTAAACTGTGTATACATTAAACTTATAAGATGTGTATACATTAAACATAAGATGTGTATACATTAAACTTATAAGATGTGTATACATTAAACTTATAAGATGTGTATACATTAAACTTATAAGATAAACATTCTGAGTAAAACATTCAAAATTTGCTGCTTTTCAAGTGTTCATTATTGAGTTAAAAGGTATTTGTTAACACTCACAGAAAATTATTTTAAGATCAACATTAAGACAATGCAGTATATGCTACACAGTTTAGATATGATAAAAATCAGAAACTAGGTTTTGAGAATCATTTATTTTTCTGTTTAATTATTTACCGATAATTTTGTTTAATTTTCAGAACCTAAAGTTTCCAGAATGGGTTCCTTTGCATTCCGTGCCTCACAGTTTTTTGAGTCCATTGGTAAAAAATCTGGGAGAAAGTTATCATCAGTATCAAGTTTAAACAATCTTCGGGAGAGTTCTGGTACATCGACTTCTCTAGGGTCTCCCTGTACACCTGTAACGACTCCAGATACACCTGTGTTCTTACCTGACTTTTTACCTGAAATCCCATCTCTACCATCAGTTAGACCTATAACACATTCAGGTTAGTTGAAATAAGTAAAAACTTAAATTGTCAGCAATGCTGTCATGGTTAATATTTCGAGTTGTCTCCCTTTGTAGTGGATATGCCATATGCAATTTATGTGATAATCCACTAAATAACTGCACCAATTTAAAACAAACGTTGTTTTGCACAAGACCAGTAAATAACCACGTGTTAATTAATTCAAATGGAATGACCAAAGACTAAGTAATGACTGCTTACTGATCATCAAAAATTTCTGTAGAAATGTGGGAAATTTGTTATTTTAAAGCTGTACTGGTTTTAATTTTGTAATCTTTAACCTTTGTTGTCCTTTATTAATTATCTGTTTAGTAAAAAAAATCTTTTGTATATACTTTCAACAAATTTTACCTACATTTAAAATGTTTGAAAGATGAGAAATTTCACAAAAAATGCCCTTTTAAGACATCTCATTAGTTTCTTGTGAATAGGTTGTAAAATATATTATTTAAGACTTATTTTATACTGTCATCATTATAATTGATCAAATTTCTATTTGTTTTAATTTATTTCAGGGTATCTATGTATCTATAGCAACTTCAACAAAAGAAAATGGGGAAAACGATGGTGTCTTGTACGTGATAACACATTTGAATGTTACAGAAATGAGACTAGTGGTGTTTGTGAATTGGACTTTTTATTACGATATTGTAAATTACGGAGAGCAATGGTAGAAACAAAGAGTGAACTTGGCTTAATGCTGGTTGAGAAAGCTGGAGAGAAAATAACAATTGAGGTATGATTAAAAAAGAAGAATTTACATAATGGTAAAATAAAAAAACCAACTGAACCAACGTCCCTATGGTGATAGAGTTACCTTAAGTTGATACCAGATGGTATAAAATTGAGAATGGAAATGGGGAATGTGCAAAAGAGACAACAACCCGACCATAGAGCAGACAACAGCAGAAGGTCACCAACAGGTCTTCAATGCAACAAGAAATTCACGCACCCGGAGGCATCCTTCAGCTGGCCCCTAAACAAATATATACTGGTTCAGTGATAATGAACCCCCATACTAAACTCCAAATTGTACACTAAAAGTTAAAGTAATACAAGACTAACAAAGGCCAGAGGCTCCTGACTTGGGACAGGTGCAAAAATGCGGTTGTCAGTTTAAAAACTTGAATTCTGCTTAATTGAAAAATATAAGCTAGCAGGTGCACACCTTTGTCATGGTAGAAAGATCCATGCAAGTCGGGTCAAATTTTGTAAATACTTTGGAAGCATTTGTGAATAAAGATAGAAGTGTGAAGTGGACAGTACACCAGAGGACATAAGTGATCTCTATCAGTTTCTCTGTCAACAAAAAATGCAACAGTTACCTATCAAAATAATTTAAAGATAATAAATAAAAAAAAAAAAATTTTGTTCATTATTTATATATTTGTAGCCACTCAGTCGGGAGGAAATGTTTGGATGGTTACGAGTTCTGATGAGAGAGACATCAACAGAGGTTGTTCCTGAAGGTCTGGAGGAATTCTGGGTAGAAGAAGAATCTCCGTACAATGATATAAATCCAACAGACATATCCTCTCCAACATCAGATGCTGGGGGTTATTCTTCTATTAAAGATGTAAGTATATTAAGGGGAGATAATCTTATTTGAAGATGGAAGTATTTTAAGGGGAGATAATTCTTCTATTAAAGATGTAAGTATTTCAAGGAGAGATGATCCGAGAAAATCTTAATTGTTGAAAGGTCTTATCAATGAATCTATTATTCATACCTTATCACAAGGTCAAGATTGATGAAATACATTATTTTGAAATACATTTCAATAATTGAATCAAATTTAAAGGCAACTTATTCATGTTGATTAAAATGAGTTGTTTCTTTAGGTCAGTGGAATAAGAAAATTTTATACATTTATAATATCATTCTGAAACATTAGCATTTACAATTTTTGAGTAGTAGTTAAAATACTTTAAAACTCAGGAGCAAAGAGATTATTGATTGAAATAAAAAATACATCTTTGTATGCACTGGTACATACCTAATTTAGTTCTGATCTGTAGCCAGAAAAACTTGTCTAATTCCAATATTTTCCCCCTTTCATTTACTACTAGCAATTATGAAAATATGGATTTTGTTCATATTTTATCTGAAAATTAACATTAACCAAAAATGCATGTTGAAATATTCATCAAACTTCATTTTTTTTTCGTTGATAAAAAGCTCCTATGTATTAGATACTTGCAATGACTTAAGGAAAAATGAAAATGAAAATTTCAATTTAAATGAATTTACTTGATGTATATATTTAATGTACATATAATTTTGGCTAATACTGTCTATGCTTACTGAAATGTAAGAATTATATGTCATCTTAATTTCCAGGATACTCATGCACTCACGGTAGACTCTGAAATAACATCTGATATGAAGAGGGGTCATTCTTGCTCATGTCTGGAAAACTCTTTCTATGATTATACTTCAGTGCTCACTGCTGAAGAAAATAAACTTTTCCAACTTGTGAGAGAAGATCTTTTTGTCAATATGTTGTTGTAACTGAAGGCCATACTGTTTTTAAACGAGACAAAAATCTAAACTGATTGGTAACATTTTATCCCTTTTCTGTAATCTAACTTCTCTCAAGCTTAGTCTTTTACCTGCCTCAGACTTTTGACCTAACATTCACACTTGTAACTTAATTGCTTATGTCTTTTATCTTTCTTGTTAAATATAGGTCAAATAGAAATGATTTTGATCATTTCATTTAATATATAGAATACTCTGCTTCCAACCAGAGCTTTTTTCCATTCCTAGCTGTAGTTTCAATAAAATTTATATTATTTAGCTCAAACAGAAAATTATAATCAATTTAATTATTTTTCGATAGTTATTTTATTGTTTTGTATAGGAGTAAGTAAATGAGTTTTGTCAATGATACCATAAAATAAGCCCTTCAACAGAATCTTTTTTGAGGATTTCTTTGGGGGCATGTTGCAAAAATAATTTGAAAAACTACTAGAATTTAAAAAAATAAGTGAGCATTATGAAAATATGATTATAACCATGCACATGTCATGTTTTGTCAAGATTCCTTCATTTTTATCATCTGTCGACAAGCACATAGAGCAACATTCATTACTTCTTATAAAATGTACACTACATGATGTAATAAGAATAGTAGGAACAAGTAGCCTTACTTAAATAAAAAAATAAAATGAAATTTAAGAAATAGTTTTTTTGGTGCTCATTTATGTATGGAAAAGGGATGACTGCTCTTCAACTTTATACTTGTTTGGCTTTCTTACTATTTTGATCTGAGCGTCACTAATGAGTCTTATGTAGACGAAACGCAAGTCTGGGGTATCAAACTGTAAGCCTGGTACCTTTGATAACTATTGACCATGCACAGTGTTTTAGTTTGAAGTGTTAAATACAATATGTGCTTTGGTTAACATGTTTACTATCCAATAAAACTTCATAAAGCAGCAATCAACTTTTATCAAATGAAAACTTTTTTTTTTTTTAGAAATTAAGCTCTTTGCTAGTTTAGCAATCTTTTAGTAGCACCTTTTGGATAAATCAGTCAGACATTATTCATATCATCTTCAATTTAATTTTCCTCATTATATTAATTACATCATAAAATTTCTTCAATAAAAAATATGAAAATTATAAAAATGTAACTGTCACTCTTAGAGTGAAGGCTTTTTTAGAAATCTTTTTAATATTTTTCATTTTGTTTAATTTGTTTTAAGTTTTATCAATTTTACAAATATCAATTGTATTTTATACATTCTCATTTGTATGCTTGAATGGCTCCTAAAAATTGTTACATAAAATTAAACTTTGGACATGATTTCCTTTGATATCATGAATAAATATCCTAACAATAAATCCCAAACATATTTGGATACAAAGAGAATCTAATTTTTTTGTCACAATATTTATTGAACATTACAATTTTCTTTTACAGGATTTGAACATTGTGAAACATAAAGGCTCTGAAGGGGAGAATGAAGACTCTGCTCTAGACATTACTGCTAATACTACATTGATATCTGACTATCAAATCCCTGTAGATCAATGTGAATCCGATATATCTAAAATTCAAGGGGAGGTAACAGGAGATTTATACTCACAAGTCAGGAGGAAAAGTTCAGAATCAGCCAATGAGGAATCTCTAACTAGTGATCATAGGGTATCAGATAATGTGTTTAAGTTTGATGAACAGGAAACCAGTCATTTAGGACAGGGAGATAACTCTGAAGAGGATGGCAGTATGTTTGCAGACATTCTCAATAAAATTAATCACCATTTTAGCAGAGAGAACTCTTTAGTTTCTGAAGAGTTTAATGTGCAGAGTGATACTGCTTATAATAGTGCTGTGTGTTCTGAAAATAGTTCTTTAGAACGAAAACCTCACCAAGATGTACATTCCATTAGTGACAATTTGGACACGTTAAGTCAGGGGACCGATATCCAAGTCAGTCCTCTTGAGGAGTTCTCTCCTGTCATACATACTGCTGACCATCACAATGATGGCTATGAAAACCATATCAATGCCAAATGTATAATGGACCAATCAACTGTTTCAACTCAAAGTTTTAACCAATCATCAAGGACCAATTTTGAAATTACCAATTCTATAATCGACCAATCAAATATTTCTGTGCAGACCTTTAGCCAAACAGAAACAACAACAATTTTTGAACGGACAAATGAAACAATTCAGACTCATTTAACTGTTGATTCTAAATCTGTATCTAGGGACCAGTGTGACAGTGCTATATTCGAATCTGAATCCATTTTAGAAGATCTAGATGGTAACCCAAAAGCTTTTCTACGGAAGATAGAGCAACTAAGAACTCATTTAGTTGAACTTAAGAAAACCAGGTAGGTTTTGATGTACTTGTTGAATAAAACTAGAAAAGTGTGAAAAAAAGTTTCCCTATTTCAATACAATGTAGGAAATTTTAAAAGGATGAAATGATGTTATATAAGTTTTGTCATTACCATAACTAAATTATTTTATTTTAGTTTAACATTTACAACATATTATTTAATAAAGTTATATCTTTAAAATAATTATTAAGTTATCCAATGAAATTGCTAAAATTTTAAGAAAGTTGATTTTTCTTTTTTTCCTTTACCTGATCAAAATATCAAACATAAAATAAGATGTGGTATGATTGCCAATAAGACAGCTATCCACAAGATACCATATATCATAGAAATTCATTTTTGTTTTTTAAAAAGCAGGTTAAAAAATGAAAATATATTGGTTTCTTTTGCAGGATTTCTGTCAGAAATCAAAAAGAGCAGGCTGTGAAAGATTTGGAGAGGAATTATCTTGAAGAGGAATATGACAGACTGGATGAAGAATGTCGAACAATTACAGACGAAATATCATTGTTAGAAGAACGTTTATCACTACACGAGGGTTATGATAATTGTTAAATGAATTTTATAAGAACTCAATATGGAGAACTGAAAGTTGTATCCCTGCATTTCATGCATTATACATTCACATGTCAAAATGTATCTGTCAAAAATAACCAGCTTTATTTTGCAATCTCATACTTGTGAATCCTTTTAAATAAGGATAGATAAAATGAAACACTTAGTGGTTTTACATTACTGTAAATTCAGAAATTATTGTGTGCATATATTATTGCGATTTTGTCATTTTAGACTTAAATGCGATTTTAACGTAACGATTTGGAGAAAAATCCTGTTTAATTTCCTTATAGAAAATATTTCAAAATGCGACTTTAAACTATTGCGATTATAACCCTGTTGCATTTTTCGCAATAATAAAAACTTCGTAATAATTTCTGAATTTACAGTATATTCAAGCATCTATCTTACAACTGATAGTTTATAGCAAGTCATAATATTTATCATAGCGTTGAATCTCATGGGACCATTTATACTTTATTTGCAATATGTAGATATGGCACTCGTTATATTAAAGCAAAAATAAGCACTTTTCATATTTTGTTTTTACCCTCAGTTTTCTCAGCTTACCAATACAATATTGCAACATGTAAAAAAAATGAAGGGACAATTTTACTGAAATTTAATACTCTTGGGGATGTATATACTTTGTTGTCTGGGCATGATGATCAAAAAGGGTAACTAACTCAAAGGTTGAGAGGATTTTTTTTGGGGGGGAAAATTTCATTCCATTTCCGATTCTAAATTTACAACTGATTATGGTTAAACATAACTTTTGACTGTGTAAAGCTTTGTTTTTGAACTCAGTTTAGAAGAACAATGTGGAAAGAAAGTATTTCTAATGACTATTCTGACTGGTTGATTCTTTCCAATGTGACAATGTCAGATATTTGTAATATTAAGTTTGTAGTGCTCACTTGTGATATTAATTAATGATATTTTTTTGGGGGGAATGTTGAGTGCTGTGTTGTGATATAAGTTGGTCAATGATATTTTTTTAGATCTCTTTATTTGTAAATAGCGTGTTCAAATCAAAATGTTTTTATTGTTAACGTTCATATCATACATTTTATTTGTTTTATATTGTAGAATTGTATATTGTTTTTGTTTTTACATGTTGACCTTTTGACCTTTAAGGTAAAATGTAGGTCAAATATACCTACTTACAACTGAGCTGTTTTATAAATAGCAAAGTTATCATTGATGTGTATACACATATTAGGTTGTATTAACAATACTGTAAATTCAGAAATTATTGTGTGCATTTATTATTGCGATTTTGTCATTTTAGACTAAAATGCGATTTAATTTTTTTGCAAAGTTAAGAAAATTCCTGTTAAATTCATATGAAAAACTAAAAATACAAGTTTTAATTATTGCGATTATAACTCTATCGCATTTTTCGCAATAGTAAAAACATCGCAAAAATAATTTCTGAATTTACTGTATGTAATGTTCTATACTGAACTAGTCCAAATAATTAAGACGTCATAATTATTTGGACTAATACTGAAAATGATATTGATGTCACTCTATATCTACTGTCAAGGGACTCTTCCACTCTTTACATATTTATTTTCACCTGAGATTATTTTTCTGATCAGATTTTAAATAAAACATGCACCAGTTTTGCGGACCTGAAAACGGCAGTAAACATATCATAATGTACAAATTGTTATCTTAACTATAATGATCTAAGCCAGGGATGGGGTAATTGAAAATGTAATGGTAATTAAGTGTAATGCATTACAATTTTTCATGTAATTGAATGTAATGTGTAATTGAGCATTTTTTTAATTACATGTAATGGTAATTTAATTAATTACATTGAAAAAAGCATGTAATGCTCAATTACTTTTGAATTACATTTCAATTACATATACTTTTATGGTGTTAAAGATAAGGATTTGTGTTTAATAATATAAATTGTAAAATAATACTTGTTTTTCAAATATTGATATCACATACTTTTTTAATATATGAAGTCTATAATTTATACTGAAGTCACAATGTATATTAATATTTATTTGACCTACAGATGTTTTTTTTTAATAATTATTATTTAATTATAAAGTAAAAAAAAAATGTGAGAATCATATAGTAGTGTTCAGTTGTTAAGAAAAATCATCTTTTAACTACATAGATTGATAAGTAATTAATCACCTTGTTAAACAAAAAACAAAAAAAAAGTGTCACTGTGAAAAATCTTTCTTAGACAGTTCATTTAGAATTTAAAATTACTGCACACAATCATTTTGTCAAATTAGTATACACAAAAGGATTATAGAAATAAAAATTAACAGCTGTAAAAACAAACAGCAGTTAATCAGATTAAAATGTCCAGGGGCAATGCCACTGTTACATGTATTTTTATCTAATTAGCAAAATATTGCTAATATTTAGACATTATACATGTTATACATTCATTATTTGTACTAAAAATTATTTTCAATATTGTGACAAGCACACTTTTTGAATATTTGTGATTTATGTATTATCTCTCTATCTATATTATGTTTAATTTAAATGACTTAATTTCTGAGATGTCAAAATACCCCTTGATGTATTGGCAAGTTAATACAAATAATGTAGGAACCTATTCCCCCTCCTTTCAATATGATGATCTTCTGATCATAGAACTTTCATGTTCTGATCAAGCAATATCTGCCACATTAGCTCCTGTCGAAAAACTATTTAGAGTTGATGTCAAAAGTGTTCAGACCAGAGAGATTCAGACTAATGGCAAAACATTAAAATAGCTAATGATTATCAAATGCAATGCTTAAACTATACTTACTTGAATATTTTACACATGCAATATTTATACATGTATAATATTGTTAAAAAATACCATGACGAAATGTAATGTGTAATTTAATTAATTACTTTAGTAAAGTAATTGTAATTTAATTAATTACATTTCAAAAACAGTGTAATGTGTAATTGATGTAATTGATCATTTTTGCAATGTAATGTGTAATTTAATTAATTACATTCCAATGTAATTGACCCCAAGTCTGATCTAAGCCAAATGTTGGAAAACAACAAACCAGCATTCTCAGTTAAATAATTAACAACATATACAAAAGAATATTTTTTAAACTTGACCTTATACTGACATATATCATTGTACATGTTGTAAGCAAAATCTAAAAGAAATAAGACAAATGTTCCTACATTTGTAATCTGGATAGTACCATGAAAGATATTGTTATTTTTGGAACTTTTCATTCATGAAAGTAGCTGCTTTTTTAAAGGAAATTCTATTCAGCAATAGAAAATATTTCTAAATTTGAAAACTATTAAGAAGTCTTTCATATCTTATGAAATTAACCAAGATTATTATGGAAATTAATCAAAATATGTATTTTCTGTTCATTATAACCAGAAACTAGACACTGTAAGCAGCAAAAGTAATTTTGTTTTCAATTATCAAAATGTGTCCGTCAATCATCAAAAAGAAAAGTCTGAGACAGTGCTTCAAATACTGGTAAGGGAGATAATTCAAATTGCTGACATGGGAGATAAATCAAAATTATTACAGTACTCAAGTGTTTTTATTTTTGCAACTTTTACATATTGTATGTAACAGAAATATATAATTATAAACATATCAGAAGAATTTATAATCAAATGGTGAATTTTTCATAATATGATTTCAATTAAGTACAATTCCAAAAGTCTGTGGCCTTGTAAAATCTGAGACAATCAGAAGATCAAAGGTTCTTAGTCTTTTGGGATGAAACTTTGTGATATTTTGGTTTACAAGTGTTAAAAACATATCATGATTTACAGTGTTAAAAAAAGTGTATTTAAGATTATCAGTGGTTGAACATTTAGATTTTCTTGATCCAACAGTGTTCAGATTTAATTCTCTATGTCTAGTTTAACTGTTACTGTAATAATTTTTTCATCGGTGAACCAGGGAGTTTTTTCTTTCAAAAACATTTAAGTTTTATTCTATGGCAGTCAATTGTTACGATAGATATAATTTTTGCTATGAAAAAAAAGCAATTCTAATTCTTACAGAAACTATTATTGTGTATTTTTGCCACATGCTATTTTAAAAATTAATTTGATTTGTAGAAAATTCATTGACACCTATAAGATTTGTTAACTTGGAATCTTTAGATTCCCAGTGATGAAGTTGAATGGTTGAATTATATGTTGAATTGTCACAATAATAAAGGATCAGCTGAAAATCTGGAATATATAAATATATTTTATATAGCCATAAGAGTGGATGATTCTTTATTTTTTAAAGCTTTAAGGATAAGAGATCCAGTTTTGCTTATCAATTGACATTAAAATGCCAAACTATTATTTGTCTTATGTTGTTACTTTTATGAAATAGAAATTAGAGGTAAAATATGTCGAATACAATGACAAGAAATATTTTGAGAAACAGGTACTGAGCCTGTTTGTTTGAAGTGAAGTAGGAAAAAGTTAGATGTGGCTTAAGGGGAAATATAATATATTAATTAAAGAAAAAAAAACTAACACTGACCAAATGAAGAAGAGCAAAAGTATAAAAAAATGCTCAGAAAACTGAAACATTGACGTATACACTCCAAACAAAAATTGAATGAACTCAGAAAAAAATTGCAAGATTTAGCAATACACTCCAAACTTAAATTAAATGAACTCTGACACACTAAGGGTAAACTTTATACTTCAGCACTTGTTGCACCTTGTTTTGTTTTCTGTTCAGGATCAGCTACTTTCATTGAAAAATCAAAATGATTTACTGTTATACTAGATATAGGAAGATGTCCTATGAGTGCCAATGAGACAGCTCTCCATCCAAGTAACAATGTATAAAAGTAAACTATTATAGGTCAAGGTTTGGCCTTCAACATGGAGCCTTGGCTCATACCAATCAGCAAGCTATAAAGGGCCCCAAAAATTTCTAGTGTAAAACCATTCAAACAAATAACCAACAGTCTAATCTATGTACCAACGAAAAACGAGAAACATTTATGAACCACATAAACAGACGACATCCACTGAACTTCAGATTCCAGACTTAGGAAAGATGCAAACAATTGTATACATCTGACTCCTGTATGACTAAAGGGACACAAGGTATAAAACACATTATCAAAAGTATATGTATAAAGACCAACACTACTACAATGCCTATAATTATTAATTTCTGCATCATTTGGTATCTTGTGAAGAGTTTTCTCATTGGAAATCATAACACATCTTCTTTTTTATACAATAATAAATAGCATTTCAAAATTTTGGCCTTTCCCAAAATACTTTCAAAATTGAGTATCAATAAGCTCTTATTTACTTTGATAAACTGGTTCTGCAACACACGTGTATGAAGAATAAATTATGGAGATTTTGAAAATATGACAATTTTAGATAGAAACATGTGCAGTTGCAATGCAATCCAATAAAAACAGACAATCCCATAGCAATCAAATGAAAAAAGAAAATAACAATAATAACATAACACAGAAAATAAAACAATGAACAATAAAAAAAAAAACTATCAAAATAAGAGATAATCTTCGGTGTTTTGAAGGTACTGTAATTATACCCCTACTCACAATGGTATCAATAATCATTTTGTCCATTAGTATGTTTGTCTAATACCTTCATTACATATTAATAATCTTCTTTATTAAGGAATGATTTCATAATTGGTCAGGAACAGATTTCACTGGAATCTTGTTCCAATTATCAGAACTGCAGAATCCAAACTGATAAATGAATATCAGTCCTATAATTTCGATTAATAGATAGAAGCAGATGTGGTATGTGTGCCAATAAGACCACTATCTATCCAAGTCACAATCTACATAAGTAAACTATGATAGGTCAATGTAGTCTTCAACACGGAGCCTTGGCTCACACCGAACATCAACCTATAAAGGGCCCCATAAATATCTAGTTTAAAACCGTTCAAACGGGAAAACCAACGGTATAATCTATATAAAATGAGAAACACATATGAACCACATCAACAAACGATAACTTCTGAACACCACTGTCCAGATTCCTGACTTAAGATAGGTGCCAACAACTGCAGTGGGTTAAACGATTAAATGCACGGAAAGTGTTTAATGATAAGTATGTGTTTATAACTTGACATAAAATCTTTTTACCCAATTATTTTCAACATTCAAAGGACGATCAACTACTGTGGATTCTTTATTATTCGTTGGATTCAAAGTTTCGTTGATTCCGTAGGTACAGTTGAACCAATTTAAATGTTCAACGAATAACAAATTTTCCATCAGGTTGTATGCAGACTTCTGCAAAACAACAAAAATACAAGTTTTCATCAATCCACGAAAATAAATGAATCCACATTTCTAAAATTTTCAGACTTGTACAGCAGCTTGTTGTATTGGGAAAACTGAAAAGAAAATCGAAAACAAAATAGTTAAGATTTATTTCAGCTTCATCACAAGTTATTATCTTGGAAAAAGACTACAGTGTTCCTTACACAACAGTTAAACATGTCCTATCACTGTCTCCTGCAACAAATTCTTCAAATCTTTATGTCATTCAAACTTCATTAATACCAATATATTTGTTTATAAGATCTTCATTAAATTCACTTACAAAGAACAGATTATTTAGAGCAATCTATGTAAAAAAACAAACCGGTATTTAATGTTAATACATTTGTAGTTCATCAAACAATTGAAACAACAGCTAAATAAATTGTATGCGTTCGAAAAGTATTTGAACGCCAAGGATTTATAAGATCCAAAATAATTGAAGAGCTATATGACCAAAAACTAACCTAATAAAATAGCCATAACCATCTAATACCAACTTTGTCTGAGGGAGTTAAATCCTGTGTTTCTCAATAATTTTAAAATTTATGAACGGACACTTTTTGAAAGGACTGTCCCTCTTGTATCGTTCACCCCTCTTTTATAAATCATGTCAGTATCGACTGACTACTGAGTTGATGATACCCTCGGGGCCTGATAGTATATATAGGGATATAAAAAAAAAAAATGAAAAAACACGTTATATAAATGTTAGGTTGGTCCCCTCCTTAAAATATTTAGTATGCCTTCGGAATATACAAATACTAACGGTCGAGAATTTCAATAACGGCCGGGAAACAGACTATATAAATGTCATCCTTCAAACTTAACGTCCATTGTAATTAGAACAAGAATGTGTCCATTGTTCACGGATGCCCCATCCGCACTATTATTTTGTATGTTCAGTGGACCGTGAAAATGTGGGTAAAAACTATAATCAGTTGGCATTAAAATTAGAAAGTTCATATCATAGGGAACATATGTACTAAGTTTCAAGTTGATTGGAATTCAACTTCATCAAAAACTACATCGACCACAATTTATCCTGAAGCCGGACAGACAGACAGACGAACGAACGAGCGGACGGACGGACAAACGAACGCACAGACCAGAAAATACAATGTTCATAAATGGGACATAATAACATCTGTCAATCAAGATTGCAGTTGTGTCAAATCAGCTACTAAGTGATCAATAAACAACACAAAATGGTGTCCGCAAAAACAACTACAACATGATTGGTAATTCATGCCTTGACATAATAAATTATTATGATCCTAGATAAAGGAAGGCAATATTAGTATACCAGTGTTTAAAAGTCATAAATCGATTAAAAGAAAACAAATCCTGGTTACAAACTAAAATCAGGATAACAAATCAACAATAAGAAAAATACAAAGAAACAGCAGTAACTCTGAAGTGCAGCAAAAACAAACGATAGCATACATAGAAAGGAACTATTTGATAACAACTGTCATATTTCTTACTTGATACAGGACCTTTTAAGAAAAAAAAATGGTGGGTTGAACCTGGTTAAATAGCAAGACAAACCTCCCGCTTTATGGTCATTATCTTTGGGAATATATACTGTGTTTGTTATCTCCCTTTTCCTATATAGTTTTATTGTCATGTATTGTAATTTCAAATAGTTCAATGAAAAAAATCACCACAATTATTTGTATATATATTAATTTAAATTGTAATTGTACTGCTCCTCAGGGCGTCTTGATTGACAAATAAAAATTGTTGTTCTTGTTCTTGTAATAAAAAGTTTAATGCATGTATCTGTTATGACTTCTTGTCTTGAATTGAATGCGATTATCTCAGTTTTAGAGTGTGTCTTTTACACTTTGATTTGGACAAGGGTTTGTAAATCTTTATTTGGACAAGGATTTGTAAATCTTGATTTGGACAAGGATTTGTAAATCTTGATTTGTACCGTCTTCGTGAATTCACAAGATTTGAACAACGGTTAACGTCTCGGTGTTGCCTTATATTTCATTAACTATATCAAAGTAATGATAGATCCTATGTATTCATAATGGGAAGTATATAGTTGTTAAAATTGTTGAGGATTTTTTAACGCATACAATAGGTCGTTGTGTCTTTCACCTGTTTAGTTAATGGTATTTCTGATTCCTTGGATTTGTTTTCAAATTTCAGCCAAAATCTATACGGTGTTGATAATAATCTCATCATAGATACCAGGATTGAAATTTTATATTTACGCCAGACGCGCGTTACGTCTACAAAGACTCATCAGTGACACTCGAATCGAAAAATGATAAAAAAACAAAATAAAGTACGAAGTTGAAGGGCATTGAGGACCAAATTCCTAAACGTTTTGCCCAATACAGCTAAGGTTATCTATTCCTGAGGTAGAAAAGCCTTAGTATTTCATTTTCAAAGTTTTATTAACAGCTTATTTATGATTATGAACATATCAATGATAACTCAAGACAACACAGAAGTGCTGACTACTGGGCTGGTGATACCTTCGAAGAATTAAAACTCCACCAGCAGTGGGATCGACCCAGTGGTTGTAGAATGTTTTAAAATTAGATTGTAACACTATCAGTGAAGTTAAAAAAACACCCCGATATTTCTAAATATACTACAGGATTCAAGTAAAAAATTTAGATTTTAAACGTACCTCAGATTGTCCCTTGTATATTCTGTCACTATTGGTTCAAACTCCCTTACTAATACTGAGTTTGGGTTGATTCCAAATAGATTTAGAGGCTGTAGATGAGAGGAGAGAATCGAATTGCAGAACTTAGTGTTTGTCGTTTGTTTGAATGTATTTCTAACGGATTTTATATTTTTCTTGATCGAACAGTCATAAGAAAACATCAAAAGTAAAATTGGTATTGTAATCATCGCAGTGAAATTTTAAGGTCTACTTTTGAAGAAAACACTGTGTCACATTATCTACAAATGCCAAAAACAATGCCAGGCGGAAATCAAAGAATCTTTCTCGTAAATTTTAATAGTTTTAAATTAAAAAGAATCGCTATTTCATTTTTTAAGAAAAATTACTTTGACTTCATAATATTTGACATTAATAACAAAATAAAATGGAATAAAATTGTTTGTTTTTGCGAGGCTATCTATAAAACCAGGTTTCATTCACCATTTGTCTTCGAAAATTGCTTATACAAAGTCAGAAATATGACAGTTGCTTTTCACTTGTTCAGTTGATTGGTAGTCAGCTATAAAAGTCCCCGAATTGACAATATGAAACGTTTCAAAAGAAAAAAATAACGGCCTATCTGATATGTATCAACCTTCTCCTAACCTTGGACGGTGGTATAACAGTACAACATAAGAACGAACTATAAAAATCAATTGAGAAAAGCTTAACTCATCAGATGGATAAAAATACAAATACAAGTGGTCGTGGCCGGGTACTTGTACATTCCAACAACAAAAAGACACGAAGTAAAGATCTGACAGTACTCGCAGTTACTGACGGCAAGTTCAAAGACAAACAACTTAAAAAAAAAAATCATGCATCTAAGACTAAATTATCAATCAGTACACATCAAACATCCAATGGATTTAGTGTAAAGACGTCATAAACAGTCAGAGAAAAACATGACCTTGTGCAATGCCAAGATATAGGTATCGAGAGATTGTAGATCCATTCATGTGTATATTTATAAACCAATAATATTTAGTTTGCTTTTAATTCACTGATAAGAAAATCAATATCAATACCAATAAAAAGAATATGCAATGATTTAATTACAGTGTTGAATAGGTAACCTTTTAGAATAAGTTTATTGAAAGGATCGATAAGTTAACCAGGATCGTTTCTAAATTTTCGGGCACGTAAAATGGGGATGTGCTCTTCCGTTTGAAATAAGTTTTCTACAGGCACAACCAAACTTTAAAACCAAATCGTAATATCTATGGAAGAATTTAGTAAAGGTTTTAATTACTGTTTGCATATACTGCACGCTGACAAAAAAAAATTACGTATTGTTTGGAAAGAATAACTAGCAGCTGAATTACCTGTGCAAAAGGGCAAGCCAGGTGAATTGTCAGATAACAGACTTAACAGTGCTGGATTGACACAAATGTATATAAAATTGGAATATAGAAAAGTGCTCTCCTGCAATGAATTTGTAAGGTTTGTTTTTACTTAATTGTGAGGAATGAGTGTAAATCGTGTTCTAAGTAAGTGATTGTCCTATTGTTTAGGCTTTATGTTTAAATAATAAAATTTCTATAAATGAGTTACCACTGCCCGAGGAATATATATTCGAGTGGAATGGTTTACATTTTAATAATTGCAACTGAATAAAAATTGGTTAGAAATAGAAAATACATTAAAGTTTACTGGTACCGCTAAAGTTATAATTTCAATATTGATAAAATTGCAAAAAAATAAATTGTATGAAAGCAATAACAAAGAAAAGAAGCTAATACATTAACAAAACATTTCAGGTTACTGGATCAACAGCTAGTAGGAATAGTATTTATATATTGGGGTTAGTTTAAGTTGAACCTTTGAATTATGTTTTAATTGAACATTTCTTTAAGTTCATTACCTTACTTATGAAATCACATCTGATGTAAATAGTTGGATTCTTATATTGTTTGTGGAATTAGATTAACTTGTTACTGTTAAAAGAAATCATTTATTGAACTGAACTGAAAATAAACAAAAGACACTTTCTCACGGAATTACATTCATACTCTCGTTAGGGAAGTAAAACAATTCATACCATTTGAGCGTATTTGTTTAGTAAACTGCACATAAAACATAATTTATTACACATTCTGGTATAATTTGATAGTATAACGTATTTTAATAAAATATACATCATCTAATGTAATTATTTGCTCGTACAGATGTAAGTCCAACCAACAACAATTCGTTACGAAAAAACCCTAACATGAAACAATATTACCTCTTTCGGAAAAAGTCTATTACCGCAGACATTATTGTAAACAAAACAAATAATCCTGAACACGAAGAGTTATATCCATTTGTAAAATTAACAAATTAAAAAAGAAACTAACATAAATACGAAGAAATAAACATTCCCACAAAATCAACCAATGTGCAAACCACAAAGAACAAAACGATTTTCTAAGTAACTAATGTCAACGTTCCAAAGACAAACACTTCTATTGACTTTCCCGACACATCACTCAAAATACTTCTATACAATTAACTAAGTATTAACATACAAAAGACATTCTTGATGCTAAATTATTACACAAATCTGCTACGGTTGAATTATTACTTTTCGACGCTTTGTTTGATGCTATTAAGACTCGTTCCATCCGTTTTCAGAACAAAATGCTTATCAGTTGATATTTATATATGGAAAATGATAAATTCTTAATTGTTAGGAAAGAAACTTAAAAATGTTTGATTGAATGCAATCGAAAAGTCTGATCAGTACTGAATTAATCAATGGGAACAGATATAAAAAAAAAAAAAACAACATTTTTATAGTTTTTGACATTTCATTTTCCTGTCCATACAGTTCTAATGATGATAAAACTAATATGATTATTGACATACCACATTGTCGTGTACTAAGTCAGTAAATAGTTATCAAAGGTACTAAGATTATAATTTAGTTCACCAGACATAAGACTCATCAGTGACGCTCATTTCAAAATATTTAAAAAGCCCAAAAAGTACAATGTTAAAGAGCATCGAGGATCCAAAATTAATCTATGCCTGGGATGAGAAAATCCTGAGTTTTTCGAAAAATTCAAAGTTTTGTAAATAGAATATTTATGAAAATGATCACATTATAGATATACATAAGACTCATCAGTGACACTCATATCACACTATTTATAAAGATAAACAAGTACAAAGTTGAAGAGCATTGAGGATCGAAAAATTCCAAAAAGTTATAACAAATACGGCTAAGGTAATCTATGTCTGGTGCAAGAAAATCTTTAGTTTCGAAAAATACCAGGATTATAATTAAGTACGCCAGACGCGCGTTTCGTCTACATAAAACTCATCAGAGACGCTCATATCAAAATATTTAGTAACTTATATAAGTACACATAATAAGCGAACGATTTACTCCAACACAAAAACAAGTCATTAAATCAACAAAGAAAACCGATTGCATCACAAAACTTTCTCCAACTTTCTCAGTTCACCGCTCATCATAAACAAGCATGTTTCCAGCATACTAAGACAAAATGTCTCCTATCAACTCAAACATACGAAAGACAAGCAAAACGACAAAATTAACCTATACTCAACGCACAAAGACTTCATAAAATCAAAACATAAAGGATAAACTTCTCTATAGAATAAACCAATACCAGCAACCAACACACAAGCGCCTAACACGTTACTAGTACACCAATACGGTTATGATCCATATTACTTGATGAAGATTATGTGCTACTCACAATTTGATTTTTCGTTAATTGTTGATCCCAACACAATGTTATAGATTTAGGCCCTTTGTACTATTCTTTTTATCGTATCATGTATATACATAATGTAGAATATAATGTAATTATTATTTACATGACAAATGTATAAACTGTAACATGCGAATTAAACGCGAACTGATTAACATGCTTTCGAGGTTTTAGCGTTCCTGTTGAAGAAATGTGCGTAGGCACAGGCGGATTACAGGGTTTTTCAGAGGTTCAAATTTTGTGGATTATATAGGGAATCACTGAGGCAAGACTTGAGCGGGCCCCTTCTTAGACAGTCAGTGGGCCCCCTCTTATGAAAAATTCTGGATCTGCAACTGGTAGGTAGCACGAAATAGTACTGTACTTGATATTTTCTTTTAAAGCTGTCAATTTTCTACTGCACCAATATAATTCAAAGGCATAATGTAGGTATTCACTTTGAAATCAATTCCATATATCCTTACGTTGAGTTAATTTTCAAACTCATTCGCTATGCCTGCGTCTGTAGGTAAGTTATAAATTTTAATGAACACAATCTATGTATAACTGTGAACTTTTTAAATCCGGGATTTCGTTATCAACAAATAACTTAATGAATTCCATGCGTCTGAAGATGTTTATTGATCTACCTTCACCAGGAACACTGTAACCTAAAAATTTGAAAGTCAGAGATAGACAAATATGAAGAAACGTTAGGAGGGATACGACCAAAACGAATTAATAGAAAAAAGCTAAATTAAACTAAATCTCTGTGAGTTGTCAATCAGGACAGGACCGACACTTTACATACTCTCGGGGATATATTTTCCTGCACGGGGATATTAACTTAGTATTGGTTTAATCAGTTTGTCTAATGTATTGCTGTGTTTCAACTGTCTTAGATTAAGGTGCTGGTTGGGCGCTTGCAAACGTGTATTACCAAACAACATTGTATTTGTTCCTGTTCCAAGCAAAAATCCTGTTTTTCAGTAGTTGCAGTTGATTGCTGTCTGTCATTTGTTTTGCTGAAGTATTGTTTTGAGCATTTATCAGACCTTTGATTTTGTCTCTTGAATTGTTCCACATATTGCCAATAACAGGCATTTATACCTCATATACCTATATATATATGATGTGAATTGCTCATTGTATACCTTCAATTTTTTTCATACTCATCTGTTTTGGTCAATCTTACAACACCTCCGTGTTTCACAAACAATATTTGACAGATGTTTAACGCGTCACTTGTTTTTTTCAAACCATTGCATTATTTTGTTGGTTTTTTATCTGATGGTACTTTTACAGACGCCTCTAATAAATTTCCAAGATTATGATATCACTTCGTTTTGCAGTCTTAAACTATGCCTAGGAACCTTCTAAAATAAATAACTCTCGATGAAATACAATAGTATTTATCTTGCCAAACATTCAGCGCCTTACATTGATTTTTCTTGTTGACTATTGGGTGTCATTAGTCAGGTTACATTTATAATATCTTTTGGAAAAATTTGGAATTGGGATTACTAGTACCCATGTTCGTCTGAAAAAAAAAATGTTATCATAATGTATGCAATGTCTTGGGTAGTTTTCCACGATGGAGCATGACATAAAAGTAATAGAACGACGACTGAACAATAATTTGAAGGTTGCCTAATTTTAGCCTCGGTAATTTAATTTCTAATTTGGCGTTTGATAAGGCTTTAGTGAGGAATATTAGTTGATCTGTACGAAACATAACAGCATTATTATAGCACAAACACGTTTAACAACAAATGCCAAAACAAAAACCGAAAATAATGCTCTTACGAACTTGCATTTCAATGAGTCAGGCAAACACAGGAGAATACGTTAACCTTGATAATTATCTCTGTCTAGCTCCTGTTAGATGTTATGTGATTCCCTAAGTTGTTCTCACCTAATCTGTATGATGAGAATAGATTATGAGTTTTGAATATCAGTAAACTACTTTTGTCATTAATTGTATCTAAAATGACGTTAAAGTATCATCTTTAATCAATATAAGATGCGGGTTTCTGCAATTATAACAGATAAATGACATACTGAAGAAGTATTGATATATCCATGCTGTCTGGCTGCTGTAATGACATGTTGATCTCTTCATGCTGTCTGGCTGCTGTAATAACAGTATGTACTAGGATCTCTCTATTCTGTCTGGCTGCTGTAATGACATGTTGATCTCTTCATGCTGTCTGGCTGCTGTAATAACAGTATGTACTAGGATCTCTCTATTCTGTCTGGCTGCTGTAATGACAGTATGTACTAGGATCTCTCAACTACTATAGATTTCATCATTACATTTCATGAAATCTGTAATGAGTGTCGTTTCTAATTCTAATTCTATTTTTTTAGGATGCAGTGTTTAACCAACAGTTGTGGGCATAGAAGCTAGCTTCCTTTTGTTGTAATCGTTTTTTGATATATTTTTTCCCAACATGTTATGTCTTATATTTCAGTTGTTTGATTTAGTAGTCATCTTTGACCACAAAAAGTATAGATGGAGAAGGGAAATGTGTGTGCATATAGTACAGATGTAACTCTTCTTCTTTGTGTAAAATTGAAAATGGAAATGGTTAATGTGTCAAAGAGACAACAACCAGACCATAGAACAGCAGAAGGTCACCAAATAGGTCTTAAATGCAGCGGGAAACCCCGCATCCGGAGACGTTCTTAGGCTGCCCCCAAACAAACATCTATACCAGCTCAGTGAAAAGGGACGTCATATTAAACTCCAAATTATACAAAAGAAACTAAAATTAAAAATCATATCAATGTGACCTAAATAAGACAATAGATCTATTTAATGCATTGATAACAATAAAATTAACGGTACCGATTTTCTTGCACCAGATGCGCATTTCGACAATACATGTCTCTTCAGTGATGCTCGTGGCCAAAATATTTGAAATCCAAAGCTTATATAAACGATGAAGAGCTATAACCAAAAAGGTCCAAAAAGTATAGCCAAATCCGTGAAAGGAATCAGAGATTTCCATCACAATTCAATTAATGTTTGTTGAAGTTTTAAAATGGTACTTAACTCGTTATGTCTTTTCGCCTGCTAAAAATGTTTATTAGTTTTCAGAGTTATCTCCTATTTCTTATAAAAACATAATGTTTTTTTTCTAAATTAAGAATATGCAACGATAATATCATCAATGAAAAACAGGCCAGAATAAAAAGATCAGTGAACGACAGGACTGAATAAAACATCAATAAAAGACAGACCGGAATAAAAAAAACATCAATGGAAGGAAAAAACAAAATTAGAACAGACGAGAATAAAAACATCAATGAAAGAAAACAAAGTCAAACAGAAATAATCATGAATGAAAGGAAAGAGCGTAGAACGTCAGACGAGAATATAAACATCAATGAAGGACAGACAATTATAAGACATACGTGAAAGTAAATTTCAATGGATTATACTTACTGACGGGAATAAATCATCAATGATTTGAAATGGCATTAAATAATAAAGATTAGAGGAGGATTATAGTATCAATGAAATACAGATCAGAGTAAAACGTCAAAACGAGGAACATTTTTAACATAAATTAATGGAAGAAAAAAACGAAGAGACACACAGATTAATGAATACGTCAACGGATAACAGTAAAAACTAAATTCACTTTATAAGAACTGGTGATAATAAAACATGTAGGGACAGAACAGAATGGAAACAGAATGTAAGGACCAAAAACTAAAAAAAAATAATGAATATAAGGACCTTCAGCAACAACATGAAAACTGAAAGAAAGGACCAACGAAGGGTACATAAGAATGAACATAATAATGAAGGACATCTTTGAATTTAAACATCATTTACAGGACGGACTAAAATAGAATAATCAAAGGGATGACAGAACAAATGGAAACGTCAAAATAACAGACAGAATACAACAGCAATGTATGGAAATATCATGAGAGAACAGACAAGAAAAATAACATCATTTAATGAAAATACAACAATGAATTATCAATGTAAGTATAAAACACGAAGGAATACATCATGAAAGACAGACCTGAATTTAAATTGAAATCTCAGGACGGACACAAATCAAGATAAAAGTGGCAGGAAAGAACAAGTACAGATGAAAAACAGATATCAATGAAAGACAAAAAACAATTAAATACAAAGGACAAATGACAGAGACAGAATAAACTAAGCATTCATTTTCTTTAGAAATAAAAAACAAACAAAGGGGCATACAGACGAAAATCGACAGATCAATTAATAAAAAAGTTAGGAAAGAAAACCCAAAGGATATACAAACGAGAAAAAGATTGACAGAATTCATAATAACACATCAATTTAGGAAAAATAAGATCTAGAGAGAGGGCAAGCGATAATAATAACTCCAACGGAGAACCATGATAAAAAACATCAATGAATAAAAAATCACTAGACTCAAACTCATCAAGGATAGGAGGGAACCAGACTAATAAGACCTCATAAAAAAAATGCAAACCAATAAAAGGTGTATCAAACAGTGGTGGAAAATACCAATTTACTTAACTCCCATTGAAATCCCTTTCCAACTAGTTCTTTTTTATTATTTGAAATACATATACATTAATTTCATGATGGGTGTATTAATAATTATCTGTTCAACTAATTATGTAAACGTATTTGTTCTGTCATATGCTTTCATATACAAACAGTTTTTCGTAAACTGAACATTCACCACATTAATCTCAAATTATGTCAAAGGTCAATTAAACGAAGTGTCAATAATTCCGAAATTTCTGGATTGTTTGTGTTCATAATAATTAAAATAAAATGCAGTTTGGTTGTAAATGTGTTTCCCATTTGTTTGATGTGATTGTATTTTTTGATTTTGCCATTTCATTAGGGACTTTCTGTTTGGAATTTTCCTAGGAGTTCATAGCATAACTTTTATAATTTTACTTTTCACTATTTTATTAGTTTTACCTGGTAATGTTACACGACTTACACCAAAATAACTTTTTTATCTGCTTTGAATCAAATTATTAAATTTATGAAATTTATGAATTGCCTACACCTCTAAGATATTTCGTGTGACGACGTTTGTGCTATTTCCCGTTTCATATTTACAGTTTTTGAAGGGCGTACCTGGTTGCTGTTTTGTGATAAATATTATATTTCTAAATAAGCGCAAGCATACATGCATGCATCATATTAACAAAGTAAATCCTCAAATATCTAGGTCATGGTTCACTGACTCAAAACATATCAGGTTTTCGACGTTTAGTTTAATGTACATTTCTGTTTAAGGAAGAAAACTGATGGTATGTCGATGTAATTCGGTTAAATTCCCCAGCACAGTATCATGAGTATGTACATTGTATTGACTGGTAAACGCGAGGCCCCTAGCTGTCCTGTCATATAAAATTAATTGTTTTTCCGCTTGACAAGAAACCCGTTCAATGCAATACATTATTTTTGTATTGTCAGTACAAGCAAACATTCGGGTAAAAGTAGTTATTAGGCAAGATAACAAAGTGTTTATAAAAAGTATTTGCAAGGTCGATAAATAAAATTGAGAATGGAAATGGGGAATGTGTCAAAGATACAACAACCCGACCATAGAACAGACAATAGCAGAAGGTCACCAACAGTTCTTCAATGCAGCGAGAAATTCCCGCACCCTGAGGCGTCCTTCAGAATATATGTTTTAACCAGAAAAAGCGGAATGTTAAATATTTTTTGTAAAGTTAAAATCAGAAGAAACACTTCGAAAAATTCACTACTTAAATAAAGGCAAAAATAGTATACAGGTGTTTAAAAGTCATAAATCGGTAGAGAGAAAACAAATCGGGATTACAAACTAAAACCGAGGGAAACACATCAAGTATGAGAGGGAAACAAATGAACACTAGGAATACTGAAGTGTAACAAAAACAAAAACACAGAAAATAACTATTTTATAACAGCTGTCATATTTCTGACTTGATACTGGACATTTTAAGACAAAATTAGTTGGTTTTACCTGGTTTAATGACTAGCCAAACCTCCCATTTTATGACAATGTTAAATTATATCATTAAATTGACATCACTACGTGACAGAAATACACTATAAATTCACAAAGGAACATTCATCACAGAGAAACGCACAAACAAATAATATAATGGTAGACACAACACGCAAACCGCAGAGCAACAATGAACATATTCCATTAACGACATACAAAACAGGAAATTGTTGGTAGCAAGTTAATTAACATTCGAGCACGTTGCCTCAGTTTGTTAATTAGCTGAATGAAATAGTATTTGTTGATAAAAAAAGAAAATTGACATTTATAAACAATCAACACAGAGCTCGTTTTGGACCTGGAAAATAAGTGTATTGATAGAGCCATAAAAGTTTGTTACATACTTTTCATGCGTTCCAATTTATTTATCCTTAACAGTTGTTCAGACCAAACTGTCAACACCAATTTATATTTAGATGAAAACAGGCACTTCAATTTCTATCTATACAGCACAAGACAATACATATTTAGACAACTATTGCAGCGCCAATTCCTATTTCCATAGCATTTACAAAGTCAATATCTATTTGTACCACAATTTCCAGGCCAATTCATATTATACAACGTTTCCAAAGCCTACATCAATTCAAAAAACTTCCACGCCGATCTATATTTAGACAACATTTCCAAAGCCAATAACTAGTCAAACCACTTCTACTTTAGGTCTTATCTAGACAGCATTTTCAAAGCCAGTATCTATCCAAACAATTTTCTTTAGACAGCAGTTCTTAAGCTAATACATATTTAAAAAAAAATTCCAAGTCAGTTCCTACTATACAGCATTTCTCTCCAGGCCTTACCTAGACAGCATTTCGAAAGCCAATACATCTTTAGTTGACAATTTCTTCGCAATTTCGTATCTAGACAACAATTTCTACGCCAGGCCGTATAAAGACAGTATTTCCATAGCCAATACCTTTTTAAGTAGCTGTACAGTTACTAATTCTATAATTTCAGAACTGATTTTTTCAAATACCACACTTGTTCTCTCAAAACAATTGGTAAGAAAACTGACTATTGTCAAGCAGTATATATCCAACGAAAAGACGTTATATGTGGCTTACTTTTAGATATTTGACTGTAGAAAGACTGAAGTTGTGTCATAGCTGGGAGCCAAAAATCTGCAAAATACTTATTACTAGGCTAGAAATGTGCTTTTCGTTTTGTGTTGCGTCCGCTAAAGCTTGCTGGTAGATTTTTAGATAGTCAGAGTTCGAAAATACAAAACCGCATATTTCAAAATGTATTTTTTATGAAAGTTTAAAACAGGAAAATGTTTAAGGAGACATTTGAACATAAATATAAAAAAACGCATTTGGTACAAAAAAAATAAGAAAACGTAATATACTAGTGTGTAGTTTCTAAGATTCATGAAATGTGTGTAAAAGAATATATTCTTATAGTTCAAGTTATTACCTCTCTAATGACATATAATCAATTGAGGTCATTATTATTGTGTACTATTGGTTAACTTCAATTCGATATATTAACTCCATCTTTGGTCACAGCTTTAATTAAAAATAACTAATAACCAGCTGGTGAAAACAAAATTACCAAGCAACTCGAGTTCAATGTATCTACAATGTATATACTTTATCATTATAGTTTTTGTGAGAGAGCCGTCTACATAATTCATTGTATTTTTATGTCTATTGTTTGCGTCATTTGGTCTCTTGTGGAAAGTTGTCGCATTGTCAATCATACCATATCTTCGTATTATCATAAACTAAGCTACCCGGGTTTCATTTCTTTGCATGAATAATATTTTGATTTTATATACAGCTATTTTTATTGTATTTTTTGAAATTAATATTATAAATATGGACAATATTGATACGTTTCCTGTTTGTAAAGGAAACGTTCTCACCAGGTTATCATGTTTCCGTTCTCAAGGGTAACCTTCTAGCCAACTGTATCCACAGCAGAACTTTGTTTTCCATGAAAATTAAATTTATCCTAAGCTTTATCGATCATTTTCATTTAGGAAAAAGAAATAGGATCGGGATATAGAAGAAAAATGGCAAAGTTCATATTCGCAGATAAAATAGTTTATGCTGTACCAAGTCAGGAATATGACAGTTGTTATCCATTCGTTTTGTGTGTTTTTGATTTTAATTTTGCTATTTGATTAGAGACTTCACTTTTTTCCTCGGAGTTCAGTATTTTTGTGATTTAACAAAATTAACTTTTTATTAATTTTTTTAATTGTATGTTTAAAATTGATATAAATTCCAGGATGCACCCAACCAAAGAAAACCATCAGTCTTAATGAAATAATTTTTTATTATACATACCAGGATTCCCAATTGCTTTGATATTGTGAGGATAGTACTCTACTTATTTGTCAACCATGAAAATTTAACTGAATGGATAAGTGGCTATAAAACTACGTAGGCTATCCATGGGGTACTAAACAACTTATTTTATTATAGAAATATAAACTGTTTGAATATATGGATATACAGTGAAACCTGGCTAAACCGAATCCTACTTAAACAGAAAACCTGTATAAGACAAACATTTTCTAAAGCACTGTCATATCAAATTGTATGCGTTGTGGACCTGATAAAAACAGAACATTGGCTTAAACCGAACAAAATCTTAAGTCCCGAAGAGGTTCGATTTAAACAGGTTTCACTGTATTATACTTTCGTCAAATTAAATATTTAGATACAATGATGAGAAAGTAGTTAAAAAAGAAGCAAAGCATACACAAAGACAAGGCGATGTTCAAGCAGTTTAGCTGAGTCTTTGATATGTAAGTTGAGCGATTGCAGCCTCTTTCATCGTCTAATGCGCATCTACAAAGTTGTTATCCGCGTGTTACGTCACAAAAATAAGCATATCTGCCTGACACAAAGTCGATACAGTTAATTAAACATCCAATAATATATATACATGTACTCTATAACAGTCATAAACTTCATAAAATATAAAACAGGCGTGACAAAATCTGGTTACATATAGAAATAGTCATTCTATACTAAATCTATAATCTAATTAACTTCTTTACAATTCAATGATTGTTTGCAATCTCGTTGCTACAACAAATATTCATAAAAGAGAGATCGACAGAGATTAGCAAACAACTAAAATGATCAGCTATCTTTACAAATATTAGATATTTTATGGTTTTGGTTTATTTTGTGAACAAAACAAAAGTAATACGAACATGCATTGTTTTTAGAATGTCTTTCGATGACGTTTTGTTTGTTTAACTTCTCTCTAACCCGAAACTATAACTTATACCTGCTTCTAAGAAATCGTTTTATATATAGTATGATATTTTCTAGACACACATTTACTGAGGATACTTAAACTTCACTGCGCAAAGTAATTGTTCATTGCTTTCATAAAAAGGGAAAGAGACGTGGTAAGATAACACCGTTCGGCCTTCATAAGTCAGAAAACCTCATACTGTTTAGTCAGCTTTAAAATGCTTCAACATGAAAAAATCTACCTAACAAAAAACAAAAAAACAACGGCATGATTTGTGAGAAAATAATAAACGAAAATCGAATATGACAGACAACAGTACTACTAAAACAGGTTTCTGGCATATAAAAATAATTGGCGGGGTTATACATTTGCATGTTTGATAGCTCTCAACTCTTACCTAACCTGGGACAGTGATGTAACAGCACAATATAAGATCAAATCATTAAAAATAAGTTGGAAATGGCAGAATTTGTCAGATTGAAGAGTGGTAATCTAGTTCACTGAAATAAGAACTGTTAATATATAATTCATGACTAAAGTTCAGATTTAAGCATGTTAAAACACCATAGATAAATAAATTGATTGGATTGCTTATCTTTCAGTGGTGATATTTCATGTATGATATAGAATAAATAATGTAATTTACAAGGTAACAATATAATAAGCTAATACGATCGCGGAAAATATTTTTTTTTTATGCAAATAACAAATAACAAAATTTATCCATTCAACAATTGTCTTTTAATAGGTGGCCGCTTAAGAGAGTTGTTGTTTTGGTACTTTTGTGTACAGATATGACATATTTCCTCTTTACAAGTAGTCACTATCCCGTTTGATCTGTTGTCTACCATCATACTTAAACATTCTACAGGTTTTATCCACCATTTCCTAAATAAGGAAACTCCTTTACCAAGTCAGGAATATGACAGTTGCTTTCCAGTTCGTTTGATGTGTAAAAGATTTTAATTTTGCCATTTAATAAGGGACTTTCCTATTTGAGTTTTCCTTCGAGTTCATTATTTTTGTTAATTTACTTTTTAAAAGATCACACATTTTTTTATTCTACTTCACGATGGAAGGAGATTTTATATCTCAACAAATCAAGATAATATTGACAAAAATAAACGTTTGTATAAAAAAAAAGTTATATACTGGTAAAATTGTGTATACCAAACAATAAAGTAAATAGGAAATGAAATCATCAGTACCATTCATTTTATAAGCATTCAGTGGAATGATCTTTCAAAACGACTTTTTTTCGAATAAAGTATAGAGGTGTGCCTTGAATGAAAAAAAAAGTTGATTGATTGCTGGAGTTTGGCATCACTATAAACACTCTAGGCTATAGTGTTGCGGTCGGTTTTTAATGATGGAAGAAACTGGAGTGCCCGAAGACAACCCACTGGCATTCATAACTCTGTGCACGTGAACAAAAATCAATTAAAGGATGTGATGAATGCGACGTTGTGACAGTAAACGAACGACATAGATATAGGAAGATGTGGTGTGAGTGCCAATGAGACAACTCTCCATCCAAATAACAATTTATAAAAGTAAACCATTATAGGTCAATGTACGGCCTTCAACACAGAGCCTTGGCTCACACTAAACAGCAAGCTATAAATGGCCCCAAAATTACTAATGTAAAACCATTCAAACGGGAAACAAACGGTCTAATCTATATAAAAACGAGAAACGAGAAACACGTATAAATTACAAAAACAAACGAAAACTACTATACATCAGATTCCTGACTTAGGACAGGTGCAAACATTTGCAGCGGGATTAAACGTTTTAATAGTACCAAACCTTTTCCCTTTTTCTGAAACAATAGCATAACATCACAACATAGAAAACCACACGATAAAATATCAATTGGAAGGCTTAACACAATCAATAAAATTGAGAATGGAAATAGGGAATGTGCCAAAGAGACAACAACCCGACCATAGAAAAAAAAACCAACAGCAGAAGGTCACCAACAGGTCTTCAATGTAGCGAGAAATTCCCGCACCCGGAGGCGTCCTTCAGCTGGCCCCTAAACAAATATATACTAGTTCAGTGATAATGAACACCATACTAATATCTGTATATGAATATGGTTGGAAAATAACACAACCAATTTGTAATACAGAAACTGGATGCTAGTACCTGGTTTTGTTTGTCTTGTTTACTGATACATTGTCGCATTCATCACATCCTTTCAGTTTTCATATTTTTTTCCCACATGGACAGAGCATGTTTATCGTTTCTCCAGCTACCAGTTTCGCTTAACTAGTGTTTTTCAATGTTCCAAAGCTATAATGTCTAGTGTTATTTGTTATCCTCACATTTCGTTACTAAGCTTTTAATATCTTTGGGAGGATTGATTCCGAAATATATGACTTAAAAAAACAAACAAAACCAGCAAAACGACAGCGCAACAAAACAAACAGTGTTTAGATAAGACTGGGGAAAAAAACAAAAAAACAAGAATATAAATCAATACTGACACACTGCAATGTCCTAATATGAAAAGTAAATTCACAAAAATACTGAACTGCGAGGAAAATTCAAAAAGGAAAGTCCCTAATCAAACGGCAAAATCAAAAGCTCAAACACATCAACCGAATGGATAACAACTGTCATATTCCTGACTTGGTACAGGCACTGTACAGGTTAATGATCTGAGACAGCCAAATTGAGACAATGAGGGAGGGAATGCAACCCTATAAATAGTTCATATATTTCTTTTATAATAAGTGATAACTACAAGACAGTGTCAAATTTTATAATAAATAGTGATATTGCTCGCAGTTTCAAGGATGTCTTCAATAATATATGTATAAGTATTGCATGTTTAACTTTTATTGTTTGTATTATGGTAAAGCAATACAGTAAAACATATAACCAACTACCCACAAGATGAAATCGTTTTACTAAATTGGAAATTAATGACAATTTAAGAAGACACATGACGTGTACTTTTATATTAGGTAAACCAAAAAGTTGTCGCTTACCTGGAAAGAATATAATAGCTAAGATGAAAAAAAAAAATCAATTTCAATAATGCACTTAAAAACTTGTTTGGCAAAGTTTCAAGTTTAACTCTGTATCAAGGAAAATATATATACTAGTCAACAATAGTAATGGTACTCGTGTTTCAAATCGAATTTATTATTCCATATAATGAAATTAAATAACAAATAAAATACCATTGTGCGTTCAAGTTATAAACACCGCTTTGTAAACATTGGAACAATGTGGTATTTTCAAGTTTGGTACCATGAATTCAATTTCATTATGTAGAAAATGTTTTGCATTGTATTGTTTCTTTTGTTGACTAGTATGAAATATTTATACCATATATAAAGTATATCACACCCTAAGATAAACATATACTAATCATACTACATATTCGAATACCTGTAAAACTTGAACTTCATCAAGTTAGTATATCGACGTCATTTGAAACATGTCTAGGTCTAGGTACAACAGATAACACGTACGATGAACCATGATTGCTTACATTTACGTCATTTGGTCTCTGGCGAATAGTTGTGTTATTGACAATCGAACCAAATGTTTATATTTTAAATTGATTCTGAAAACAAATGAAATTAATCGGTGAATGAACTCATGCGCAGTGATGTACAACGTGATTGCATCGCATGTTACATCCTATTCTAAAGTCATACCGTGCATAAAGAGTCAAACCAAGGAGATAAACAAATGAACAATAGAGCATTAGTGTCTCTATCAACTTTATAACATGAGACAGTATAACTATCCTTCAGCTTTTCAAGGCTACCACATCTAGAACTTGTGAAGTCTAAAATTTTATTTATGCTACGAGTCGATTACGCGTTACAGCAAAATGC
Organism: Mytilus galloprovincialis; assembly: GCF_965363235.1. NCBI lineage: Eukaryota > Metazoa > Mollusca > Bivalvia > Mytilida > Mytilidae > Mytilus > Mytilus galloprovincialis. The sequence continues at coordinate 52,639,274 of NC_134850.1, forward strand.
CTTGGGTGTGTAAGTAAAGGTGTATGCTTGGTTGGCTTGTTTGCTAACTGACCCATGAAGTCATTATTAAGTTATGTATACTACCCTGAATATTCCTGAATTGATACAGGCATTTTCTTATGTAGAAAATGATGGACTGAATCAGGGTTTAATGCTAGCTAAACCTCTCACTCTAATGAATTTCGCATAAGATTCCATTATATTGACAACAACGTCTGAACAATGCAAACAGAACTATAATAGGTAAACATGTCAAAAATGGGAGTACAGCAGTTAACATAGTGTCTTAACCACTATAAAATCAAACAAATGTGTCAGCAAAGATAAACAACAAGGCATATAGACAAAGCACATAAACAAAATAAAAAAACAAGAATGCAAAAAGGTACCATAACTCAGTACCCAAATAACGGGATATATAAATACCGAGAATCGCCAAAGGTTATTACAAAATATAGACTAAACAATAAAAGTAATAATTTACAAACACAAATAAAAGAATACTTTAATACGTAATTAAGATGATATGTATAATTTCATTTGTGAAGTTGATACAGAATATTATCTACAAGGTCTTGGTATCTTTGTGAACTTTTTAAGAAGAAAAAACACAACCCTGGTTCATCAAATTTCTACTCAGACACTTGTGACGTTTTACAAAGTCTTAGTAGCAGCTACAAGATCCTGAAAAACGAATGTATATCCCAATTGCAGGTGAAGTTGGTATATTGCTACTATAAAGGTGCGATAATTTCAAAATTAAATCGTCTCGTTTGTCATAATTTCTGGTAGTAGTGAGATGACTTCTGATGACAAATTCGAGGTATAAGTCTAAAAATGAGATAGAGGATGCCGTGTCTGTTATTACTTTAATTTCTGGTTCTGTAGGATATATTAATGGAACCCAACCCGAAAATTTTGAATTGTTGATGGAGAGAACATCATTAATATATCTAAATATGAAATTAAATGATCTGCTTCTTACAAAGCAGATTATGAGAAACTAAAATAAAAGAACATTCTAACAGCAAATTCTAGTATTAAACATCTGAGTTCTCAGAGCTTTGTGTTAAGCGGAGAACTTTATCAACATGTCATACATTTTAACATTCACAACCCTGTCAGAAAAAGATATCAGAAATATTTAACACTTTGAACATTCCATTTCTACCTTTCGGGAACGATTGTCTGACATTATGTCGGGAGTGTAGTTTACATGCTGGATTATTTTTATGGCAGTTTTTAAAATTTAAGAATGTTTATTGCTACTTTCTTGCCCACGAAAATTCTCACTGTCTGATTGCTCTCCTGTCTGATTGCTACTTCTTGTCCACAAGCATTCTCACTGTCTACTTGCCCCATTCTTGCCCATGCACAAAGATTATCACTGTCTAAACCATAGGGTTAAAACGTCGAAATTTTATTAACCTTACTAAATACTAAAGTCTTCATCGTCAATGATTAACCTACTTTCTAATAAGGAATGTAAAGGACATTTCCCAAGATAAAATGATAAACAGGGTAAGAATTGCAATATCCAATCAATTGTATAGAATTTTAAATAAATGCACAGGTAGTCAAGACAAATATTGACCATTTCACAATAACCATTACAATTCATCAAAGTTGGTTTCAATAAACAAACACTAGTTCGGAGTACCTGAGATCATACGTCTCCATTCTTGTGTCAAAGTTTAGATATAAATCACCATTAAAACCTTTCATTTCTTTATTTACTCTAGCAATGCAAGTCAAACATCAATTATTTGATTAACGTGTTACTTTTTAAAAAAAGAACTAAACAACAGTGAAAGATTTTTTTAATATGTCAATAAAACTGTTTTCTAAAAGTTAAACTTTTAGTTCTGCCAGTACATTTTGTGATAACTATCGGCCTTTTTTTTTAAATTGGTAAAAGTGGCAGACTGTTTTGTGAATTTTTGGTTTGTTTTTATTGCAAATTATGGGTTCATTAATATTGGAGAAATAATGAAATTCACCATTGAGGGCTATTTCGTTCTTTTAGTTACACAAATCCTTGCTTAACATATATTATTGAAAAGGTAAAACAATCATGGTATTAAAATCAACGTAAACAATATGCATTTTTTTAAGTGAAAAAAAAAAGATAGAATGCTTTAACTTAGAACGTCGTGTAAAATCATTCAGCAGATTTAAAAAAAGAAAGAAATATTATTAATGTTATTGGCGTGAATCTTTTATAATTCATTTTGCCATGTATTCTAATTGTTTTCATGCTACCTTCTATGTATAATTTCTCTCTTCTAAGTCCATATTTTGTTTATCTTGAGAGTTTATGTGTATAATGTATGCAAGTTTTGGTCAAACATTATGACTTTTAAAAATATTGATAAGACAGATAAATGTTATGCCATATACACGATAAGATATAAACATTATGCTATAATCATAAGATAATAGGTACATATATCACATATTTCATTTGGAAAGATAGGTCAAGTGATATGATATCACAAACGTATACAAGTACTTTCATTCTAAGTATTTTTTTATTAAAATTAAAAGGTCTGTGTCTAAAACTATCCTTTTCTTATGTTTACTCCCAATGGTTACAAAGAAACAAAGAATTTTGAAGACACTGCAATAAATTATAGTCACGATTACTTAGTGAGTATGTGGTCCGAGACCACAATTGTCGTCCCTTGATTTTTCAAATATAGTCCCTAGTGTTGACAGTGGGTTACTTGCCATTAATTTTTATACCCCTTCCAAATTTATTTCTCCATGTTTAATGCCTCAAATTGCAAGTAAGGGGGTAAAATTACACTGTAAAAAAATTTGGGTCCAGAATTTTACAGGAAAGTAGTGATTTGGTCCAGGTGAAAAAGATTGAAAAATAGCACTTCGGAAGCTGTCAAAAGATTTCAAGACACCCTAAAGATAAAATTGTCCATATTTTGAGTTAGAGACGATGAAGTTTTCTAAAATTTTGATATAATTTGTCCCAAAAGTAGTACAACACACTGTAAAAGTTTCTTTGAGAAAGCGCAGGTGGGATTTTTTTTATTTTCATTTATGTTCTAAAAGAAATGCACTACGAAATAATTGTGGTCTCAGACCATGTTATGAGAAAATTATCATTTCTAGACGACATTTATATTTAGTAATAACCCGAATAATTCATTCGTTATATTCCACTGATCTATGATGGCTTGGAAGAAAATCGGATACAGAGAGGGATTAAATAGAGTTAATTTAAGAAACTGAGGGAAAAAAAATCACAGTGACTATAGTATTGAAATTCGTAACTAACAATGTGATAATTTTTTAGTTTGAATAATTTTACATTTTGTAGTGTTGGGGACTTTAAAATTGCTATGGGATAAGAATTTTACTCATAGTTGAAAACCACACGGTGACATATTGTTGCTAACATCTGCGGCAGTTTGATCTCAGAAGGAGGCAAAATACCACATCCCCTTATTTCATAGTAACATGTATCATATGATTAAGAACATATAAATTAACTCAGATGAATAACCATGCTTCCATAGAAATCATTCTTCTTTGAAAAAAACATTGGTTGACTGGACTTTGGTTTAAACAAATAGTCCTCAATATTTCTCCAATCCGGCAGTTCAGCTCATATTAAAGGGGAATGATCGTTTGGTTTGCGGGATGTATGAATACATAGCGACGTACTTTGGAATAGGAATGTTATTACCTGTCTTGTAAATGAAAACTGCCACGCTGTTTGCTTGTTAAAGAAGCCGTGTAGCAATTGTTAAGTACTAGTGTGATCAAAACCGGTTTCACTGTCTGGTTATTAATATGAAAAAAAAAAAAACAATGTTAACAGTTTATTTGGTCTTGTCCTGATTAAGCATGAAATATTTGCAACTTGGCGTCAATATAAAAAGAAGATGTGGTATGATTGATAATGAGACAACTCTCCATAAGAGACCAAATAACACAGAAACAACTATAGGTCAAGGTCGATTATCAACAAGCATCAGTAATCCAACTCGTATGAATAGGACGTAGGATGTGTATATGACAACCTGAAATATGTAAACGTATCACAGAAAAGTTTTTTATGAACAAAATGAGAAAAGGCGTCGGAGAAAATTCTGTACAATAATTACATTAGATGTATGGTTCATTATGATACTTTATTCTGATTGGCTAACAGCACATCACGTGTTATTCCGTAAGCAATTGCATTGCTCAATAAAACTTTTCATTCATGATAACACGTGGTCCCACAATAAAGTGCACAGGTGAATTAAATAAAACAATAATAGAATTCGTGTTTTCATGATCATTTCTAAAAAAATGTAATTATAAGTATTGAATGCTTCTTTTTGTAACTTCATAGGGTTGTAAAAGCGTTGACCGTGCGCACATTTTTAGTATGAAGCGCTTCCGCGCTTCATACAAAATGTACTTCGGTCAACGCTTTTACACCCCAATGAAGTTACAAAAAGAAGCATTCAATTCTGTACAATAATGGCATTAATCTAATCTTCCTTGCTTTAAGTGGGTTTTTTCTTTGCCACTTTTCTATGTATTTGATAATTTATTGTATCAAAAAACATTCGAAAACTTTTATTTAGGAAGACTTCCTGCAGAAAATTTTCAGTTCTTATCATGAACATACACATTTTTTAATTGTATTTAAACAAAAAATGTCTATTCACAGTAGATAATAAAACACATATTTCCTTGTTAAACCTTAAATCATTAAACCTATTCAATCTGTGATCTAGTAGGTCTATCTTCAGACTAATAGTTAAAGTTAGATATAGACAATGCATGTAATCTAAGATGGTTGTTTTTGTCGACACGATTGGCCAGTTTACTTATAATATTTGTAATGTTGCTATAAACATTGTCTTCACAAATTTGAAAATTAACCTAAATATGCCAACGTGCTGTTTAGATTATAATTGATGACTTAGTACCGTTATCAATATAGATTTGAGAGGTGTACATACCTAATAAATGATCTTAAAATGAAGTTTAATTTTAAAGGTGTTGTCAAATAAAAAATCGTCCTGCACATGAACGAATTTGTTTCCACTGGACGTTTTAAGCAACCAACAATCAATCAAATCGGTGCTCAAAAGATTTCGTATAGATGAAATGGCGATCCTTCCACAAATTTATAAATTGCTTCTGCTCATATAAGTTATATCAACTGGGACAACTTGTCTCGCACCAATATCAACAATCTTTCCTTACTTGTAGTATATATATATATATATATTGTGACTGTGCTTTGTAAATCATAGCGAAATCTGACACTAAAAGTTATTCTATTACATTTGAATCATGAATATCATAAGTTGACCGATTTTTTTTTTGCTAAAATAATTTGAATGTTTCTTTAAAGGAAAAATTTATATCTGAGAATGTTTGAGCATTTTTAATGAAGATTTTATAGATAAATTACAGAAAGAAATATTCAGGTTGGCTTTGAAAAAGCGATAGAAGCCATGAGCCACACTTACATAAAAAAAAATAGTTATCCACCAAACCAAGTTAGTTGCCTTGAATAACTTTGGATAAGTATATTTCAATATTTACATCTAAAACACACATTATGCGCTTCAGTCGACACATGTGGCGCAGGATCTGCTTACACTTCCGGAGCACCTGAGATCACCCCCAGATTTTGGTGGGGTTCGTATTGATTAGTCTATAATTTTCTATGTTGTGTCTTGTGTACTAATATTTGTCTGTTTGTCTCTTTCTTTTTTAGCCATGGCGTTGTCAGTTTATTTTCGATCTATGAGTTTGACTATCCCTTTGGTATCTTTCGCCCCTCCTTTAAGATCATGTTGATTTTGATTGTACAGTATGAAATGTGAACCCATTTGCCTACCTTGTTGATGACCCAAACAGCGTTACTGGTGAAGCATAGAAGTAAGTTATGTACGACTACTAATCTTGGCTAAAGATATATAAAAGTAAAAAAAAACATTTTATAAATGTCACGCGACTGAAGTGCTTTCCTTAATTTATGTTCCCCCAGGAACGTCCATTGCTGGACACATTTGTATTTGAAAGCCATAGATGTACAAGAACCGATATAGTTGAATAGTTTAATGACCAAATCTCTCCATATACTAGTAGCTATCCTTTCTAGATGATTGTTCAATTGATTAATTGGTTGTGTGACCACAACAGCAATAAATAAGCAGATTTTAGAAATAAAACAAACATGAAGAGAAAGAGACGGGGCATGTTTTTGTGTTGGTTGACGCTGTTTCTAAATGTGTTTGTCCAATTAACATTTTGTGGCATATGTTTTGCTGTTTTGGAAACCACTAAATAACAGTTTGACTAGGAACTGCATCTCGGCAACTAATACTTTATGCTTTAAAATTGTGAATGGAAACGGGGGAATGTGTCAAAGAGGCAACAGCCCGACCAAAGAGCAAACTACAGTCAAAGACTTTATCCGATGTTGTGTTATTGTATTGTTGGGTCGCTGTCTTATTGATCACTTACTTTGTATATCCTTTCCCTGTGAACTTTTGATTTATATGGTTGTCAGCATCTTCGCTAGCCAAGGGTTACGATTCACTCCTCTAGAACTGGAGTGGATCGTAATCCTTGGCTAGCGAAGATGGGTTGTCAGTAGCAGCTCGTTTTTTAAACTATAATTCTTTGCATGATGGTAGCTCTAAATTTCTTTATTTTTTTTTATTAAAAATAACAAAGTTAATTTTCACAACTTTTCTTCAAATGTTTGTTTTATTCAGTAAATTATATTTTAAGGACTAAGAGGTGTTGAACAAACAATCAATTAAATCGCTGGAGCGTGTAGATTTGTATCAGGAACAACTAAAACCATTGTTCAATATTCAATTTATAGTACTGAAAACGAAAAAGGAAGTACATGCAATATGTTTATTATCACATACGAGGGTCTGGATAAGAGTCCACTCAATTGTTTATGCTATATAATTTTTTCTATTTTGTATAATTATTGCCCATTTTCTCTTTAATCTATATTTCAGCAACATTATTCTCTAGTCTTTATTTTGTCTATTTGTTTTGCCCCATTTACGGGAATAATGTTTTCGGTATATACTTCCGCTTGTTCATTCGTTCGCTCGTCCGTTCATCCATTCGTTAGTCCGTCCGTTCGTTCATCCGTCCGTCTGTCCAGTTTCAGGTTAAAGTTTCTGATCAAGGTAGTTTTTGATGAAGTTGAAGTCCAAACAACTACTTTTAATGCCAAATTCTCAAAAGAGAGGTTAAATAGCTTCCAAGATTTAGATGTATGTTTTGACCCCAATTTCACAGTCCCCTAACCATATAGAATGATATAGTGCTAGTGGGGCATCTGTGTTCTATGGACGCATTCTTTTTTTCTATTTTTTTTTGTTCGATTATTCTCTTTATTTGCTAACTCAATCCAGACCCTCATAAATGTATTCAATGTTAGCTATATGGTTGCCAATGCTAATTGTTTACATTTGACATACTATATTTGGACCTATATATATATATATATATATATATTCGTGTCAATCGACAATTACTTGGGTATTTTTACCGACAAAGGTCACGTTTGAATACCGACTAACAAAAATAGGTATTGGGTTTCTACCATAATAATTCAGCAAGTGGTTTTTGTAAAGTTCAAGATAAAATTTATTTATTGTTGGGAACTTTGTGATAAAAGAAAGGTAGTTGACTGCATAAAAACGTCCAATTTATACGTGAAGTTAGTCAATGATGTTATAGGTAATACTTGCGGCGAAGTGTTTCAAATAAAACATTAAACAGCATAATCGAAATATTAATTCATTTCGCTAACAATTTTGTTTTCTACATGACCTTTAAAGGGGGAATCAGTATAGTTCAGAATTGGACATCAATCAGAATGGAATTTTGATAAAGCTATAATTATAACGTTGTTTAAGTAGCTTGCTGTATCTTGCATTTGAGCTATTTTAAAAGAATCAAATAATATTAGTGAAGTATCCCTGTGGTTTCCGTAATAACTTGAAAATTAACAAAGTGGTTTTCTTATATGACAACTATTGCCCTGATTTTTCACCTTCAATCTTGAATGATCGTGAATAATTTTAATTTTCAAAAATGTAGGCGTTGTATATTAATTCAGAGCAAGTTCAGAACTATTAAAATACAAAATTTGCTTGAATTTGATGCACTTTTTTATCTTGCAAAGATACTATACAATATTCATTCTAATCTTGATGCTAAAACAATATATCAAACACATTCTTACATGCGCGTACCTTGACATCTTGTTCGTTCAAGTAAATATACAGAGTGCTTTCGACCTCCTAAATATAAATAACTGGTCTGCATTGTTTCATTGGTGTAAGAACCTCAGTTATGCATACAATTATGCTCGACTTAATTGTTAATGTCTGTGTCATTTTGGTCTTTTGTGGATAGTTGTCTCATTGGCAATCATACCACATCTTCTTTTTATATTAACTATATTGTATGTATCAAACAAAACATATATTTCTTTTCATACTTTTGTTTCTCCATAGAAAAGTATCGTAAAAAAAGTTATGCTTAAGAGCAGGTGCTGGTAAAAACTGATTTTAAAAAGAGTACAATAAAAAAAAAACACAAACTGAGTGACATTTTATGATTATACTGTGCATATATTGTCCACGTTAACTTGTATTTTTATCCAATTGATGAGTTAATATAAAAAAAGATGTGGAATTGCCAATGAGACAACTCTCCAAACGAGACCAAAATGGCACAGAAATAAACAACTATAGGTCACCGTACGGCCTTCAACAATGAGCAAAGCCCATACTGCAAAGTCAGCTATAAAAGCCCGAAATGACAATGTAAAACAATTCAAAAGAGAAAACTAGGCTAGCGGCCTTATTTGTATTAAAAAATAAACGAAAAACAAATATGCAACACATAAACAAACGACAACCACTGAATTACAGGCTTTTCAACTGAATTTTATAGTTCGTTCTTATGTTGTACTGTTACACTATTGTCCCAGGTTAGGTTAGGGTGAGGGTTGGGATCCCGCTAACATGTTTAACCCCGCCACATTCTGTATGTATGTGCCTGTCTAAAGTCAGGAGCCTGTAAATCAGTGTTTATCGTTTGTTACTATTTTCCTTTACTTTTCTGAAAGTTATCTAGCATGTATAGGTAACCGTCTCATTAATTTCTTAGAGGCATCGTCTACTTTATATTTATATCACTGACATGACCATAGATATAAGAATATTTGGTAAGAGTGCCAATGAGAATACTCTCCTTCCAAGTCATAATTTATAAAAGTAAACATTACAGGTCATTGATGTTTGCCGATTGCAGAGAAAAATAGAGGGTGAAAACCATTTGCCTATTTTTTATGAAGACCATGATTTTTTGTGTTGACATCTAGTTTTTCTGCAAGTGCTCTTGTTTTTGTCGTTTGACTCAAAATTTCTTTTGTACGTCTGTAGCTGTATGTTAATGTATAGTCTTCAAAGACACATCTTTTAAAAAATGTTAAAATGACCCTACAAAGAAAAGTTTTATTTTGACGAAATGCGAACTCAACGTCACAGCGACAGTTTAAGTTAACGACTAAGTTTCAAGATAGTTATCTATTGCAACTGATCCAATTTCATATTAAATTTTTCACCGTATTACATAAAACGTTTGAATAATTTCTAGTTTAAGATCAGTGATTTGAGACGAAAAGCTATCTTTTTGAAGATCAATAGAACTGAACGTTATTTTTTACTTTATTCAGTGGGTTTCCCAATTTAGTGTGCGTGTACCATTTCAATTGAATTTTTAATTATCCTGCGTCAGGCTGCAAAATAAGGACGTTATCGTATATGTTTGTTTGTTACTACAAACAAGACTTGTAGTAACTTAGGAACCACATAAGCAGATCCATGTTACTACAATAAAAAACATAAACAGATCAATTATAAAACATTACCGCAAATCGTTTTTTATTATTTTAGAACAAAACAATTTTGAACTTATCTAAAAAATGTATAATCCTATAATAGAAACTGTTTGAATAGCCTAACCTGAAGTTGGAATGCATTATTAAATATCTGTCTTCGAATGAGGACATAGATAACTATATACAAAAGTTTTCTCTGACACTATTGTGTAAACTTTACTGTGGTATTCTTCTTGTATTGAAACCAGCAGCTGTGAGCAAAACAATTACATTTCTTTCCTTAGATATATCTTTTTTCAGCCTTATATTCGTTAGGCTTTAAGATGTTTGCTTTTCTTGCAAAATTATACATTACATGTTTAGCCTTTGAGTTTTATTGTGGTACACTGGTGAAAATCATTGTTGCACAAATCAATATTCATGGCAGTATTGATATGATTTGAAATGTTTTCGTTCCATTGTTCCATTCGTTTTGTTTCTTTCTTTGGTGGAGACATTTGTCTGACACACCCGGCGGTTTTATCATCAGAACAACAAATGTGTAAATCATTTGGTCATTTGGTCAACGAAGCATTCAAGTTAAACCTCCAGTATGCGTTACACTGAACATGTTTGTATCTGTAATAAAAACTGTGCTTATGTGTGTGCTCCGTCGTGTTCAATCTTAAGTTTCGTTTTGTAAATTTTTATTTGTCTTTTTGTCGTTTTTCGATTTGACTGTCTATGAAGTAGAAAGTTTTTCTTCTGACTCATGGTTATTGGTCATCGCTTTGTTATACCACTGCCTCGTTTTTATAAGTTATTTTGTCAAAAGCCCTTATTGTATTCCCACAAATTGTCAAAACAGTCTGAACGGCTTGAAATGCAGGCTACATGCAAACACTATTTTCAGAAGGATATTGTTCATCACACGCTTACAACATATTTAACAAACCTTTTTAATACCCAGGGTCCATATACAAATCTCAATGTACTTGATGGATAAACATTGCAAGTCTTATTTTTTATTCATCTCCGGATAGTCAATCCTGTCTTTTTGTAGCTTTTAGAAATGAATCGAATATAATGATTAACCATATATGTAACTTTTTAAATTGTGTGTGTGTGTGTGTGTGTTATGGAATGGTGTGTCTAGTTCTTAGGTGTATAATCGGCATCTCCTTTTATCTATCTAAATATAACAGATATGTCAGGACTGAACGCAAACCCGTATATCTTCCGCGTGCAAAATTATAAGCTAAATACAAATATACAAACTAATTTAATCTATTTGTCATGTTTATATCTCCAGTTTAAATATTTCATGATATTTTGGAACGAGATTTGAATACAAATAACGTCAGGTAATTATGGACTATAAAATTTATGTTAAGTCAACAATTTAAAATACCATAAACATACTTATGATTTACGCGATATAAACCAATTGGCTGGGGAGTGTTTCCGGAGTGTTTCCTTTATTTGTGTCATTATATATCCTGTTGCTTTATCAATTACAAGCATCCTGTAGTATTAAACGTAGCAACTTTACAACGCACTTGTTTAAAATCAGATTTACAAAAAATCCGTTTTTAATTTCTAGGTATACGTAAGAAGTACTTTGATATAGTAAGGTTCCTTAAAAGTCAAGTTAAAAGAATTTTGATGTACATTTTACATTTGTGATTAACTCATTGACATTCTTGACATTTCTTAATTTTGATTTGAGAAACCTAACCTTTTTTCGCATTTTTCATAGATATATTGGCCACATGTCAATTATGCATGTCTTTGTGTGTCTGTGCCTTTCTATCAATTTATTATATTTTAAAATGTTACCGACAAGAAATTCATATGTTAAACTATTTGATTGTTTTAAAATCAATGAATCTCAGCAATTATTTTTTTCTCATACAACTGAGAACAGTGATGCCAAAAATGCAACAATGTATACTGCATTTCATAAAAAATGATAACTTTTTTAAGATAAAAAAAAAAGTGACGGTTCTAGTTAATGACATTACTTGCTTAGACAACTAATCGAACTTAAACACTTTGTGGTGTAAGGATGACTTATATCTATCTGGTTCCCTATGATCTAGATTATGCAGCAATGTGGGAGACTATGTTGACAGACGTTGCTACAACAGTAATAACAAGTCTTCTACTGGTAACCATCCGTGCAAAAAGATATTTCCATTATGTTTTTTTTTCTAGTTTACAATCAATTATGTGGCCTTTAATAGTTTAATTAGATGCAATATGATATCTCTCTCTTTATTTCTCAGTGGGTATTTTTGTGTTGAATTACGGTCACAACATATTTTTGCTGAATAATTGACAATTTATTCATTTTTCAACTTGTATGATCAGAAGATAAGTTTTGAAAAAGTCGTCATATATACCAGGATTGAAATTTTGTATTTGCGCCAGAATCGTGTTTCGTCTACAAAAGACTCATCAGTGACGCTCGATTAAAAAAAAGGTGAAAAGGCCAAATAAAGTACGAAGTTGAAGAGCATGCAGGACCCAAAAATTCCTAAAAGTTTTTCCAAATACAGCTAAGGTAATCGATTCCTGAGATAGAAAAGCCTTGGTTAATGGTGTTTGGTTTGTGTTGTATATATAAAAAAGAAGATGTGGTATGATTGCCAATGAGACAACTGTCCACAAGAGATCAAAATGACAGAGACATTAACAACTATAGGTCACCGTACGGCCTTCAACAATGAGCAAAGTATGTTCTTTACTACTCAGTCTAGAACGTTGGCAGTTTAGAGCACGACATACTGTTTCTACATTTTTGTTGAAAATCGATTGTTGACCTCAAGATGTCATTATGTGTTGTTGGGTTGTTGTCTCATTAACGGATACAAATCATTTCCTTTTTATCCAGAAGATGTAACAATAAAGAAAGCTTAAGCCTTTTAATAGATTCAGCCGTAGTAGTATTATTTGTTTTGTTTCTATCTTTCTATCCTGTCCATTGATGTCCTCACTCTTCAATGATGAATATATTAGGCCATTAGTTTTCTCAATTGCGTTGATTCCTATTTTTTAATGTCGTGGTCTATTAAAGCCGACTTTACGGTATGGGTTTTTCTCATTGTTGAAGGCCGTGCGGTTGCTTATAATTGCTTACATCCACTTCGTTGTAACTTTGGTGGATCATAGTTGACTTATTTATCATACCATATCGCCTTATTTCTATATGGAAGATTTTTTTTTAATTCCCCTTTATTGCCCTCTAATTTGTTGTATTTGTATAGTTTAAGAAGTTAATTGAAGAATCTCAATTTGTGTTTAATATAAACATTTACTGAAATATAGCAAATTTTATTACAAAAACAAAAACTTTAATTTGTAATCAATTACAAAATTAAAATCAATATAGTTAGAAATATAAAAATACTATAAATTTGAATAACGCATAGAGATGTTCTTCATGGACGTTGTATAATCCATAAATGTCACTAAACAATCCTTTATAGAAAATGTTGTTGTTCGTCTAACAGTAAATTAATTCCAAATTTAAATGAGTAAAAGTCCGATAAAGTCCAATTCATAGAATACATAAAGAAATCGAGTAAAAATGTATATATCACAGTTAAAGAATTCCTGATTCCATCCCGAAGTTCAATCAGTGCCTTTTCTTCGTCTAAAGGATTGCAGTGCTGAAAAGAGAAAAATGAAAATGGTTACTATTGAACGTTAAACAATGAACTTTTTTGTGTCCTTGTATTATCTTCCTCATTGTAAACCATGGTCAACAATGTTAACGCTGTCATTACTGTTACATCTAGCAAAAGTGAGAAAAGGAGAGAGGTAAATTTTAAGTATGCTGTGTTGATTTTGTCGGAGAGGGAGAGAGATGCTTCGAATAAATCTTGAGTTTAGCATAAAATTGAAAATGGATCAAAATGGATCTCTATCATTGAAAACCGGTCAACAATGTAAACTCTCACATTAACGGTAAATCGAGCGAGAGAGAGAGGAAAGAGAAAGAGAGAGATATGCATTTTTTAAGTATTCTTATTTGATCTTGTTGGAGAAGGAAAGAGATATGTTTCGACGTTTATATATTGTGTGTTAAGCATAAACTTGAGAATGGATCTCTATCATTGAAAACCATAGTCAACAATGTAAACTCTGTCATGACTGGTAAATCCAGCAAGAGAGAGAGAGAGAGAGAGAGAGAGAGAGAGAGAGAGAGAGAGAGAGACAGAGAGAGAGATAGAGACAGAGATCCATTTTAATTTCTTGTCGGAGAGAGAGATATATGCTTATACGATTATATCTTGTGTGTTTAGCACCATTCTGCATGTTTGCTTATTCAATTGTGCCTATATCTAGTCTGTTCGTTTTAATGGGGGTTGTATCAGTAAATTCAGGTCACAATTTAAAACATATCTGTACAAGTGTGCCTACGTTTGAAATGTATATCATTTACAAAACCATCATAATGAAACAGATTTAACTAAGTCAATTACAATGGCGTGTTGTGTACCATACATATTTCATGTTAACGTATTTTATAGATTCGATGAAGCGAACCCAGCTTCATGCATAGGTTAACAGTTACCAACTGTAACAAACTATTTATTGAATATTGAGGATTGTTGTCGTAGTCGTTCATGGCGACCCAGATGGACTTTTTATCAAGATTTTAAGAATATAATAAATGGATTTATTTTATTTATGATCCTTTGATAAGAGCATAGGGTGGCATAAGGGTATATATAAATATATATGATTAAAATCATTAAAATGATGTAATGCTCACTTCTTAGAAAAGCTGCGCATTTGTTGCAATTTGATGCAAATTTTCGAATTTTTAGTTCTATTCCCCTTTGAATGGATTTTTTTTAAAACTTCACATCTCTCCCTTCATTTTACCCCTGAAAAGTTCACTCATCTATATGTCATTTTATTGTCAAAGGTTAATGGGCCGCAGTTTTTCAGTTCCTAATCAATTTATCTGTCCTCTATTCTGTAAATATTGAATATTGGAATAGCTTTAACAAATCTTTATATTTATTTTACAGAATCCAATTGTTCGTTTGAAAGGATCAAGTATACATTGAAATATCCATCCTCATTGTTATAAACCGATTGACTAATTATTGACTAATGTGTAAAAATGTTTCAACTGGTTTTCGACATTAACATAGTAATCGATTTCGAATAATGAAAACGTGTTTTGTCCAAACAAAATGCATTATATCAAATTGTATATATATACATGTATCAGTAAAATTTTGGAAAACCTGCATGCTAGAAAGAATTGACCTTGCACACTCTAAAAAAGAAAGGCATACATTCACACCATTATACTGTTACATATGCAGAACAATTTACTGATCAAAAGCTTTTGTACACGATTTCTAATCATATTGTATTGAAAAAGCATTCGGAACATCAGACGAAAAAACCTATATATGTTTACAATAGTAAATAAAATTGTTTACAATGGTAATTGGCAACAACGGTCAAATTATATCTGTAGTAATGATGGCCGGTAATAGGGTGTGAAATTCCTAACCGGCTTTGGTATCAATCGTATATTAGATGCAGCAACACGTTTTTCACACTAATACAAATACAAGGCATGTTTTAATATACGTTCAGAGAAATTATTTTTCCATGATGATTTAGCAAAACCAAAAGTTTGTTGTCATTGACAACAACATCATTAAGCATGGAACCGATAAAGGACAACTGATTTTACAGAAAATTTGGTGAAGATTTCAAAGCAAAAGAAACAACAAATACAGAAACAGTATTTATGTTGATTTATAACGAACTACATTGTATACAATTCGCGTTTTATGCAAATACACAATCATGCCAATTGGTTCCACAACAGCATAGCATTTACTATTGTACTATAATGAAAAGTGACCCAATCTTAACTCTATACCATACTAAAAACATGCGTGACAGGTGTATTCAACACGCGACTTTAAGTATAAACATTGAACTTCAAGATGCGTATTTTTAGGATAGAATAACAATAGGTTAGAGAGCATAACAGGGTAGTAAATCATGTTAAAAATATGTTTGATAGCGCTAAAAGGTTTAAGAGATAATTGTCAGTTTCGAAGTGTTCGTATAAAATTTGCAATGAAAAAACTTAATGTTTGCACAGAAATTCACTTTATGTAATACCTTTTTTAAACAATTATAAATCAAAAACCTATATATTTATGTATGACGTATAGCTGTAATTGAAAAATAATTTACAGGGCACCTGCAATGATCAAAGCATATCCTTCAAAATCAATAACAGTTACGATCTGTCGCTTGTTGACATTTGTTGTCCCTATTACTATTGGTAACTGGGTTATCTATTATTTGTACAAACATCAGTATTAAAAATATCGAATGCTGCTAGCCGGACATGTCTTGACACGAGGCTTAGAAATCAAAATGCCGGGTTAATCACAGTACATGAAGAGGCTTATTTGTATTAAGTATAGGCTAGTATCTTATCAAGGAGATGTCAAGATATTAAAAGTATAATCATCCTTTATAATTATGAGGTTTCAATTATTTATAACATCGAAGGCTATAAACCCAAAGCAGTGTAGTAGAGTTGTGTCCATTATTGTATTAAAACTCTCGGCGCATGTCATATTAAACTTCAAAGCTTAACTTAATGCTTTTGGTTTTTTTTTATACAAACGTTATTGGTTTTTTTTAATAAATTGATAGAGTTGGGTTGTTTAATTTCATATTGCTATACATTATTGTAACGAGCATATCAAATTGTTAGTTTAATTGCCATGTGGTGCAGTTATGCTAAGACATATGCTATAGCATAAGACGTGAGCTAATGCATGTGTTGCATTTATGCGTTGTTTCTGTTGTATGGAACATTAGGAACAGTATGTCTCTTATCACTGGGACATATAACTCTTTACGTATGCATGAACTTATAAATCCTTGGCTTTCAAACTTTGGGATTAGAATGTTCCTTATAACGGTATACCCGAAAAGGAGCTTCGAACGCACCGAATTTATTTAGTTTTATTTTCTTTGCAAATTTTGCCATTTTCAGTTTCAGTCATTCATTATCACTGGACTAGTATATATTTGTTTAGGGGCCAGCTGCGGGACGCCTCCGGGTGCGGGAATTTCTCGCTAAATTGAAGACCTGTTGGTGACCCTCTGCTGTTGTTTTTTTTATTTGGTCGGGTTGTTGTCTCTTTGACACATTCCCCATTTCCATTCTCAATTTTATGTATAAAATATATAAAAACATTTGTTTATCTCAAGTTATATCTTGCAAGGCGTTTGTTTGTTTGTCTAATTTCCATTACAAAAATGCATACATGCAAGTCATACACAGCACCAGCAATATTGTAAATAAACTCATCATATAGATACCAGGATTGAAATTTTGTATTTACGCCAGACGCGTGTTTTGTCCCTAAAGACTCAACAGTGACGCTCGAATCACGCAGAAATTGGTACAATTTTGTAATATTTAAAATATTTAAACCTATTCATTACGCAATAATATCGATGATTTTACAAAGACATGAAAGGCACATATAAGATTACAAATTGTCTTAAGAAATAGACATCACATATATATATATTGCCTTAAACTATATTATTCTTTCGTTAAGAATATATCATTTCGTGTCAATGGATAGATAGTATGTAGTGTAGATAAAGCCTAGGCGTAAACAAATAAAACTATCACTGAACGGTCTTACTAATCTATATCCTAGTTATATGAAGTTAATATTTCTCTGCAAATTGATGATAAATACTATATTTAGTCTTTCACAAGTATTGTAATTTTATAAATTTGTAACTGAAAATTCAACATTTTATTCTTATATGTAAAGGTCTTTACAATCGCTTTTTTGTTGTTGTCATTGTCAAAGAGTCCGCTATCGCGCATTGGGAATGGTAATAAAAGACCACATCACTCGTATCTTTTGTCTATGAACAAGAACAGTAACCATTTTTAAAGACAAACAGACATGACAAAAGTAAAATAACAAAACTACCGAACTCCGAGACAAATTATGAACGGAAAGTCCCTAAGATCGACTCTTTGAACATCATGTTCGCTCTTTGTGGGCAAAAGATTTATATTATTGGGAAAAATAATGACTTTTATCTATGTGCAATGCTTTTGAATGAAATAAAAAGAAATTGCATAAATATTTGACTACATTCTGTTGTCATAGTTATATGTTACCTCATGCAACAATTTCATTATTTTTCTTATTCTCGAGCCATCGCTTGACCGTCTTGGTTCCAGCCAACTTCTTGTGCTTCTTGTACTAAGGCACATAGACCACAGAACCACCAAATTAATAAATCATTGCAACAACTCCCTTCTATTCCTTTCTGTTCACGGATTTTCCCTCGGATTTTTGTTACAGCATAGATATTAAGAATTGGTACAAATGTTGCCAGAGCACACATGATACAACTTTCTCCAACTTTCTCTGCATTTTTTCCAAAGACAAAACAAGGGACAAAATACGCAAATATGCAGGTTTTACAATCGTTAAAACATCCAAAGAGACCATTTTGCCATTCACCCATTTTCTTAGTTTCACAACCTGTGTTGTATCCCAAGGTTTAAGTAATAGTAGTTGCTATGAATCTATTAGATGTAAACATATGTGTTTTCTTTTATACCAAGAAATCACAGAAATTTGATTGGATAAGATGTTTGTGAGTTAAGATTCAAACCAATGGGGCATTCAAGTAAACTATATATAACTTAATGGTTCTTGATGCTGACATGTTTTGGCATAATAAAATCATGATCAATGCAAGTTAACTTTCTTTTTGATGGTTCTATAGGTTTAAAGGGTTGATATAAGAGCACACCATGACTTTTCTTTTATCACTGTACAATGAAAGTTTAATAAAGCACATTGATATTAATGCATGCACCAAAGCATATGAAGTTCAGCTTGGTGTCATTCTAGGTTGATATGTACCAAACTTTATATTGTTTGTTGAATTTCCTAGACAAAAAGCTTGCGAATTTCTGGGTGGATGTATTAATGTCTTTTAAACAAAACAAACTTGAGGAAAACCAGACCACAAGAGTTAGTCAATATCAATTGAGTCTCATTCAGTGTAAGTGTTAAAACGAAAGCAGGGTAGCAATCATTATTTTGATTTTTTTACTCGTTTTATTGGAGACTGCTGCATATTCAAAACATTTTTAGTTTTGATATACTAGTAGAACACATTTCTTTTTATTTAGATACTTGTAAATCCTTTCGACAAAGCTGGTTTTTCCGGCTTTGGGAAGGTGTTTTCTATCATGTGATCCGTATTTAAAAGATACCCGATATCTTTATATCAAATGACCAACATTTTAAATAAATATCATTGCACAACTCTTAACATTTCAGCCGCGATATCACCTGGAAAGAGTTTAAAGCGTAAGCCGAGGATCTGGTATGTGGTCAGTGTATGACACCTGAACTGATTAGCACAATGCCGCATAATACTCTCTTTATCATACATTACCCACTTTATCACTTTATATATCTACTTAGTCTACTATAGGGAACAGGGAAATATTGCATAACTTTAATATAGATATTAAGGAAATATTACTTCACTTGCCAAATTTAGATAAACGAGTTTTGACTTTTAATTTTATGAAGGCATACTCCCTTTTAAAATAAAACGTAACCCGGACATGAAGGAACCTAATAGTATGTTGAAACTTGAAATAGCGTAAGCTGTCGTGACTTGTTAACCACACCGTTGCACACAATGTGCAATGTACGAATGATTTACCACAGAATTTGAGAAATGCACTGGGTACGAGCGTATCAGGGTTCGGTTAATATACAGATTAATCATTATGGTTGTTGTTTGCTATGAGGTTAAGATTAAAGACAATAGTAGGTTCAAAACAGGATAATGTATTCTAGTTATGCATGGTTGACATATCTTCCTGTTGACTACCGGTTTGACAATGCACTAGCACGTGAAGTCTCGTATCGAATAATTTCATAAACACATCAATATATCGGCCTAACGGGGATTGATATAAATATCCACCCTTCAATACTTATTATTCACGTTATTAATTTCAATTGTCCGATCGATTCTTGTATATTTGAAAAAAATGAAGAATTTCTCAACTCAAGTTGACGTACAATCGATTTCCGATAGATACCGTTTTAGAAAGTAATATCCTATCACTAGCTATAAGAAGGGGATGTTTAACAATCTCTTATTACATATGCATATTGTTGAAAACTGGAAAATTAACAAAAGGCTTTGTTCTATTAATTGTAAATCGGCAAGCAAGCGAAAAACACAACAGATTAAACACAAAGAACACGTATCGTAAGGATATCAAGTTTGCATTTCTTCCCTATATGAAAACTTCGGATAGTATTTATTTCTGAAACTGCTACATGCAATTGAAAAGAAAAGATACATGGATATGATTTGTTTCACAATAATACCCAAAATGCAATCTTTGGAATTATACATAAAAAGTAAAACGCGAATCTCCAAAAATAAATTCTCAACAAAACTTGTGTTTAACCTATTCCTCTTTTAGGAAAATGAAATATGCTTAAACTATAGACTAAATCAACCACAATTTCCCAACTCCTCCGAAAATCAGTCGTACACACAAAACAAACACCAACAATCAACACATGGTATACAGAAAGCCTGTGCCATTTAATAGAAAGCCCTTATATATCTATCGTTACATTTATGCTAATTTTGTAACAGATGATCAAAAATTCTTTTTATTTAGAAAAACGATTTGGTTTGAAAGTTTTCCGTACTTTCAGTATCCTTACTACAAATTGGATAGCACATCCTGAGTTTTACAGAGATGTTGTTTAAAGAACCCTTTTATGTAGATACGATCCATGTTAACTCATTGATCCTTGTTGGTAACTGTTTTTAAAGGTACTCAATTTAACACTACATACAAAAAGATCTTTGAATATTGTTTTCTTTATCGGCATTTACATTGCTTTGGTTCGTAATACATCGAAACAGAACTTAATATATTTGCTATACTGTTATGAAAACTTGTGCTCTACATCCTGTCGATACAAAGTACGTATAAGTGTGGAATTACACAAGGTCGTGCTTTTCTCAGACTGTTTGTGACGATTGTTTGTTTGCTAAATCAGTTTAAAGTTTACAGATTGTTATTTTGGTATGGTAAAACGTTATTCATTTATAATTTTTAATGACATTTTAATTGATTTTATTTAGAAACTGCGAGTACACTTCGATCTGCACTGTAGGTATATTGTCTTTATGCTATTTTTTTTGGGTGCTATTCCAAATGATTTTTACAGTTTTATCTTATGTTGCGATGTTTCACCGCTGTCATATAAAAAGGGAGTAACCTTAAACGCCTAAATACATCCGTAACCTTAACAAATTCAGGAATATGTACTCAGGAGTTTTCGTTGGACTCTGGTTAATCGTTGAACGTCTGTACTTACAAAAATAGTGACGTAGAAAGGAACTTCTATGTTTTATGAAGACGAGATAAACATAGATTTTACCTTAAAATGTAAAGAGGATACCGGTTTCAACGGCAATGTTTTCCATTCAAGAAATATTTCAAGAAAACTGTAACTTTTCAAATCTCAATTATCGTTTTGTCTTGTTTTGAAACAGATACAGTAAATTGTAAACCTTAAAACCATCACCACATCTCAAGTGAAACACTATAGTACTAACTCTTTATCGAAAGTTCACGGTCTACGCCCATATGTAATTGACCTCTTTGTTTGTGACCTTTTAAGATATGATAGAAAAGCTGAGAAAAACCGGTTTAGGATAATATTTGGTTAAAATTTAGATTGTATTATCAGGAAATTAATACGTATGCAACATGTCAGTTTTAAAACGTAAATGTAGCTTAAATTCATTTTCACATAAATGTGATATAAATCAACTGCTATTAAAATTTACAGTGCGTAACATGATTATAGTGCTTTGCGTTGTAAGCAAATTCAAATATTCTTTTTTTGGTTGATCTTTTTCCCTAATAAGGCAAAGTATTATCAACCAGTGTCTCATAGTCCTGGTTAAAAATAAATTTCAAAGTTAAACAAATGAGACACAGTAATAGGTTGCATAAAAATATCATTTTAGTCTTTTTGGAAGCAGGAAGTTTTAAGCCAAAAGCAATTACCGCTACAAGATGATAGCGCTCATCCACAACTAGCCTTCCTGTTATATCAAACCTCAATTTCCAAAATACTATTTAAAACATAAGAAACTTTAAAATTAAATTAAGAGATCTTTCTACAATTGCCTGTAGATATTGATTTTTCTCTCTACATGAAATGAAATTAAGAGATCTTTCTACAATTACCTGTAGATATTTATTTTATTCTCTCGCCATCAGTTGGCCTTCTTGATCCCAGCCAACCTCTTGGGCCTCTTGTACAAGAGCACAGATACCACAACACCACCACATGATTAAGTCATTGAAACAGCTGCCTTCTATCCCTCTTTTTTCTCGAATCAATCCACGAACTTTTGTGACAGCGTAGAAATTAAGGAAGGGGACATATAAAGCCAAAGCACACATAATACAGCTTTCTCCAACTTTTTCTGCATTTTTTCCAAATACATAACAAGGAACTATGTATGCAATGATGCAGGTTTTACAATCATCAAAGCATCCAAATAAACCATGCTGCCATTCACCCATTTTGTCTAGTTAATAAATGTACAGTCCCCGTGTATGAAGCTTACAAGACAGATGACACCTGTAACCTGAAGATACCACCTTATTTATACCAGTAGTTTACGTGAAATTTGATTGGCTTAAAGGAGAAGAAAGTCAATACTGATAAACTGAATGTTTCAAGTCACATGATTAACCTGGGTATGCATATGTGGTTTATATTATGGGAAATATCATAAATTAGATGATTTTTACAGTAAACTGTTATTAGCGTAGCACCATAGAAATAGATCTGAATAATTAGCTCTATTGTGATAAGAATAGAAAATGAATTTTTGCCTTATTTTTTGTAACAAGGAAACGGGTATTATAATGGGTTCATTGTATTTAGCCGCCATTTTTCACTGTTAATTATATGTATGCACTGAATATTAGTATGTTTTTAATTGTATTAATATATAAAGAAACTGATAAAAAAACAAAGAAACTGATAAAAAAACCCACATCAAAACACATAAATCTATTCAAATTGTGACAAGAATGTAAAGCTAACCACATATCTTCTTTTTTAAACATTGCACAAGACTACTTACACCTACGTACAAAGTTTACATATTGCGAAAGACTGTAAGATAAATTTTTGATAAAACTCTAATAAAGGTAATAAGTAGGTTAATAATATACCTACAAAGTTATCATCATTTAAACTTTCAAATGTGGTCATTATTATGACGGCTCATAAACCTTGCCAATACCTGTGTATTTATCAAGATAAACTACACAATACTTACACAGGAATTTCAGAAATAAATATTTTTAGAAATGATGCGTTGTCAAAGTCCGCAAGAAAGGTAAGAAAAATATGGCTGGAAAATAAAAAGGTCTGAAGCACATTTGGTAAATATCTAGAGCAATTATAACTAAATAGGCGTGTCATGAATAGGCTTGGATAAAGCCGTGATATTGAGACAAACGGACACTGGACTTTTTGTTATATTCGTATGGTATTATCTGATTTCATTAATCAATAGAGAGTTATAAGCATAGTGTGAATGAATAATTTCTGGACTAAACTGTCTACACCAAGGATTTTATCAAGTCGTATTTGAAACGGTCAATGGTCTTATTTTTAAAATTCTATTTTTCTTTTAGACTTGTGACAATACTTAAAAGTTCACTAAATGATACCCTTTTACTGTGAGACTATTCACTGGACACTATTTGCCCCCTCCCCCACATTGATTTGAAATATGTCTCTTATTATTTTTTTGGACCAGAGCATGAATCAACAATAACACAAAACTACATCATTAAAACCGCTGAATCTTGTCTTCTTCTCATTTATCCGTATACCTTTGTCACTGTTTATTTATTCAAACAAAATTTCGTTAATTAAGGTAACTGTAAAGAACAAATGGTAAGAACACCAATGGACATACAGGAGAGGGCACATACCGCATTGCTTTCTCCGACTATTTTGACATTTTACCAATTAAAAACACGATACATTATATGCAATAATGCATTTGTAAACGTAAAAAAAAAATACAGTGTTCGGAATTCCGGGCGCTTAATTTGTATAAGACGGAATCTTTGATAGAAATAATAGTCAAAGAAACAACATCTGCTTTTGACTTTGCCGACAGATGATACATGTATGTCTTCTATTAAGATGAAGAGACGATTTAACTTTAAAGGGCGAACCATTTATTGGATTTTATGTTTAAGGGGGGGGGGGGTAAAGAATTGTTAGAAGAGCTTCCATCTGTTTCCGTTGTCACAGTGATGTAAATTCAACTTAATTTCGTTGTTAATTTTTTTTTAAATTGCAATAACAAACTTGCAACTTGTAATAAAAAAAAAACTGTCCCACTTTAGTGTAAGTATAGCCACAAGGTGTTAAAGGGTCTCTTTACATTGTTTTCTCATTTTGTTTATTGCTTTT
Source organism: Mytilus galloprovincialis (assembly GCF_965363235.1). Classification (NCBI taxonomy): domain Eukaryota; kingdom Metazoa; phylum Mollusca; class Bivalvia; order Mytilida; family Mytilidae; genus Mytilus; species Mytilus galloprovincialis. Next base: position 52,663,796 of record NC_134850.1, read on the forward strand.
TAGAACACGGGGGCTTGTTTCGTGAACCCCTCGTATGATGTTTCACTGTTAATGACTGTCGCTATCTGTATAGGATAGAAAACGCAATTGACAGTGAAAGCTAATCGGACCCACTAACACGCACCTGTGTTTATAATAAGGTTAGGTAACTCAAACCCTTAACCGATTTCAAGGTATGGGTTTTTTTCCAATTACAGGGCATTGTGATCCTTTGTTTACATTGGATACAGATAAGATTTGTTATCAGATTCTGATTCTTTAATCAAATTCACAAATAATATTTTAGACATCAATATTAAATCTATTTAATTAAATAAATGTTATCATCTGAACTGCATCGCGTTTTGAAATATAATTATTATTTAAAGATATTATGAGTTGATTAATTATATATGTAAAGCACAAATGTTTGTTTCCCTTACTATAGCAGTTTCCACGAGATTATTATGTACATGATATAAAATACAAGTATATGTACGTTAAAAAGCTCCATTACAACATCTATCCAAGTATTACTGACCAGAAATATGAGACCACATTCTAGTTATTGCTATCTCTAATAAAGAATTATTAAATAAGATAACAAACTTTTGAGTGTATATTTAAAAGCGGTGTACGATCATGGAATGACCACCTCTAAACATATTAGACTGTAGACGTATTCAGAGTCATTTTGCAAACAAAACCCCTTTCACATTGTGAAAAGTATTCAACAAATTCACCAAAAGAATATGGAAAAAAATAACAAAAAAGTAAAATTTTACCTAATTGCAATTTTCAAATACCCAAAATTTGACGCTCCTTACTTCAAATCCGTAAGCAACTGTTGAAAATGATAAGATCTGATAATAATGTACACCAAAAAGAGATATGATTTTTCAACATATTTAAGGAATGACTGTAATATTTTTTTTCTATCTATGAAGAAATAACAGCGTAGCGGGTTATTTAAAAGTGTGCACCATATGTTTGGTGGTATTTCGAATAGGCAGAACAAATATAACAGTAAGCACATATAATTTAATTCTAAATTCATCTTTAAAGAGTAAATCATTAAACACGTTGATAACGTCAACGTGACAAAATAATGTTCATGAGATGATACAAAAAAAAATTCAGCTAATCAGAAGACCTGTTACATCCAAAATTAAATCATTAAATAATCAACCAGTAAATTTGGAAATGATAAATTCAAATCACTTGAACAAAGTTATTTTTTTTTACAATAAAGATAATACTCGTATTTACCTCTATACCATACCCCCCATCTCAACACCCTTACCATTATCTGTCTCTCTTAACAACAATTTTCTCGTCTCTACTCCCTTGCCATTATCTGCCCCTCTTTATCCCACTCAACCTCGCCGGCCTCTTGTAATAAAGCACAGAAACCACAAAACCACCATATTAGCAAATCATTAATACAGCTTCCTTCAATTCCTCTCTTCTCGCGAATGAGACCTCGGACTTTAGTTACAGCATAAAAATTAAGTCCAGGGACGTATAATGCCAGTGCACACATGACGCAACTTTCCCCAACTTTCTCTGCATTTTTGCCAAACACAAAACATGGTACGAAATAGGCAATGACACAGGTCCTACAATCTTCAAAACAGCCAAAAAGTCCTTGTTTCCATTCACCCATATTTATTTCTCTTTCGGTAACTAACAGTAAAATTGGAATGATGACGTCGCCACGACTGACCAGCTCTTTTATATGGCCAAACAGGTAAAGGTCAGTGTTTCAAATGAGCAAACACTGGCTGGAATCGATGTCATATAGGCCAAACCAGTTGGTTTTTGACTTATTTAGTAATCATCAGGTATAGAAATAAGTACTTATATCAATATGATTTTATAATTCTGCGTTTTGACCGTTGATCAGACTTTTATAACCTATTATATTATTTACAAATTCATTTTGGTCTTAATAAATGCTATTTCATTTCAATGGGGGTGAAACATTTTGGACAACAAAGTAGAGTTATGATTGGAATGGCCTAGTTTGCTAATGCTACATGACTAAAACCATGCAAATATTTATAAGCTCAATACGCTCAACAATGCCGTATTTGTCGTCTACTTCTACATTATAAAAACGATTATGAATTTTGTTTGAAAAAAGGATCAATATATGAAAATGAATGGTAATTATTATCATGTAGGATAGAAAATAACAATAGAAGGGTTTAAATTTACGAAATTAAGCACTAAATTTAATTTAGTGGGTCAAAAATCTAACACTTTGCATTGTTGAATTAGTCTGGACGTGATGATGTATTTAGACAATTGACGTATATATATACAGTTGTAATTTCTAAGAGTATCATGAGTACATAATGACGTGACATGTCCATTAGCACGACAAGAAACACAACAACTAAACAGCACAAAGATAACACCATACATAAATTACCGATAAAAGAGTACTCGCAGTTACTGATAAATAGCACAAATTTAAGCCAATTTCAAATAATAAATTAATCAAATCGTTTTCAGGGTGCCATTTTAACTCATCTGAATCAATTCAGATGGTTAATACAATTTTGTTTTATACAAATTACATATGCAAGTCTTTGTTACAGCGAATACCCCCAAAAAGAAGTCCCATTTTCCCCATATATTTCCCATTTAAGAACACACTTTGTCGATCTGTTTTTTTCTGTGTTTAGTTTGAAAATAGTTTCAAATGGAAAGTTTTACAGTACATTTAAAGAAATATGAATACTGACCTGTATCGGTATATCGAGTAAGCATCTGAAGATATACAAGTCTGAAACCTCGATACTGAGTAATATTCTGTAATTCGTAAAGCTTATTTAATACTAAATACCTTTCATTATTTTTTTGTTTAGTTTATTCCCTGGCCATTAATTGTCCCTCTTGATCCCATCCAACTTCTTGTGCCTCTTGTACCAATGCACAAATTCCACAACACCACCACATTATAAGATCATTGAAGCAGCTTCCCTCTATTCCCTTCTTTTCTCTTATAATTCCTCTGATTTTCGTGACAGCGTAGAAATTAAGGATAGGTACGAACAGAGCCAAGCCACACATAAGGCAGCTCTCCCCAACTCTCTCGGCATTTTTACCGAAAACATAACAGGGCACAAAATATGCGATAATGCTTGTTTTCACATCATCGAAGCACCCAAACAAACCATGTTGCCACTCTCCCATTTTGTTCTGACTATAAGAAACGCTAAAGCACAATCTACACTGATACACGTACAGCTGTCTTATACGATGAAAATGGGGATGACGCCGTGTGTATAACTATGTTAGACAATTGAACAAACCCGGTCATTGGCTGATTATAAGTCAAGCTTAATTACATGACGTCGCCACGACTGACCAGCTCTTTTATATGGCCAAACAGGTAAAGGTCAGTGTTTCAAATGAGCAAACACTGGCTGGAATCGATGTCATATAGGCCAAACCAGTTGGGTTTTGATTTATTTAGTAATCATCAGGTATAGAAATAAGTACTTATAATCAATATGATTTTATAATTCTGCATTTTTACCGTTGATCAGACTTTTATAACCTAATTTATTTCTCCAAATGTATTTTGGTCTTAATAAATGTTATTTCATTTCAATGGGGGTGAAACATTTTGGACAACAAAGTAGAATTATGATTGGAATGGCCTAGTTTGCTAATGCGACATGACTAAAACCATGCAAAGATTTATAAGCTCAATATGCTCAACAATACCGTATTTGTCGTCTACTTATACATTATAAAAACGATTATAAACTTTTTTTGAAAAAGGATCACTATATAACAATGAAGGATAAATATTAATCATGTAGGATAGAAAAATAACAATAGAAGGGTTTAAATTTACGAAATTAAGCACTAAATTTAATTTAGTGGGTCAAAAATCTAACACTTTGCATTGTTGAATTAATCTGGACGTGATGATGTATTTAGACAATTGACGTATATATATACAGTTGTAATTTCTAAGAGTATCATGAGTACATAATGACGTGACATGTCCATTAGCACGACAAGAAACACAACAACTAAACAGCACAAAGATAAGACCATACATAAATTACCGATAAAAGAGTACTCGCAGTTACTGATAAATAGAACAAATTTAAGCCAATTTCAAATAATAAATTAATCAAATCGTTTTCCGGGTGCCATTTTAACTCATCTGAATCAATTCAGATGGTTAATACAATTTTGTTTTATATAAATTACATATGCAAGTCTTTGCTACAGCGAATACCCCCCAAAAAGAAGCCCCATTTTCCCCATATATTTCCCATTTGAGAACATCCTTTGTCGATCTGTTTTTTCTGTGTTTAGTTTGAAAATAGTTTCAAATGGAAAGTTTTACAGTACATTTAAAGAAATATGAATACTGACCTGTATCGGTATATCGAGTAAGCATCTAAAGATATACAAGTCTGAAACCTCGATACTGAGTAATATTCTGTAATTCGTAAAGCTTATTTAATACTAAATACCTTTCATTATTTTTTTGTTTAGTTTATTCCCTGGCCATTAATTGTCCCTCTTGATCCCATCCAACTTCTTGTGCCTCTTGTACCAATGCACAAATTCCACAACACCACCACATTATAAGATCATTGAAGCAGCTTCCCTCTATTCCCTTCTTTTCTCTTATAATTCCTCTGATTTTCGTGACAGCGTAGAAATTCAGGATAGGTACGAACAGAGCCAAGCCACACATAAGGCAGCTCTCCCCAACTCTCTCGGCATTTTTACCGAAAACATAACAGGGCACAAAATATGCGATAATGCATGTTTTCAAATCATCGAAGCACCCAAACAAACCATGTTGCCACTCTCCCATTTTGTTCTGACTACAAGAAACGCTAAAGCACAATCTACACTGATACACGTACAGCTGTCTTATACGATGAAAATGGGGATGACGCCGTGTGTATAACTATGTTAGACAATTGAACAAAACCCGGTCATTGGCTGATTATAAGTCAAGCTTAATTACATGTACATGTATATGTCAAATTTTAACTACATAATAGATCAACCATATTAAAACATCCGGTATAACCGGAGATGAAAGATTATTCTACCACATCATATTTGTAAATGGCATTTAAGGCTATTTTGAATAAACGTACACGTCGAGTATAAGTTAGGGGAACAGCAAGCCAACTACACAAAGAACCAAGAAATCTAGAGATCAACGTCAGATAGTAGTCTATACAATATGATATACAAAGCCATGAGTCTTTAAAACAACAGATATGCCATCAAGACCAACCTCTCCTGACTCAAGATGAATATAAGTACATATATCTGTTGGTAACCTCTTAGTTCAAAGTGCTCTTGGCAGCTTGTAAGTGCAAAGTATTTTTGGTAACTTTTTTTCTCACGGTTAGGTTTATCTGGTGGCTGTACTTGATAGTCCCATGTTAGACTCGATAGTCCCATGGTAAATATATATTGCTATACGATTGAACACAATTTTATAAAAAAAACCTTTCCGAACCTAGTTTATAAATGTCGTTGGAAGTCTGGACATTTGTTTAAGTTAAAAAGGAAATGTTTGGTGCTTAAATAACACCAATAGACTAGAATAACGGTGAAAATAAATAACGAATAGAGAAAAAATATGAATAAAGAAAATTATTTTAGATCGGTAGTTTGGAAAGTTCAACTATGTATTTGCAACCTTAATCTATGCAAAATAACATTATATTTATAAACGAACAAGAAATTTCTAAACAAAATGTATTATTTGAATTAATGTTAAAGAATAACACTGGCTACTTGTGGAATACTTGGAGATTGCTATTTGTACCAATATCGACTCAATGGTGATAAAAACAAATGAAGTAAAACGATAATTCCGTTCCTATGTAACATTTTTTTTTCTAAAAACAATATTTATCGGATATGTTCGTATACAACATGTAGTTGAGTGTTCCGTTTTCCAATTTGATAAAAAATATTGTTTATGTATTATGATTATGTTATATCTTTATCAATTGTGAGTTATTTTACTATCTCTTTATGCATGATTGCTTTTTGGGGCATCGGATTACACCATTTTAAAAGCTGATTATAACAGTTTCTTTAAAGTTTGAAAAGATAACTTCTAAATCAATGATATTTGATACGACACCCCTGCCTACCCCTTCACCCCCCCCCCCCCAAAAAAAAAAAATTACCTTCAATTACTTGATTAAATGATAGTTACAGATTGAGATATTTTCATGCGAACATTTGTATATATTATAGAAGTGAACAATCGGAGTAGGACACCGGCGAGAAGGTGAAGAAAACACTTTTTGGATCCACCAGCTCCATAAAAAAATATACTTGGTCTTGATAAAAGAGAAGAGAACATACACAGGAAAAATAAAGAAGAGTTACCTATATAGCTTCGTCCTTTATATCTTTGTAATATTGCCCAATGGATGTTGCAAACTTGAACAACAAATTTCTTAATCTTGAACTTTGTCCAAATTGTGAATTTATTTATCAGGCAGCAACATTAAATGTACACTGGGCCAAACCCGATTTCAACTGCATATGTACACTATTTTCTGTGCTGTATTTTGTAATTAATTTGATTGTATAGCTCAAACTTTGAGCACCATGATTGGTTAATTTTTTTTCTCTTTCTTACACCATTTCAATAATACATAAAATAAGTACTTTCACTCAGTCAATACGTTATATATGAACCTGTTAATAATATTTAACCGTGGACCTCATCCGTGGTCAATATAATATGAATAGGTCCAGAAAATAAAGTATTAATCTCGTCAATTGATAAATATTGAATATATTTATGTTGACACGAAGACTTTTAATTGGCTGTTGTCCTTGACAACCCTGGGATAACAATCCCGTGTGCAAGATATTTATATCCCAAACGAAACAGCCGGACCAAAAAATGGAAGCGAAAAATGATAATAAGGTTTAGCACAAATAAATGTATGTGTCATTTAGTCTTCGACGGCAAGTTGTATTTATTGCACTGATTATAAAAGATCTTTTTATTTTTTAATATTTGTACTAGAGTTGAATGAAATGTTATACTGTAACAGTGTCCGCCAGGTTAAGAGCCAGCCGACAATTGGTTTTTTTTCTTTACAAAATACTTTTTCAGCTGAATGCGCTCATACAGATAATAGAATTGTTTAAATACTTGACCGATTTAAAAATAATCATACAACGAAATGGGATGTGGGGTTAATGCAAACATCACAGAAACAAAGTGACACAATATGCTTTTTCTGGTAGCTTCATGTGTGTAATTGAACTGAATTCAATTGCTACCAGGGCCCGTATCCATAAAACCACTTAGGTTAAGAAATCCAATCGTATTAGTACAAATTTATCGTTGGAATGTAGATGAATCCGTCCATTCGAAACAAATCTTAACTTCGGTAGTTTTATGCATACGGGCCCAGACTGGTTTTCATTGGCTGCCTATAACATTTTCTACAAATTATGTTGTTTTTATAGTAGCTAGATCAACGAATTCAAATTGTCAGTCTTTAATCTCACATATACATATATGTATTGTATGTTCTTGTTTTACATAAGGATTTCAGATAATCTTTGTATTTTTTTTTAACTTCGTCGGAAAGACGCATACTAAAACAATGAATAGCCAAGAACTTGGGGATTATACTAAAGAAACCATATAAAAGATATATAAATTATATTTCATAATAGCAAATCAACATAAGATCAACGTTGGCTGAGGTAGTTAGAACCTTCATTTCTAAACAAGTTTTAAATCTGTCAACGAAGAATTTAAGAAAGTTTCAAAATGCCATAGCCAAGCAATGAAGTTATATTCATATCAACTGCAATGCACATTTTCCCATTACTAATCATAATATGAAATGTTTTCAATTCTAAGAATTAGACAAAATGCCATAACCAATTAGACGGTATTTATAATGAATGTCTGAAATTGATTTATAGGCATTTACACGGAGCCGTTGTCGGTGCAATGTAAGATGTTATTGATGAGAGTCCTTCATTTTTATATTCTTTATTTTTTATTATGTCTTTTTCTCTATATTTTTTATATCCTCCCCTATTTATTCTATATATTATAGCTATCCCTTATTCTCTTTTTCATTTTTGGCCTATTCTCTCAACTTTTCTTTCATGCCATTTATTCAAAATTCTGTACTGTTTGTCCTTCATTTTCGATTCTGTAAATCCCACAAAGACCCTCATGTAACACTAGACCCATTTTCTTTTAAATTAAATGTCTTTATAGATGTTAGGAAATATTGATATAGTTTGTATTATAACGAAAACGACTTAAAATTAAAACTGTTGTTAAAGTCAACAAAAAAAATATCTTGTGGACATGAATGGAGTGCACGTATGTATCAAATGTCCATGAAATGTCCACGAAATACTTTTCATCCTACTCCCTGGCCATTACTTGACCATGAAATGTCCATGAAATACTTAATAGATTTACCTTTCATCCTACTCCCTGGCCATTACTTGACCATCCTGCAGCGATCCAACCTCTTGGGCCTCTTGTATTATAGCACATAAACCACAGAACATATAGATCAACAGATCGTTACAACAGCTTCCTTCGATACCCTTCTGCTCTCTTATAAGTCCTCGGATTTTTGTCATAGCAAAAATGTTAAGACCGGGTACATACAAAGCCAAGGCACACATGACGCAACTTTCGCCAACCTTTTCGGCATTTTTACCAAAAACGTAACAAGGCACAAAATATGCTATTATGCAGGTTTTCATATCATCAAAACATCCAAAAAGACCATGTTGGAATTCGCCCATGATTAATTTTCGCTAGTCTTAGGGTTCTGAACTGATCTTGTAAAGCCTTCAAAACTAAGTGCACCTTGATAAAAAATTAAATCATATTGGTTTGTCTAAAACAAACATCAGAATTTGCATTGGATGTTGTCATTGGCGTATCGATGGAAGCTTAAATCTGATTCGCCAGAAGAAGCTATTCATGTTAAACAACCGGATCCAAACCATTATAATAGACATGTCATGGACAAATCACTGTACGTAATTTAATTAGGAATAATTAGCGATTTCCACAAGATAGAGAACCGTCATTTTAAATTAAGGTAGACTGTTGTGTTACAATCGAAAAGCAAATATTTCCCAGGTTTACACTTATCTCTTATATTTCTGAATGTAATGATTTCTTTTTTGATATTCTTTTTAATAATTTAAAGTCATGTCTTTTCTGGTAATAGAGAACCTTCATTTTAACTTAAGGTAGACTTTCGTGTTACAATCGAAAAGCAAATATTTCCCAGGTTTACACTTATCTCTTATATTTCTGAATGTTAATATTTCTTTTTTTATATTCTTTTTAATAAAGTTATGTCTTTTCTGGTTATAGAAAAACTTTCTCCTTAGTGTATATTCCACACTTCACCAATGAAAAACATTCAAACCAATCAGTATTGCTTTCATATTGTAAAATAAGGTACAATTACAAAAACAAACTACCAGCCGAGAGGAGCCCTTTTCTGTCTTATTCCCCCACAATATAGCATACTATATTATTTGCCACTATATAGGCATTACCTACAAACTTGGCTATAAATCAATCAATCAATCTTTTATTTCGTATTTGAATATTCCAAAATCAATCGAATTCTCAATCGTCACAACTCGGCCGATTCCGTACCTCATCTAACGGATAGAAGGAGAGAAGCGGAGTCACCCGAGGATTGCCGATTGTCGAATTCTGATACACCACGAACATGTACAGTCACGTGCTCTCGTAGAATGTCGATTTCTATCCGGCGAAGCTTATATAACATCGTCAAATCATTAATTGAATCAATCGAATTCTGATACACCACGAACATGTACAGTCACGTGCTCTTGTAGAACGTCGATTTCTATCCGGCGAAGCTTATATATATAACATCGTCAAATCATTAATTACACTTAGAATGTGTGCTAATACATAGACACGTGTCGTAAGTTTACGTGTAGATAATTTTTGTTTGTTTGGTCGCTGCCTCGTTGATGTGTTCTACACATTCAAGAAACACATTGTTTTTTTTTTTTAAAGAATGGTAGTAGTGCTTGCATCCCTATTATCTATATCTTATCACTTGGTAGAAAGTGGAATTCTACAGATTGTAAATTGTAGAATTCCGAGCGTTCATAATTTATAAGTTAACACCATCTTTGTAGAAAATAACAGTCACGATTTATTCACACTACATGTATTATACAGACGTTACATAAAAATACAAGAGACACAGTATACACTCCGACCGAACTCCGAAACAGCGGTTACGTCCTCTTTACTACGCTACGTTGACTTTAACCACTGCCACCAACTCCTAACGCTAGCGTAGGTTTTTTTCAACATTCTTGAAAAAAAATTAAATATGTCCAAATTGTTTTTATTTGTATGGAATTTTATACTATATTAATAATTGAATACAGATTTTAAAGACTACAATATAAGCTAGCAGTAATTTTTAGAAAATGATATTTTAAACTGGAGATATATTTTGGTGTATGTATACTTATTTGACCCTTGTCAAATCCAACATGGATGTTACAGAGACGATACGGAACGTACAATGTCAGCTGTATCCACAGTTGACACTGAAAAAAGAACAAATTTCCTCCATAGAAAACATTCTCCAGGGAAATAATATTATAGTCAATCTGCCTGTTGGGTTTGGAAAGAGTATAATATTCCATTTGTTGCCCAGTGAGTATATTAATTCCATCAACTATTTATATTGAACTAATCAAACAAATTATGAAACATCGTGGAAATATATATTTTTGTACACTATAACTTTTATTATAATTCGATCTTGACGGCTCTTTTAAATATTTCTCCAGTCCTAAATCGGGTTCGGAACACCACCTAACAAAAAGAATCGCTCAGGCCTGAAATCAGTCACTGTCCCTCGGCTCAGACAAGGACCAAGTCTGCAAGTGATCATTTATAATATATTAAAAAGAAAAACATAACTTAAATGTGGAAACATTCAATGTAGATGAGTTCAAATAATTGTGATGTCACACGGGCAGGGCTATTTTATCTTCAAAAATACAGATGTGTGCCCTTTTGTAACAAAAATGGGTTTTTACAACAAAATTGAAATGTACCCCTAAATATAAGAAGTATATATATGAAGGGTTGTTCCCAACCTGTTAATTTGTGGTTTAGTTATATAATGGTAGCACTCCACTATTCACCGTAAGAAAATAAAATTAAAATTGAACCACAAAATGTTTTATCATTCTCTATTCCTGACTTTCTAATACATTAACCTTAGCTGTTTGTGTTATACATGGGTATCCGGTCGTTCCGGCCCCAAACCGATCCGTCCTCAAGTCAATCCGGCCCACGTCGATCCGGCCCGATAATAAAATATGAATAAACTATATTCACTATATGGAGGAATTCGTGACAAATTTGAACAGTATATATAAACGAAATCATTAGTCTATAATTGGTTTGTTTATTCAACAATTGTCTGATGATTGTGAACTAAGGTAATGCCACTTGTAATCACTAAATTCAATCAAATCCTGTCCGGGGTTGTATATAATAAATCATAAACATTTATGAATTACAATTAATATATATCTTTATTTTCATTCCTTATCCTTATAAACTTTTTTTTGAGGGGCCGTATCGACTTTAAATATGGCCCGGATCGATGTGGGGCCGGATCGACCCGAAAGCTTATACATGTGCATATGCATGTAATGAGTATCTTCCAAAGATTTTCAAAAGTTAAAATGGTGAAAATAATTCCTCTATGTGTATTCATGGCAACATTCTGCATTTATTTACCATGGAATATTGCGAAGGATGCATACGTGGATTTGCTTACCTTTCCTGGGCACCTTAGATCACCACCAGTTTTTGTTAGGCTGGTGTTCTGTGTAGGTTCTATCTTGTGTTTTTGATATACATGTAACTGTTGTTTGTCAATTTTGCATTTCATGTTTTTAGCCATTGTATTTTCAGTTCATTTTTGAATTGTTGGAATTTTATTATCTCTTTGGTATTTTAGCGATTCAGCCAACCTCTCTTACACAAGACCAAGCAATTTTGGGGACATCTTGAAACTAAGCAAATTTTATTTTGAATCATCAATATGATAAATCAAAAATATGGACAACTATTGTGACTACAGCTCACATATTTGATAGGGGCTCTGGGCTACTAAAATGTATGCTTCTGAATAATAATAATAATAATGATTAAGCTCTATAGATTTTTTCCAATGGGGTTAGTTCATGCAAACGGCCAACAGATTCTACATACAAAAAATATTACTTGCAGTTGTATATCTCTGAATGTTTATATTTTTTAAAGAAATATTTGAAGACCTTGGAAGAGTGCAGAATAAGGTATTGGTGGTGTCTCCTCTAAATGCCATTATGGAAGATCAATGTAAAAAATTGAACAAGATTAATGTTAAGGTTGTTCAGCTTAGCCAGAAGTGCCAGATCATTGAGAACAACAAAGACAGCTGTGAAAATGGTATGTATTCATGGTATTATCAATATGTACATGATGAATATATAGCAACCAAACAATATACAAAATGTAGCATAAAACAATAACATCAAGAAGGCAACATATACTTTTTTGCATTTGTTTCTAAACAATACCTGATTCTGAATAAGAAGGAATTATTTTATAATGTTTTCATTATTAGCAATTCTGAATGTAAATGTTAAAATAACTTTAATAATTTGAGTTTATTTTCTGTAATAAGTTCAGTATGGGAAAGACCTCTTTATTATAATTGAGGTTTATCTTTTTCTGCCGAAATGAAACATTAACTTGATTAATGACAAATCAACTGTCTGAGAAACTAAGAAAATTTTCACATTTATTACTGTATTATTTAAGAAATATTAAATATTCAAAAGTGAAAAAGATTCTCCTCATATTGGTGCCTTTATCTTCATTTTTAAATGGATATTGGCATTGATGTACATTGAAGGGTTGCGTGATGCATGGGATCGAATCCCTTTGAGGTCAAGCCCTTACTTCTCAAACTGAACAAATTACTTATCTATGTATATAATATAGTCATACAGGAATCACTTAGTGCCAGTATCATTCTGACACACCCTGAGGGACTGTTAGTTGCAGAAAATGGTGTTAAATTGTTACGAGCATTGGAGGGAAAAGTTGGCGCAATTGTCATTGATGAATGTCACAAAATTGATGACTGGTAATTCAGAAGTTTCCATTGTTGAACATTAGATTTTTTTAAAGGCTTTTGTATTTTGTATAATTTCTGAAATTGTTATTGAAAGTTAAAATGTTATTTGTTAGTTATTTTGTAGTTTTATGCACACTATTGCAGTACAGATTACCAGTAGCCATAAAATCACTTTTATCAGAACTCTGATAATTTAACAAAATTAATTTAATTCAATTTCAAGTGGAATACATTATTATTTTCGATTTATTACTGATTTATAGCCTGGTTGGCATGTTTACACAGAAGAAATTTTAAGGTAACATTATGGACTAAGGGAAATAACTCAATTTGAAATGTCAATTTTTTTTTTTTTTTTTATAATAACAAAAAGTTGTTAACTTGAGCCTTTCATAACTTCTCTTTGAACAAGGAAAACAATTTTATTAGTTTTTGGAACGTACTTTGGTTTCTTAAGTGTTTCAGTTGTTGTAATTTCAAAGTTTTGAAAGTTAACTTAACTTGGTTTGTTATAGAAATTTCCAATGTTGTTAACAAGAGGTTTTCCAACCACCCTATTTTAATCATATGTATTTGCACAAGGTTTTTTTTTTAACAGATATATAACTTGTTACAGTATCTATAGGTACAATACATTAAATCATAAATTTACGTTGAGTACACAATAATTGTTTATTCACTATTTTATACATGTACAAATACTATTAATTCATATTTGAACAAACATCAAAATAAATAGTCACAGATAGAAAACCAATATATTCTTGTACATGCACCACATACAAATAATTACAATCACAGATTTTTTTTCTTTCTAATTCATATAATCACTATATCACATTCCATTTCATATGATTGAAGGCAATATTTATTTACATAGTTTCTTAGATAAAGTTAATATACCCTGTTTTAAACATGTAAAACAGATTGTAAAATTCTTTATATTATACCTATTATTACATTTAACATCAAAGTCAAGCAATAAATCAACACATTAATGAACATCAATGTAGCAGCATATTCAGTCAAAATGGTATCTCATTAAATTAAATATTATCACTTTAAATCAATAAAGCACCACATTCAACAACAAAAAAACAACACATTCAGTTATAATAAAATAACACTCAATCTATATAGCATCACAATCAATTTAAAAAGCATTATATTCTAATAAAACAGCAGCCCATTCAATCAAAATAGTATCGTTATTAAAGCATTCAATCAAAATACATGTAGCATTAAAATCAATATAACAGCATTGCCTGCAATCAAAATAGCATTACATTCAATCAGAATATATTACATTCAATATAATAGCATTACATTCAATCAAATTAACATTACATTGATTCAAATAGCATCACACTCCAATCAAAATAGCATATTCATTCAAAATAGAATGACACTCTATCAAAATAACATCATACTCAATTAACGCTGAATAACATTGAATCAAAAAAGCATAACACTTAAGTTAGTTAAGAGCATCACATTCAATTAAAATTTATTGACAGCAACCCAACAATTACTTGTCAGATTCATATAAAATTCATGGGCTGAACAATAAATCTCAATACCATCACATTCATTAAATAGTATTGCATTCAAGCTTAATATCATCACATTCAGTAGAATAGTATTACATTCAATTTAAATCACATTCAGTAGAATAGTATTGCATTCGATTAAAATATCACATTCAGTAGAATAGTATTGCATTCAAGCTTAATATCTTCACATTCAGTAGAATAATATTGAATTCAATTAAAATATCACATTCAGTAGAATAGTATTGCATTCAAGCTTAATATCTTCACATTCAGTAGAATAATATTGAATTCAATTAAAATATCACATTCAGTAGAATAGTATTGCATTCAAGCTTAATATCTTCACATTTAGTAAAATAGTATTACATTCAAGCTAAACATGCTAAATATCATCACATTCATTAGAATAGTATTGCATTCAATTTAAATCACATTCAGTAGAATAGTATTGCATTCAATTCAAATCACATTCAGAAAAATAGTATTCAATTAATTCTAAATACAATCACATTCATTTGACATTTAGATACAAATGTAGTATTAAATTTAATCTAAATAGCATCACATTAAGTTAAAAAGAAGTATCAACAAATCTTAATATCATCACATTCATTAAAATAGAATTACATTCAATCTAAGTACCATTACATTCAGTAAAATTTATATAGCATCACATTCAGTTAAATGGAATCATCAGTACAAAACAGTACCTGTCATCAGCAGTATAAATGCTTTTGATTATAAAATATATACCGGTAATGTAACATAATTTGTGTAACACACACACACAGGATTGATTTTAAAGTTAGACTGTTCACAGTATTTTCTAAATATACTTATATTACAAACAACATAAAAAAACATAAGTTATTTAGTTTTAGTCTTATTATTCACTTTACCCATTATATAAAACATGTTTTTATTTTTCAGGGGAAGAGAATTCAGAAAAAGTTTTTCAGAATTAGTAGTTCTGAAATCTTTTTTCAACAATGTCCCTATAGCATGTTTAAGTGGAACACTAACAGGAAAACATATAAATGCTTTATCCAAGCAGTTGCTTATAAGCAATTTTAAAGTCATTTCTGTAAGTCCTGAAAAAACTAATTTAAAACTCATAGTATGTGAAAAGGTTAAAGGCACCTCTTATGAAAAAATAGAAAACATTTATAAGAGTCAAATTGACCAGTTACTTGTTGAGAGAAATAATTTTCCTGTAACTTTAATGTTTATGCCAATGGAATACATTGCACATGCTATGAGCTATGCTTATTATGCATTCGTTGGAATAAGCAAAATTACAGTAAATAATGCTGTTTTTGGTTGCCTATACTCAAATCAAGATACTGAAGTTTTGACTTGTATTATCACAGATCTCCAGAGTGTTCAACCTCGTTTTAGGCTTGTTTTTACAACAACAGTAGTTGGTATGGGTTTTGACCCTCCCTCAGTGACCCAGGTTATCCATTGCAAACCACCAAGAAGTTTAACAAATTACCTTCAGGAAATTGGGAGAGCTGGAAGGAGAGGTCAAATGTCAACTGCAACTTTATACTATACAAATATGGACTTAGCAAAAAACCTACCAGGAATTCAAGACGACATTTTATGCTATTGTAGGCATAAGGCCTGTTATCGAGAATGTCTCTTGAAAATATTTGGATACAAAAAATCAAGTAATAGTCCTGAAGGTTGTTTGTGTTGTAGTTTTTGTTCATTACAATGTAGGTGTGAAAACTGTCAGTTGGTAAGAGTAGTTGATGAAATGAACTTGTAAATACATTTTGGTCATGATAAATTTAAGGTGACTAGGGGATATTACATTGATAAATTAGAAGTATAAATCACTTTAACTGTTAAAATTTTTTAAAGAATGTGGCCTGTTTGAAAATCAAATGGTAACTCTAAGAGTACTGTTTATTTGTATTGAAACAATAGGGGTAATAGATGCTTAAAAAAAATGACAAATAAAAAAAAAATAGGTGACATTTCTAGAATCATTCCAAACCTGAAATACACATTAAATAGTTTTACTAAATATAGAATATGTTTTTTTTCACATTTGTTTTGAGAATTCATATCTTGGAGGAAAGGGGAGACAATTGGCAAGGGAAATAAGTTATCTACATCTAATTTTTACATTTGCATTGTTATCAATGTCTGTGATAACATATAACATTATAAGTCCAATAGTAACAGATAAAAAAATCAATATACAATCCATCAATGTTCTATAAAAGTAAGAAAATAAAAAATCTAGTAATAACTACAATGTTCTACAGTTTAAACAAGACATGAAGGGATAATTGACTACACTGATTGTACAGGGTTGTCTGCAGGACATTTTAAATTTATAGTGTATAACTGTAATTCATTACGGTAACTCTGAATAATTTGTAACATTACATGACAAGTATTTACGCCTCTTCATCATGTAAGACTACTTCTTCTTACATATTGCAGGTCATCTTGCACTGAGTTATTACTGAAATTATAAAAACAAATATTTTCATCAACACATTTGTAATGTATATCTCTATGTTTGTATATGTAAAATGTAATATAAATGATACAGTATATAATGTAAATGATACTTTTAAATGAATATTCTAAACTGCCATATAAGTGCAGCTCAGTATGACTTACTCCAGTTTTTGTATTTCTCATTGTCTTAACCATTCAATGAAATAACCATATCTTTGAATAATTTAATTTTGGATGTAACGTGTCTTCTGATTGGCTTATGTTAGTTTGTTAGGAGCCCATACACATAATTTAGTCATGTGACCGTGACGTCATCAACGTTTTTTCATTGTTTAAAATGGTTTAAAATGGAATTTAGAATTTAATTATAAAGAAATGACTGTAATATTTTTTCTGTCTATTCAAAATAACATAAAAAATGTGGTGCACACTGTTAAATAACCCGCTACACACGTTATTCAGTGTGCACCACATTTTTTTGTGTTATTTCTTCATAGACAGAAAAAATATTACAGTCATTCCTTAAATAAAAAAGTAACAGCTTGAATTGTTTTTAATGAAAGTTATGTTGAAGATCTAAGTAATCATTAGTAAAAATGTACACTGAAAACAAAATATTAACATTTTTGCAATCAAGATTTAACAAACCATGACTTAGCAATTCCATTATCTCTTCTATAATGACTTCATTACATATCTAGATATTGCATCTGTGATTTTTGTGCAGTTACATTGCATTGACTGTATAGCAACTTGTTTTTGTGGATGACTTGGTGTTTTCATGAAATTTGATAATTGAGTTCAATAAAGAATATAAGTTTGCTCAAATGTTATCTTTTTTGCATCAAATAAATATTTTTTTTTTATTTGGAACAGTTTTGGTTATTGCAGTAGATAATTTTTTTTTTAAAAACAGGATAGAAATGTTGGACCAACCTCCTCTTCTACCTGTTTCTAAGCCATGTTACTAGTATTATAAAATTTCAAGACAATAAAATTAAAATGAGGGATGTGTCAAAGGGACAACAACCCCACCAAAGAACAGCAGAAGCTCACAAATAATGTACGGTGATTTTATATCATCAATACCATACATTAAGTTGGAATTACCTGGATCAAAGAGGAATATCTGGAATTTCATCATCATCCTCTTCATCATCAGTACCAATGTCTGCATCTTCCTCGTTAACTACAGATATGTATCCTCTGCCCACCCTACCTAGCATCACATTCAAGTCAATGTCCATTTTGATCCTATCTACATTTGCAGAAGGCTGACATGGTAAATTAGGGAAAGAACATTTTCTATCATTAGTATTTGAAAATGGTCTCATTTTTCTCAAACTTTCTCTAACAACTTTGATATCCTCTGTAGATATAATTTTACTGTGTCTTGAAGCTTTTTTTGCAATGTTGTGTTCAGCATCAAAATTCCTGCATATTTGTGAAATAACTGGTGCTGCTGCAGTAACAGCAGAAATAGCTGTTTCAGTTTTATTGGCGCCCAGACCCCTGATCAACTCTTTTTGATTCCTTACGGAATGCTCCTGTACCAAATCGGCCTCGATGTTATTGCCTTGTCCACCTCTCAAATTCACCATACTGCCTTCCAACACTCTAAGTTTTTCCAAAGGAGAAAGAAAACAGGTTACCTTAGTAATGTAATCTACACATTCAAATAAGTATTTTGAAAGGCAAGAATGTGCATAAAAAATTGGAATGCACACTTTCAGGTTTGGAATGATTCTAGAAATGTCACCTTCTTTTACAGTGTCCTCCATTTGTAGGTAGTGTAATCCCCTAATTGTTAAATTTGTACTGTAATTAAATAATTCATCATTGCTTTCTGAAGGTACCCCTGTACGCATAACATCAAATTTATGAAGTATTTCACCTGATAATTCCATCATTTTGTTTTCTTTTGTAAGTCTGTTTGCCTTGCTGATATTTTGTGGATAAGCTGTAGTGTTTTCGATATTAATGTTAAAGAGTTCAAATGCCTGTTCTCGAATAAGCTCCCTTACTATAAGTTTAAAAAATTCGCTGTGGGAATTGAAGTGACCCTTCACCTTGCCATTTACATCAGTCTTCTTCAGTCTGTTTCTCCAAAATGCCAAGGTACCTAACTTGTCTATGGAATCCATTTTGTAAAGTGCTTTAAAAGATTTCTGTCAAAAAAATTGGAAACATAATTATTCTGAGATTGAGTAGCATTATACTGTTTTCATTGGATATGACAATCACATGATTCAACTGTTATTTTACAAATCTGACGCATTGTTTCTATTTCTTCATATATTGATCCCATGTTACGAATTATATGTATATTATTGATCAATGTAAAAAAAATCTTGCTAAATTTAGATTTGAGACAGATTTGAGACATCATGAGACACTTAACAAACACAGAGGAAGTGCAACATCAGATAAGAAAATTTGCAAGTTTATCATGAGATTTCAAGAATGTTATGTTTAATACAGATGATAATAATACAAGAATGGTAATGCAACAAACTATGCAGTTATTAATTTTTTGCAAGATACAGCTGAAAAAAATGCAGATCCATATATAAGCATATAAATAAGGCATTGACCTCGTTAAAAGTTCACAACTGATATACATGCCTTAACAAAGTCTTTGTCTATAGATATATATTAGTATGGCGTTCATTATCACTGGACTAGTATATATTTGTTTAGGGGCCAGCTAAAGGACACCTCCGGGTGCGGGAATTTCTCGCTACATTGAAGACCTGTTGGTGACCCTCTGCTGTTGTTTTTTATTTGGTCGGGTTGTTGTCTCTTTGACACATTCCCCATTTCCATTCTCAATTTTATAATAAATATGTTATCATGTTTGAGGACTATGTACCCATGTGTTCATTCAATACTAAAGATATGGAAATTTTATAGAAAATCAACATACTTTTCCACTTGGTACTCTCATATTTTGCAATTCTTACTTGATAGAGAGAGGATTATTATTTTCATGTTGCAATGCTAGGAATATTTAGTCACATGTTAGGATTTTCATGTTGTCATTTGTTTACTTATTATGTGCTATTGTAGACTAGTTATGTTTTATAACATTTTTTATTGCGCTCAACCCTTCCACCGAAACCGAACTCTATAGAAAAGCTGTAATGCTAAGGTATCATTTGTGATTTCAATTGCAACCAATTTTAACAAGAGTAAAATCTGACCCCATTATTTGAGGTAATATTTGGCCAAACCATCGCTAATTATGGCTGCATTCTATAATTAAAAAGATATTTTATTCATACAAACTTCTAAGTAATCTTGCTTAAGATGCCACAGCTCAATAACAACTGGTCTCAAATGTTCAAGTCTTCCCGATGTTGTTGGAGACATGAGACGTAGTTTTTTTGCGCCTTCAAATCTGACTTTGGTTAGTTGGTCACCAGATGCAATAACTCCAAATTCATCTAACATTTCAACTGTTCCTGAATAAAAATGTAGAAGAACTTTACATATTCGTTTTTGATTTTATTTTTTTGCAGATAAATCAGGCCATATATAACATCATTTTGTTTTTTTGCTGCCTTTTACTACTGGATATGTGGTGTGTGCTTTTTCATTGCTTTCATTGTTGAAGGCAATACGATGAATTAAATTGTTTACTTTCTGTTCGTGCTTTTTCACATATCCTGAGTGGTGTAAGGAAAATATTTCTCCTCACCAGTGAAATATCAATTTTCAGCAAATAATTGGTATAGAAATTTAAAACTGACGTTTAATTTTCTTAATTTCTATTGAAGTTCCTATTGTGACGACAAGAAAAAAGATGTCCATGTTTGAAAAACATCAAAATGTGTATAATTTTGTTAATATTGCAACAATTTCAGTTTTGAAAATGAACAACTTTAAAATTTAGTGAATCAAAATAGCATTACATTCAAAATAATAACATTACATTCAATATATTAGCATTACTTTCAATTTATCAGTAATTCATATATTTTCCCTTTGATCTTACTGCCTAATATTTTCGAGTATCAACGTACTGGCTGTATCACTGAAAATATCAGGCAATACATTGTGTGACGTCATAATTACCGTTAAACAGAATAATAGGTAGTTTCGTTTTTGATACTGACTATATCATGTGAAATATCTTAACTCGCCCTAAGAAGAGAAGTTACTGTAAATCAGGATAATGTAATTTATATTGTTACCTGTTTTTCATTTCTTCTATAATGGAATCACACAATTTACTTGAATCTTCTGATAAATGCTCCATTTTTTTCCTGGTTAGTAGCAGACTTTGTTCTCCCATTCTTTTAGTGCTTACATTTTTAACTTCCTGATTTATCAATGATCTTGCTCTTTGCATTATAAATACATCACTTACTCTTATGTCATCTAAAATTCAATCATTGCAAATAAAAGCATTCAAATTTTTGTCCAATTTACAAATTGTTTCACTTAATGTACTTCTTTTTGTGTTACCAGTTTTATTTCATTTATTATGAGAAAGTCAACAGGGAATAAATATTATGCAGGCAGTTGTATTTTGTAAATGTAATCTTGACATAATATTTGAGGTACAACATTATATAAATAACACATAGCGGAGAGGGTGATAGAGCAGATTGTTACCTTGAGAAAACATTGTCAATCGCGGTGAAGCCAAGGTATTAGAAAAATAACAAAAGTGAGGCAAGATTTTTTTTATTTTTTTATTTTGCCAGTTGAATACTAAAATCTTAGCTAAAACACAGAACTTAAGCATTGTATTTAATTACTTGATGTAATTCAGTTCATTGTCCTTAAATTATTGATTTTGATTGGTCCAGACGAGAGGGTGACATTAAAAAAAAATGTTACCCGCTCAGCCATGTGATACAGTAAATTAACACCCTCGTGTAAGCCAATCAAAATATGGCATTTTAACATGAAGTATAATAATAACATTTCTTATGTTGACAAAAAAAATATTAAAAACAAATCCTGTAAATGTAAGATGTTCTAAATTCATATGCTATCCACTAGGTTAAGAGTCAAAATACCTGGTTCTGTCTGTTTTTTTGTCATTTGTTCTGATGTTTTCAACAAAAGAGTCCAATACACTTTCTTGAAATAGTTCCCTACAAGAGGGGGGTTTGGGCCTGCTGTAGGCATGTTCTTCTATTTCACTAGTTAAATACAATCAAAATAAAGTTCATATAAAATGTTATCAAGAATTGATTTTTTATTTGATACCCTTTAAAGCTATTTTCCTAATGCATGTAGTTCAAAGGTTTGGCTTTCTTTTTTGATAACTGTTTCTTTGAGAATAATCAATAAATTTAAAATTTCAATCAAAAGATAGTTGGGGCTAAAGCTATATAATGCCATAGGATGCTTGAGCAAAATTTATACAAACAAATTAGCAAACACACAAGCAAACCAAACCAAACCTTTAAACTACATACTTTAGGAAAATAGCTCTAATACAAGATGTATTGGTTATGGTGCTGTTTGTCTTTATTGAACATTTAAATTATTAACATCCCATTTTTAAACAAATCATGCTAGATGAGATAATTTAATTTCATATTTTGTAACTATTGATTATAAACTCATAAGATTGGCAGTATCAAATGGAAGAGGTAACTTACTCATTTGCACTAACACTAGCAGTTGATCTTCTGATATTTGGTGTCTTGCTATAACCATGTTCTCTGTTGATTTATAAGTAGATTTTATTTATGTTGCTGTCACACTTGGAAATAACAATCAACAACAAAAAAAGCAGAAGAATTTTAAGCATATGTTTAAGTTTCAATCAGTAAGTATAGCATATCAACACATTTATAGTTATATTTACATCATTTTTAAGACACATTAAGTAGACAGTCTTCACGCTTAACTTTCGATTCCACAAGCCCGAAATTAATTTTTTGGAACATTATAGTTGGAATATGTTGGCTTGTAGAGAAGAAATTCACAAGGTCGAAAACAATTTTACAAGCCATGGTCGTAGGATTTGTGATTAAGCGTGAAGACTGAAGAAGCGTGAAGAAGTAAATTAGATTTCATAAATGATATAAATAATTTGCAGTGAACCTGGTTGTTCATGTATAAAAAGCATTAATTTTGTTTAAAAAATTCAAGCAGTATCAAAATATAATTTTATAAATATATCTAATTTTATATAAGCATAAGAGATCATAATCGGTTAAATGCATCTCTTTTTTTCTCTTGATTATTCAAAACTTCCAAGAAAATTTGCTTGTAAATTTATGAAACTTACTTGCTTAACCCTACAGTCTTTTTAACCTTGGCATTTCCATGATGTAGTACAATACTTGCATCTAAACTGAAATATACATATTTTTGCAAATTTCCCTATAAATTTCCCTATTTCCTCATCTGCACAGTATCGTCTCTCCTAGACAATCCGGTAACTTAGTAAAATTGCTGGTTGCTCCTTTTTTTATAGACTTATATATATATATTATATATGTCATGATATCTCAGACGCATGAGTTTGAATCCTAGCCAGATTTTTCTTTTTTAATTGTTAAACATAATTTTTAGAAAAAGAAAAAACAGTTCCTCTGCAAGCTAAAATATCTGGCAGTCTCTTCTCAATAAATAAATGTATTTACATGCTATTGCAAGGTTGTTGTAAATTCCAGCTGTATTTATATTGAATAATTGTCTGTGGCTATTTGCATTTCCTAATGCAATATTAAATTTTAAGAGAAACACTATATAACAGTTTGATTAGCCTAGTCGTTTCTGTAATATTTTTGTGTAAATTGACGAAATATTTTGTACATGTACTTTTTGGATTCCTTTCTTTTTAGGAATACGTAAGACAAAAAGTCTACAAAAAAACTTACTGACTAAATATCAAAGTATCATCAGGGACTGGTTCTTCATCTGTTACTGATGTTGATGTGAATCTGAAAAAAAATAAGTCTTTCTAAACTACAAATTTAAAAAAAAAACTTGTTCTTCTGTCATACTCAGTATAAATACAAGTAAAAGTGTTTCTTAAATAATTAATTCCAATTTATTGTATCCATAATCCAATATTCATTCTTAATAAAAGTACAGAATAAATGTTTCATCTTGAAGAATTTAGGACTTTATTCCTTTTTTTTTTTACATACATAAATAGAGGTAACTAGTCTGTTTTCTGGTGTTTATTTTTCTCATGGGTAATCTTGAAAACATAATATATATATATAAAAAATAAGATGTGGTATGATTGCCAATGAGGTAACTATCCTTAAGAGACCAACATGACACAGACCTCTTCTTTTATATGTATTCAATTATATTTCATACGTTAACAAGAATGTGTTCATAGAACACCCATTCAGCACTCACAGTATCATTTTCGATGTTCACCGGACAGAGGCGGATTTAGGGGGGGGTTTGGTTGCTTATATATGGAATCACTGAAGCGTGGATGGAGTGGGCCCCCTCTTAGGTCAGTCAGTGGGCCCCCACTTATGAAAATTGCTGGATCCACCACTGCTGGAACATGAAATTGTGGTCAAAACTGTAATTTGGCTTTAACAATAGAAAGATCATATTATAGGGAACATGTGTACTAAGTTTCAACTTGATTGGACTTCAACTTCATTTAAAACTACTGCAACTTGTTATTGAAACTCAAAGAGGGACAGACAGAATAACAGATGAAGGAAATAATCCACAGACACAAATGTAATGCTCCTAGGTGGGGCATCAAATCTACAACAATTATATAGCTTATTCAAAATAGAATATATTAATTCATATTCTAAATCTATATCTATTTTTTTACCCCAAATCCTGGCATATTTCTGGAGAAAAATTGGCCATTCTCTTCTTCTGTGTTTTTTGAGACAAAAAAGAGGAAAAACAATGTTTGCTAGATGAAATAAAATCAAATAAACGAGAAAATGAGGAAAAACAATTTCTACAAACTGAGGCTTCATTTTGAAATAATTCATCAATCAAATCAAAACTATCTGAACCAAAAACTAATTTTAATTTAGAACTAAAGTCATAATCGGAACATTTCTTTCCATTGAAATTAAATTTAACAGAAATTCCAGAACTAAGGCAAAAACAGCAATCAAATGGGTTTTCTTTTGTTGGTGTGGTATCTGGCACATGATCTTTATTTTCCATTTCTAAAAGAGATGACAAATTGTATAGTTTTGATAATTAGAATTATCTGATCATCTTAATATCAATATTGAGTGATGAAAATGGTCTCCTAACAATTGGAAATAATCAACATGATTGATAAAAATTATATTTGTTCTCATTAAAATATTAAAATGTTTAGGCTTGTTAAAATAAAACTGAAAAAGATTATTACTTTAAAATATACAAAATACTAAGAATTTAGTCCCTGTCCTGAACCAATACTTCAGGAATTATTATACAAAAAATAAGCAAGCATAAAAAAACGATTTGTAAATTTACTATTATTCTAATATTTAGGCTAAATATAAAATTCAATCTTTCAAGTTTTTCCAAGTTAAGATATTTTTTGTAAACTGTGTAACACCAGTCATTAATTACTATACATTTACCTGATCCTATATATAAATTTGCTTTCTGACACCTAAGTGAACCACTGAGATCTTTTGTTTCTGTTTCTAAAATGCAAATGAAATAATGCACCTAAATACAGCTTTTTTTTTTTTTATTAAATTAAGTTTAAATCTTTGGTGAACATTATTTATTGTTGTTCAAGCATTCCCTTTTTTCATACTCCTACCATTTTTTCCTCTAAATTCATCCACAACCATAATAGAAAATATGGAGGAGGGTGTAGTCCTATAACATATGACCTCAGGGGCATTATTTACTATTTCTATTTATTTTTCTGATTTTTTTTTCACTATCAAAGTGCCACCCATTAGACAAAAAATAAAAAATGAAAATATCAACATGAAAACATTAAATAGTGAATTATATAATGCAAAGGCATATATTATAGGACTAGAGGTGAAATAACATGTATTAAGGCTTATTGATTCATAAATTATTGACATCATGTTGACTTAGTCAAGAAGAAAGATGTGAAAATTAATAAGATCGGATCATTTAAGCTTTCTGTTTTTAATTTCCTCCATTTTGTTTATATAAATAATGTTATCAAAAGAAATAATAAAAAATATATATAACCGAATTTTTGGCAACCTGATTCATCATGTTCATGGTGATTTTTTTTGTTCAAGAAAGCACAAATTAAATAATGCAGCTAAGGCAGCAACCATTTTATTTTCTGGGGGGGGGCTATGGTTTTTTTTGGAAAAAAAAGTTTGTTTCCAGGTTTTGGTGAAAAAAATAATTTGTTTTGGACCCCGAGTAAAAAAAATTGTTTGTTTCACCCTCAGCTGCCACTATGTGTAATGCTAAAATTGAAAGAAAAAAATTGTCTTCGGTTTGTCGCTAAAAAAATAGATTGTTCTTCGCCAAAGGCGAAAAAAAGTTTGCACAGAAAAAAAAACCATAGCCCCCCCCCCAGAAAATCAAATGGTTGCTGCCTAAATACAGCTTTAGGGTAGGCTATTTTTGAGCATAAAAAGAAGAGAGGGTACTTAGGGAGTTTAGGAAATACACACCTTATTATATGGCGTTATGTATACATGTAGAAATAATTTCAGCTACAGTTTTAGATAGATGCATGATTTCGTTGCAGCAAATGGATTCTCAATATTTTTTGTATTTGTTTATTTATTTATAATAAATTTGATTGACAAAATAAATTTAAAGCGATCATATGTGTCTCAAGTATTGGTAGCTGTTTTTTCCTATTTAACTATATGCCTTGTATATCAATAATAAACATATTCTCTTGTTCTGACAGTGCACATTGTCGTAGTGCAAAAGTAAATATTGAAATAATGTTCACTCTTTACATAGTCATAGAACTGGCAAAATCAGCAGCAATTTCACTTCTTTAAATTTAAAATGCCGGTGCCGTCAAAATAGTTATTTTTATAGTAATAGGCATAATAGCATTCGATTTGTGCTTTGTGTTTCCTTTACCATTATCTCAATCTTAGAAGCTGGGTTGGTGTATGCAGCAGACGATTGTTTACGTTATTGAATCCCGGAAGAAGTCCTCTATTAAAGAGACCCGAGAGATGCGAAGTGCTGGTGGCAGTGATGATAGTTTAGCGAAGCAACGTCACCACTGTTTCGGAGTTTGCACTCCGACAGTACAAACATTCGGCCATCTTGTTCATCCCGCAACAACCCTCTCTCCTTCACGTCACTATCACACAACGTCAAAAAATACGGGAAACAACGTTAACACTGTTTTGCGACATTACGGACATGAAGACAAAGTCTCATTCACAACACTACTCCCCCTTTTCAAAAATATTTCGTCCTCGAAATAAAAGATAATCAAGACAAATTGCGTTTTCGTGTTTTCCAGTTCATCTCAGGTAACATTGACGATCCCCAGGAGCATACATCACGTTTATAACTGTTTTCATAGACGCTACTATCTCTGAATTGGGTGAACTCATTTCCACGTACAAGTTCTTTATATGTGAAGTCCTTTCCGTATACTGGTCTCGATAATCCAGTATATCTTGAAACTCTAGGTTTGTCATAATTGTTTTCATCATTATTTTTAGAAGTATCAAACTGTACGTCACTTTGCTCAAAGGGTGTCCATTTTCGGACGATAACTACCTCTACCTCACCAGAGGTTACCGTCTGTTGTTCAACGTTCGGACTTTCAACTTTTGCAACTTCAGCTTCAGTTGCCTCAACAATTTCATTAGGTTCCTCATATTTCAATTCAACCTTTCTAACGAAAACAACCTCTGTTCCACCAGTAACCACTGACTGCTTTTCAACGCGCGGAAGTTCCAAGATAGATATCTCTTCGTCCAAAACTTTCGCAACTTCAACTTCAGTTGCCTCAATAACGTCACAAAGTTCTTCATATTTCAATTGATATGACTCAGCGATGCAATAAACAGACTGTTCACTCAGATTAACAAAATTATTACGTACATTTAATTTACCAACCGTATAATTGTCTTTTCCCAATTTCTGGTTACTAGTATATAAACTAATGTCGTTTTGCATATAAACGTCAGTATTTTCGGAAACTTTATTCCTCCGAATATCATGCTCTGTGAAATTCATATTACGCTTAGTGCCTATTTCAAAATGTTTATCAAATTCACTGTCTGCAGTTCAACGCGATTTTTCTACGGACTTTAAAGATTGTCTGCAATGTTCCTACCACAATATTTCTTTGATAAGTTCACTAACTGTTGACGGTTCTTTAGTCAGAACTCTATATCCAATGTCACCATCAGGGTATCCATATAAAGCATACTCAGTAATCAGCTTCACTAATAAATCTTCGTTCACAATAGGGAACGATTTCCGAACATTTATCTCAATTCCACTTACGTACTCTTGGACGCTTTCACTTTCAAACATAGTTATATTTCTCAATTTCATTCTACAAATTTGAGCAGTCTCAATATCACCAAATCGACATTTCAATGCAGAATACAAAATAGATACATTATAAACATCTCTGCAGGGTAAATGAGAAATATATTCTAAAGCTTTACCTCTGAGTGAAGTAACCAAATGCAAAAGCCATATCACTAGGTGACCAATTAAAACGTTCACCTAAAATAGAAAATTTCATCCAGAAACCTTCAAAAAGTTCAGTACCGTCAAACTCTGGTAAGTCACACCAGCTCATGGTTATTATATATCAAAATGAAATGCTGACAAATATAAGTTATAGACAAATATAAAACGTGACAATGTTGATTTCTTTCAAATTTGCACCTTAGATTATCATTTGAGCCGCGTCGGATAGAAATCGACCTTATGCAATTCGACGTCAAACCGAGTAACGTTACGATAAAGTTTCACAAGTTTTCATACAGGTAGTTTCTGACGTTATAAAAAAAAAAACATGTCGCTTTCTGACAAAACTACGTTTTTTCAAAAAAATATTGTGGGGACATTTCTGATCGGATTTTAATGTACTAGGTACCAATAGAAGCAGAATTGCCACAGTTATATTTGTTTATTTGGATAGATTTTTGTTGTATAACGTTTTCAATTTTTGGTAATATAACCAGTATTGTTTGTGTTCAAAAATTTCTTATGTATTTCAACGAAATTAAATTGTAAAAACTGTAACGTTTATACATGTTCATAACATGAGAAACAAAAGTTATGGTCGACAAAACTATGACAAATTAAACTAGTATACTTTAGACGATTCTGCGTCTTTTAACTCTGTACTGGTGAAAATCCAACATAATATATATATGCCTTCCCTTTTTTTAGTGGGGTTTTATATGAAATTTGTAAAAAAAAAAGATATACGGGGAAACCTTACAATTTTAATCTGATTAAATCGAGCCTTTAGCTAACGTATTCCATACATATAGGACAAAACTAGTATATTATTTCTGATAAGTTTAGTAAAAAATGCCGATATAAATCTTTCACGGAAACCGCTTTATCCGGTCCGACATGAACATTTTCAAATTATCTGATAAAAAAATTCTTCCTGAATCCTGTCCTTTTCTAAATAACATATTTCTCAACCTTAGTATCAGTTTTGGCTAACAGGAATACATTGTTTTGCTAAGGTATGTATTTCCTAATACGTTCTACATATTGAACTATTTTTACGTTCACGATCTATTTTTACATTTTATACAAAGTGAAAGTAACACCAGTCTTAACATGCTTAAAAAAATAATTGTATGCAATTCTTAAGCTTAACTAAACTTAAGTAATATTCTGAAAAACTATTTCTGGTAGTATAAAACAAAATTTGTGCTGTATTGCAAAACTTCGCTACACACAGTGAGACACGCAAAAACAAAAATAGGTCAAAAGTTATTCATATCATTGTACCGTTGCATTTTGAACAATCTAAAAAGAAACAACATCACAACTATACAATATTAAACAAAGACCAACCCGTGCTCTATGTGGATTTTGTACTATGTGCGTGCAATTTATCTGTTCATATCTATTCAGAAATTTAGAATGTACGTGTTGCGTGTAATTTAGGTTCAATGACATTTCTATTTAGAAATTGAAAGAAAGAGGGAAACTTTTGCATAATACATGTGTACATGTATTTCGAAAACTAATAACTTTCAAAATAAAACCTTTTAAACCCCCTTTTTTATATCCCGACAACTATAAAATTAATATTCGGGCAATAAAATTCCCGATCTATGCATCGGTGGGTCTTACAATTTTGCGTCCGTCCGTCCGTCTGAGTGATTAAGGTAACAATTTTGAAAGATGTAAGCTGTGGTGTCGGATTAATAAATAATAAACCAAAATTTCATCTAAAAAACCCGTTTATTTAGAAAATTTGAACTACTATAATTTAAAGAGATAGTATTTGGGATTTTGATCTATATGTTACAAATCACTGTTGAACTATTAAATGTATTATGGCAGAAAGCGCGACAACCAGTCGTATCGAAAAATTCTTTTGGTTCAATTTGTCATTAATTCCATTCCTTTTTAATGTTGTGGTAAATTTCTACCTTATAGCGAGAGCAAGAAATATGTACACTCCAAATATGTTAGTGCATTCGTTAACTCAGAACAACAATATGTTCAACTAACCGTATTTAAAGAAGTTTGGAATGCATGTGTCCCTCATATTCAATTTATGAAACCAAAGACGGATCTGTGTAAAACGTGCTTTCAGTTGAGGGATGATATTTCCGGATCTATTTCAGAAGACGCGAAATAAGTGAGAACTCAAAAATTAATTGACCATATACAGTCTGCGCGGACGCAGCGTGAATATTATACATTATGTATATACACAAAGATCACGTGATGAATTTAGTTGGCTGAGTCTCCAATAGGAAAGTACAACACTCCATGTTCAAAAATTTTTGAAAATGTTCATTACACTATTGACTTTTCACAATATATAAACTTGCAACATTCGTCCCAAGAGGTTGGAGCTCTTTACTTTTTAACGCCTCGAAAGGTTCAAATATTTGGAGTTTGCGATGAAAACTTTCCAATGCAAACGAATTATTCTATTGATGAGCAACAAACAATCGGGGAAAATTGAAGTCGGACACATGGACCCAATGCTGTTTTAAGCATGCTCCACCATTATCTGCATGGTAATACTTACGATGAAAAGGCGTGTCATTTTCATGCTGATAATTCTGTGGGACAAAACAAAAATAAAACTACTTTACATTATCTGTTGTGGAGGTGCGCAAAGGGTTTACACAAAACTATTAGTTTGCATTTTATGATTGCTGGGCACACAGAATGTTTATGTGACGCATGTTTAATTTTGGCATGTTGAAAAAGAAATTTAGAAAGTCGGACGTAAACACTGTATCACAACTGGTTAAAATGTTGACAATTCTGCCAAATGCAATAGGTCAGAAGTTTATGATGAAAATGACGATGACGAACACAGCTTAAAGTGGTACAGATGGGGTAATTTCTTTACTAATTATTTCAAACCACCCAGAGGTATAGGAAAATTCCATCACTTCCGATTTACCAGAGTCGTATTTGCGAGAGAAACTCTTGATCAACCGGAGAAAAGAATGGCTTTGCTTAAGGAAAGCACAAACGTACCGGAGTTGCTCAAGGACACTTCCAGAAGTTATTCAGCCAGCAGGGCTGACAGAGAAGAGAATGCGTTATCTGTACAATGAAGTCCGTCCTTTGTTCCAGTATAATTTCCGTGACGAATTTTGTCCTCGTGCTTCAGAGGAGTAACATTTCACATGTACTGGTTACAGTTGGATTGAAAACTAGAGAATCATTTATGTTCTCATTGTAACAATCTTTTAAAATAAATTAAATATTGTATACCAATGCATGTTTTCGTGGCTCTCTCTATAACGAGAAAAGGACCGATAAAGAATAAAATTATCTCTATTCTAATGCAAAACAAGTTCATAATTAAATTTCAATCATTATTTCAGTGTAAAATCTTCATTAAAGAAAATTCCGCGAAAAGATGTTATCTTCTTTGGTCCCTACACTAGGTGACGTCATAGGTATGCTTCCGGCGTCAAACATAAACACCGGGCGTTTTCTGGCTTCTCTGCCGCTTCAAAATGTAATAAATTTTGATAAAAAGAAAATTTTTAGGCGCAACAAGTGAGTTTTTTGTTTATTATTGTAGAAATAACATGTCAACACATTCCGAAATTCAAAATGTCGGCTTCCTTAGTTACAGACAAGGAGATAGAGAATTTTACGCTTGCTGTCATCCAATCAGAACAATTGTTACAAAATAATTGCATTAGAATGCTAATTTCACGACGTTGTCGTGAGATTCTGAAGTTAAATATATGTAGCCGTCACAACTTTGAAATAGCGAAACTTTTAAAAGAAGAAAGCTAGAGTAAAACGTTTTTTTTGCATTCAAATTGTATGACTATAAGCAAAATTAATATGAACAAAACTCAAATTGAGATTTTTTTTGCATAAGGTCGATTTCTATCCGACGCGGCTCATTTTATCCTTGATGCTATCATCGAACAAAAATGTTTAATTATTTTCCGTCCACTTTTGCCGATTAAATACTTCTCTGTAAATCAAATGGTCGAATCTAGCTGTTAGAATTCCAATATCAGTATTAAAATGGTGAATCATATTTTTAAAAGTATTCGAGTGTCGTATCGCCCTTCTGTTGTACTGTACACATTTGTTCACGATTGTATTATCAAATAAATTTGTTAACGGTACCTTCATTGTTTAATTTCATATTTCCTCCCCTCTTTAAAAACATTCCGTCTGTATAAAGATATAAATCATCTTTTTGCGTAGATCCGTTTCTATTCGCTGCCACCAATGTTGTGATTGTAGAATTCCGAGCGTTCATAATTTATAAGTTAACACCATCTTTGTAGAAAATAACAGTCACGATTTATTCACACTACATGTATTATACAAGAGACACAGTATACACTCCGACAGTACAAACATTTGGCCATCTTGTTCATCCCGCAACACCTCTCTCTCATTCACGTCACTATCACACAACGTCAAAAATACGGGAAACAACGTTAACACTGATTTGCGACATTACGGACATGAAGACAAAGTCTCATTCACAACAATATGTCATCGTTTCGTGTGTATTCTAGTGTAGATGCCATCTAATTTACTATTGAGTTGACTACGAAGACTGCCGATGGTCATATAAGGATATAAACACAAATAAAGATATAAATAGGTAGCGAACTCGTGTAATTGAATTTTCTAGACCTGTTTAATTTCATATTATAGGTTAAAAATGTGTTATTAAATTGAACCATACTGGTGGCTTAAAGCGAAATAGTATTTCACTCTTTCACATTCATTAATGATTGAACCTAAAGAAAATTTTACCTATCTCGTAGATAGTATACTTAAAAATTATAACCAGTCAGGTTATCTTCAAATTGTTTATCGTTATACAATAAGACCCAAAATACGAGATGATTTACAGAAGTGTACAGCCATTGTACAACGATATTCGAAATTCGTATTCGCCAACATTTTTTATCTTGCCTTGTCTCGCATATTTTGAAACTTAATGATGGTTTTACATGTAAACGAACATTGACCAACATTGGGAGATTAGAGGACACTTACCTTTACAAACGATGACAGATCATCAATTATTTTTAAAAAGCAAATCATTTTACCACTTGAAATAAATCAAATATTTCATATAGGAGGATCTTGATGGTGGAGCGAATTTTTGTGATCTTTACAAAAAGCCACTTTCTGTAATAATTCTTTATTTGTTTTGTCTATTATTTAGTATTCTTTATGTTTAACCTTCAATAATTCTCTATTTTTTATTTCTTGATCCCATTTTTCTGTATTCTTTTCCCCCATTATTCTAAATTTTTACCATTTATTCTCTATTCTGTTAACATCATCCAGATCTCTGAATAGGCCATGTCAATAATGTCCTCGTGAAAGTCTAACAGTGTTAGTGCGTTCTACATTTAAAATGCTTTCTAATATTAAAGCTCCTCCTTAGAATATAATATCATGATTCAAAAATCATTGTTTTATGGAGATAAATTCATAATCCCACCTAAGTTGTCACTTGACTACTTTTGAGGGCACAAATTAACCGTCTACCAAGATTTAGTTATAATTTCCTGGTTAAAACGTCTCTCGGAGGATGATGGGACTTTTTTTTAAACACACAAAATAGAATTAAATTCTTTTAAATATAATTTCGTCGTGTGAAACTTTAGGTCACAACGTTTAAAGAATATATGACCGCTATAGATTTCTTTCTTCCAAACTTGTGGCTTTGAGATTATTTCAATAAAGTTACCAGAGATTGAAAACGCAAAATATTTTCCGTATAAAAAGAATAGATGTTTGCCGAGTACCTTTCTGCAATTAGTAGTGTGTATGAGAGATTCTTTACGGAAATTTCCCACTATAATTGCACGAAATTGTTCTATGAAATAGCTTGTGTCAATATGTTTCCTAAAAAAATTGAAATCACATCCTTCTGAAATTCAATTGTTCCATGTTTAAGTTTAAGTCATAACTTTCCCAAAGATCATGAAATGGTTGCTAGATGGTTTTACATATAATACTTGTTCTGAGAGATTTCAAGGCCTGAAATCTACCAAAACTAGAATTATACTCTTTTAAAACTCAACTATTCGGAATGAAATTTTGGGCCAGATTGTATCGATTTGATGTGCTCAGTGTCCGTTTTTTTTGCTTATTACAAGACGCAAAGATTTAAGACACCTATTAAAATACATAAAGAGTCATTAAGAACGACAACTACTGATTTAAAGATCTCGAGTCTGGATCAGTAACAGAATGATCGGGGTAGGGATCAAACATACGTAAGCAATTATCAGTCTAAATCTGGAACAGTGGCACGACAAACCAAATAAATATAACAAAAAAAACACCAAAAAAACACTACAATCAAGTGAAAAAAACCCACCTTCAAACGGACTCAAATCGGTTCTTACCGCAAAAACAAGTAACAAATTATGAGTGTAAGTGTTGACGGAATATAAGACCATGATAACTAATATATGAACATTTATTTAAATACATGTTTAGTTGAACTATATTAAAATATTAAACATTTTTTTAATCTTAGTGAAAATTTAAATTTTCACCTTCCAAAACCAATTTTAAGTATCTGCTTTGTATATTAGAAAACTGTGGGCGGATACGTGTTTAATAGATACTTCCATTCAATTCATTTTAAGCCGCCATTGTTAGCATGCTTTAAAGATAAGATACTTATATACACTTACAACAGTAATCCAGTATAATCTCCAAAAATAACTGTATCTCTTAATATATAATTGTATATTCTTTCCTGTTTTATAAGTACGCCCAAATCCCTTATTAAGTTTAGCGGAGGGCATTTTAGCGCATTTACATTTAGTGTTCATAGTTTGAAAAATTATAACGATTTACCTATCACATGAATATATACTTTATTTTTTATTTTTAGCAGCTATAAGATCACTTATAAGACTTTCAAAGAATTAAAAAAAAAACACGTACAAAGTGCAAATTTGCGGAATTGCCTTCCAGGCGTTTCAAACACTAACTAGATAACGAAATTGACCATTTTAACAATATGTTTGCTTCCAATAGATTTTAACACTTATTAGGCAACAGGTTTCTCACCAAGGCTTTAAGAACACTAACTAGAAATCAATTTTGCCTTCAACCCTTTTAGACATGAACAAGACAGCGATATTACAGCCAAGACTCTTAAACACTATCATCAACGCAATCATGCTACATCTTCTTATTTTATATTAGCAATTATATACTGAACTTACTACTGTTATTCTCTGACCATGAGTTGTCCTTCTTTATCCCACTCGGTCTCTTGGGCCTCTTGTACCAAAGCACAAATACCACAGAACCACCAAAGAAGAAGATCGTTACAACAGCTTCCTTCGATACCTCTTTTTTCTCTAATCAATCCACGGACTTTTGTTACAGCATAGAGATTAAGACCAGGCACAAACAAAGCCAATGCACACATAATGCAACTTTCTCCAACCTTTTCGGCATTTTTACCATAAACATAACAGGGTACGAAATATGAAATGATGCAAGTTTTGATGTCATCAAAACATCCAAAAAGTCCATGTTGCCATTCACCCATTGTTAAATCCGAAACAACTAGCCACACAAAGATGCTATGTCCAGTACTGATTTGGGAATGGGAAAGCTGAAGAGAAATTGAAACTTATTTTACCATACATAAGATTATTTTGATTGGCTGAGCCATTTTTCAATTTTACTTCTATTAGTTCATTTCTGTTTGTGAACAAATTTGAACAAAATCACGATTTTCAACAATCGAGCTAATTTTATGTAACTAAGAAAAGTTTGTTTAATTGTTGGCTTAATTTGTGTGTGTGGTCAATTCTATGTATACCTATAAATCAGAAAGCTAATTGTATCTTAATAAGTATGGCTATGCCAGCAAAGAACAGTGTAATGTATACAAGGTCACCTACATTTTCTGCTGTTTATATTTGAAATAAGAACACCTTTTTGTTCAAAGTAAATAATGTGAAAGAATTTATGGTTTGAATTTTACATATCATAATTTGAAAGAACCATCATCGTTAGCAGTTTAATAGTTTTATTTTGTCATGATTTTATCCTGATGGGAAAATGTATATGTTTTTGTACAAATAGATTTGGCTAAGATAAGCACATTTCTTGACAAAATATGTCACTTTTGTTTTAATATACATGTTTCATCCGAAAACGAGAACGCTTCACAAAAATGTATACACAATATATAAACAAATGAATAATAAGTATGTAACAGTTCTGCTTCTAGTAATACCGAGTTGTTTGAAACTAAACCAACCATTTTAGTCAACAATCAGGGTTCATAGCGACCATTATTGGGTATTCAGCCTGTTTGATTTAACTATTCATAATTCTGGTTCTGAACACACATCAATGAAATCAGTACCACACATGGCCTGACTCGAGCTTGACTACGGAACCTTAAATGCTTAAAGTATGATTAAAATTTTAACCGTTTTAATGTCAGCCAGAATGGCCATCAACCGGATGGCGTGTGCATGGTAGTCTTGTGAGTCATTCCCAATCTTGAAATGATTGCTTTAGTAGAATAAGTGGGTGTAAATCTGAATACCAAAATATTAAAAATGTTAGAGAATCTTGATTATATTCTTCGTTCTACATAGCAAGATCGTCTACTTCTTTTTAATATTCTTCTTTATTGAATTTCGTTAAATATACATTGTTATTTGTTCTTATATTGTAGTTACAGCACTGTCCCAGGTTAGGGGACTGGTTGGCCGCCCGCAAACATGCTTATTCCAGTCACATTCTATTTATGCCTATCCTTAATCAAGAGCAGTATATTAAACATTGCCATAAAGCGCGGAGGTTTTGCTAGCCACAAAAACATGTTCAACCCACCATTTTCCTTAAAATGTCCTGTACCAAATCAGGAATATGGCAGTTGTTATCTTATAGTTCGTTTCTATGAATGTTGCATCGGATTTTTTTTGTTGTTGTTGCACCTCTGTGTTCTGTCATTTCGTTGTATTTGATGTGTTTCCCTCGGTTTTAGTTTGTAACCTGGTGTTGTTTTCCTCAATCGATTTATGACTTTTGAAAAGCGATATACTACTGTTGCCTTTATTTATTCAGTTTGTAGGTGTTTTGCTGTATATCATATTTGTTATCGTTTGTTTTGTACATAATTGTGGGCATTGCTTTTCTCGTTTGAATTGTTTCACATTTGTCATTTCGGCACATTTTATAGCTGACTATGCGTGATGAGTTTTGCTCATTGATGAAGGCCGTAATATGACCGATAGTCGAAAACTTCAACGGTTTCTGATCTCTGTTGTTTCATTAGCAATCATACCGATTCCATCTCATTTTATATAAATATTAAGGCAAGCATAGGTTGTCATATGTTAAAAGAAATCTTACACCATTATAAAGAAAACCAATTTTTAATAATCAGCTGGTATTCCAATAGGTACTATTTTGCGCCTCGTAGACTTATTCTTGCGTACAAGTGAAACAACATACACATACAACCTTCAAAATCAGTAACAAACATACGAAGATAGCAATTACGTCTCCCATACAGTGACAACTGTGTTATCTTCCAAAACAAACCCAAAAGATCTGCTTCTCGTACGATATCTAGAATACCAGCTTTTTATAGATTGATTCAACTTGCATTTTTTAAAGTAATATTTTCTCGACCAAAGACATAAATATAAATTTTAGCTTCAAACGAGGAAAAGTGTTGTGTAAAGTATGTACAAAATCTGTGTAGCAATTTACGAAGACAATTTTAGCATGTATTCACATTTATTCACATGTATTAGTACATTTCCTTTTTCACAATACAGTTTCAATACCTAAGCATTATATGTGTTCCATGACGAACTTCACGAGCTTCTTGGGCTAAGGCACATGGTGCACAGAATAATGTCAATATACAGTCGTCACTTCCGGTTCCATCTATATTCAATTGTTTGCGTATAAGATTGCGGACTTTACCGAACGCATACAAATTAAAAAACGGTATCAAGAGTAATATTCCACAAAATATGCAGTTACGTTTCACTGTTTCGGCTGTTTTCCCAAATATGTAACACGGACAGAAAAGTGTCAAAGCACAAATCTTCATATCCTCAAAACATCCAAACAGTTCATAGTTCCACGCCACCATTTCAAATTAGTCAAGTTGATAATTTTGTCACAGAGATGTTAGTAAGTGAACTTTGAACAAGTATATCACAAGAACATATATTTACTCTGAAGACTTTTTATGAAACATGATTGCACTATTAAACGATACATGACATGACCAGAGTAAATCATATATTGTCTTTATTATTAACCTTTGTTATACACTGGAAAATCACACATTTTAAAATTGAAAACAATAAAGTAATTACGAACTATGCATGCGTTTCATTGGGTTTGAAACAAATCTTTGAAGATTCCGTAATTTGACGAACGTAAGCCGAGGAAAGACATATAAAATATATTCAACTGCAACGAAGACTGAATAATATAACGCCAAGATTGCCGAAGCATAACAAGTCTGGATGAATTTAACAGCGACAAAAGTTCAATGCTTGACAGGGACAAACTGTAACAACAAAAAGTGATCATGAAACATGCATAAACAGCATACAACGATTAGGACAACATATTAGTGCATACAATTAACTAACAAATTAGCAGAACATTTGGCAATATATTCTTTTTTAAGTATCTACTACACACCTGAGGACAGCAGGACAAGAGGTGGCCATATAATTAGTCAGATCAGAACAACAAAGGAAGTCTACAATAACTCATTTTTCCAGCACTCTATAAGAGACTGGAACTTTTGCCAGACATAGTAGAAGCTGCACCAAGACTTGATGAGTTCAGGGAAGAAAAGACCTTGGCTTGATAACCCTAAGAAGTTTCTAATATTATTTTGCAAATTTAACATCAACGTATGGGTCAGTGAATCATTACCAATAAAAAAAAAGTCAAATCACAAAAAAATACTGAACTCCGAGGAAAATTCAAAACGGAAAGTCCCTAATTAAATGACAAAATCAAATGATAAAACACATCAAACGAATGAACAACAACTGTCATATTCCTGACTTGGTTCAGGCATTTTCAAATGTAGAAAATGGTGGATTGAACCTGGTTTTATAGCGCTAAACATCTCACTTGTATGACAGTCGCATCATAAAGTCAAAATATGGTTACAGCAGTCCTTACTCAAAACTAATGGAATTTAAGTTAATAGACTTAAATTCAGTTATCGCACCATCTGACATAACAAACATTTACTAATCAAAGTCTAAGCGTAGTGGTCCCAATATCATTACAGTCCAATAGTTAGCTGCTTGATAGTCAAATAAACAACATAAAACAGATTGCACTGAATTTAGATACCCCGAGCTACGTTACATGCCAGTAAATGCTGTCTATAACACTTATGAATATGAATAAGTTTTTTTCTCTCGAAATTATAACTTGAATAAAATGCATTGTTAAACATTTATGCAATTTAAAATTGGTCTATCTGTGTCAGAAATAATTTGTTCTAACTAAAACCAACTGAGTAATGCTTACTAAGACAGCTCAAAAGTATCACCGTCTTCGCGTGTACGCTTTCAAATATATTTGTACTAGATGAAGGCAATAGTAGTATACCGCTGTTCGAAATTCATAAATCGATTGAGAAAAAAAACAAATCCGGGTTACCAACTATTGTTTGACAACAATCAGATACAAACGTTGTCTCTTGATAATAACGTTTACTTTTATTTAAAAAAACATGTAAACGTTGATTTTCCTCTACAATTAAAGCTTATACTGTATATTAAATGACGAAAGATGCGTAAATAAACGAACGACCCAATGTTCAATTTCTTCACATATTCCTTCACAATATTGTATGTGTTCACTCAATTGTTGATATTAGCATGTAATAATTTAATATCGGGGCATAACGTGTCCTTCGTGTCTTACTTCACGTGCTTCTTGGGCTAAAGCGCATGGCCCACAGCACATTGCCTGTATACAGTCGTCACTTCCGGTTCCATCTATTCGTAGATGCTTTCGTATGAGAAAACGAACTTTTGCAAAAGCATATATATTTACAAATGGAATAAAAATTAACAATCCGCAAAGGATGCAGTTTTTATCTACTCTCTGTGCAGTTTTTCCAAATAAGTAGCATGGACAGAAAATTGTAAG
Organism: Mytilus galloprovincialis; assembly: GCF_965363235.1. Classification (NCBI taxonomy): domain Eukaryota; kingdom Metazoa; phylum Mollusca; class Bivalvia; order Mytilida; family Mytilidae; genus Mytilus; species Mytilus galloprovincialis. Next base: position 52,704,825 of record NC_134850.1, read on the forward strand.
AGCACATATATGTCCATCTTCACAACAGGAGTAAAGGTCATGTGTCCATTCGACCATTTCGTCAAATAGCAGTGCAAATAGTTATCAAAGATACGAGGATTATAATTTAGTACGCCAGACGCGCGTTTCGTCTACACAAGACTCATCAGTGACGCTCATATCAAAATATTTATAAAGCCAAACAAGTACGAAGTTGAAGAGCATTGAGGATCCAAAATCGTAAAAGCCTAATATGAAAGTCAATCCAAACAGTAATTAAATTATTCTAATATTGATTGACCATTCAAGCAAATGCAAGACAATTGAAGAGATAGGTAATTTAAAACTAAGTCTTATTCTTAAACAATAGAAAGTAGAAAATATAATATGTAAGTTTCTGTAAATACAATAGAACACATATCGTTTTTAATATAACAAAAACACTAAACTTGAAATATGAAAATATATCATGGATCAAGGATTTGAATAGTTATTATATATTTCCTTGTAATTATAAACTAAATTATATTTTTACTCTGAAAAGAATTATGACAAACGAGATCACAAATAAAAACTTTGTTTTCAAAGATATTCAAGGTGAAGTTGTTTATGACCAACGAATCGAAAAATAATTACACATTATTTGAATTCTTCACGACCATTTTGTTTTGTATGCACTCCAATTTAAATTACTTGGGACAAGGACTTTAGGTGCTAAACGTACATGAAATTATATTTTCATACAATTTACATTATTTCTAATAAATTGGACCATTTTAAAACTTAAAACGGTCAACATTAATCTCAGTAATGTAGGTGTTAATTTTAATTATTGAAAAAATGACCCTGGTCAATTGAAAATAAACCTTCTTCCAGTTTGCGATCATCATCAACTGGTTGACTATCCCGTCACATTACCGGTATTGAACTGAGCAAATCAAAATGTTTGAACTTAATAAACACAAACTTAGTGCAATATATAAACAAGTGCAGTTCAGTTTAATGACAGAGCTGTGCTTTGAAAGATGCATTACTCTGAGCAGAAATAGTTCATTAAGGCAAGGTGTCTCACTCACTGATCGTCCTATAATACAATTTACAGTAGTTTTGTTTGATGAAATTCTGAATACTTTTTCGTTGTTATTTCTAAAAGCCGTGCATTTGACGTCGATTTGGAATTTGATTTTTGATTTGTCTCAGACTTGTTCTGACGCTTATACATCATTAATAAGCGGCGTTACTCGTTTATGTATGGTAGTCCATTTGAGATGTTCAAGCATGTTACTTATTGATGTCGTGTTGTTTATTCTTTAGTTTTCTATGTTGTGTCATGTTTACTATTGTTTTTCTGTTTGTCTTTTTCATTTTTAGCCATGGCGTTGTCAGTTTGTTTTAGATTTATGAGTTTGACTATCCCTTTGGTATCTTTCGTCCCTCTTTTGTGACGACTGTTTATAACAAACCTTGCCACCTTTTTTAGAACAATCTCTGTGGATGTCATTTAATTGGTATTGATCCCATACTGCGCTGATATATTCCAATTCAGAGTCGACAAGGGACATGTTTCCTTTTTTTCGTTTACATTCCTTTGCGTAAAACATAACGGTATCATAATCATGACAATATATAGCGTTTATGTGTTTTTATCCCATTTTATATATAATGAAGTGAAATATTCAAGATTATGGCCATATAACGTGTAATTGTACTTAGATTGAGTCGCTTCTTGGGATTGGCGAGTACATTACATTTATCAGGATAGAACTTCGTGTACAATGTTGACTCGCATTTAGTATGTTTATGAAGGCCCCTTGGCTGGGTTACTGCATGTGCATCTGATAATTTTGCGACACAAGTAATAGAGTCATCATCAAACAGTCACCGGTTAATTGATTCATGGGGATGTGTCGATAACATAAAACAAAACTAGACAAGATCATAAAAAAGATTTTCGTGGTACACCGGACTCTACAGGCATGGAAGTTGGTGTTTCACCCTCCAACCTCCTGACTGTTTAGCATCGCTGAGGAAGTTGTGAATTCATTCCTTTGTTTCACTCGTTATCACGTCATGTTGCAGTTATATCGGCTATAATCAAATTTAATAAATATATATACCGTAAACACAGTGTGGGAACGGAACTGTACGGTTTTCTACTAATTTGGTCATTCGGGAGACTGTCAAGCGGGGCTCCGACATTTGCAAAATAACAAGTTGCTTGATGGAAACTTTGACGAACTCTTATGTTGCTATATAACGTTTTTGCTTCAAGTTTTGATAGCTAAAACATTCTTTATGTAAATATGAACCAATAAAATAATAAGAAAGATATATGCATCCAAACGTTTTCCTTGGAATGGTGGAGCTCCGTGTAAAACGATCAAAACTGTCACACAACAGCGATCAAAAATGTCAAATAAACATCGAAAAATAAATGTTTGCTACCTGAATTTTCACATGTACCTTTTCTGATATATAGTCTAACCTAACTGAAAGTTTCAAAGCCATTGTCCCAGTAGAAATCTAAATATATTCATTTTCTCCATGTCGGATATTTTTATTGACTGTACAATCGCTTGGAAGTTTACTGTAATATCACTCGGAGCCTTCCTGTACAATCGCTTGGAGCTTTTCTTTTCATCGTTTGGCCAACTAGACTACTCCGAAAGGAGCATAACCTACTTTACCTTGTTATGACTTCACGGTCCAGCTAGCAAGCAAGCTAGTCAAAGGTATTACTTTTTCCTACGCACTTATTGCATTTTGCTGTAATAGTTTCTAGTGGCATATGACTAATTATAACTCTTAAGTGGATAATGCTTACTACTATCTCTTCTACCACATTCATGATCAGTTTATGTTTTCCATGATACTTTTGTCATATAAATATTTATCAAAAGTACTGCAATCCAATACAATATATGTCTGGCATGATTTTTCTCTTCTTTTTCTGTTACGATTTAATAACAGTTACTTATTTGGCATTGTTCTCATTTTTTTAAAACCTAAATTACACACTCAAAGGTGTTAATGATGTTTGAAGCTTTTATTTGAATGAATGCAGCCTGCATTCGTGGATCCGGTATGCGGGGAGAGGGAGTTTTGGTGGTTGAAACCCCATTTTTTCCGATTTTTTTTTATTTTCAGGGTGTTCCGTGGTTTGGATCCTCCTTTTGCAGAATCCCACCTGGTCTGATATCGTCAATGATAGTATGATGATCCGATCATTTATATGATTTTTTTATATTTTGGTCTTGTGCTGTGCTAGTTTTGGGTGAGAAATAAGCGCACACAGAAATTTTTAACCCTGCCAAATTCTTTATGTTCCTGTTTCAAGTCAAGAGCTCGTAGTTCAGTGGTTGTCGTTAGTTCATATCTGTCATATATGTTTTTCGTAATTGTTTTATTATGAATTACGCCGTCAGTTAAATTCAAAGGTAATGATTCTTATTGTTCATGTCGGTACCTTTTATAGCCGACTATAATTGCATAAATCTATTTATTTTTTGAACTTTGACAATCATATCACATCTCCTTATTTTTATGTTGAAGATATAAATGTGGTTTTATAAAAATGTTGTTCTCGCTAAAAAAAAAAACCAACTGTTTCGTTCGTTTGTCGGATGCTATAGTTGGGAATATTGAAAAGTTCCTGTATCGTGACATTGATATAAAAAAAAATATCTTGAAGGATTTTGTGTTTTCTCTGTCTTTCAGATAACAAGTCCTCTCCCATCCTTGATGAAATTTAATTTTACTGGAGCCTTTTCTACCAGTAGCTATAGCTTGTAAGAAACAGACATCTCATTTGAAATTATACCACATCTTCTTATTTTAATATTATGTGTATTGACATATACGTGTATTTTCTTGGATTAGTGGTTAGCTACCACCATTCCACATTCGAATTCCTTGTTATAGTTACCAAATTAAAAGGTGTTGGGTATGTGTAGATTCATAGGAGGAGCTAAATTTCACGAGAAAGCTGTGGGTCTACAAATAGCCAATCACTTTTTTATTTGGTAAATTACATGTGTCAAAGTTAACAACTGATATCACAGGAAATAAAATGTGTTACATTGTAGTTTCTAGCTAAAAGTGTGAGATATCTAACATACACCACATGACCATTTTCAATCTTCTGGTAAACCAATCAGAGGGTCGATATGGAACTGTGGTGTATGTGTCGATACCCTCACACTTTTGCAATGGAAAATCAAACAAACTATAATAGTACATATCAAGTTACAATATCCCGATCCAGTGATGTAAAATTCTTTGTTGTATTGTTCAAATATGTATTTATTATTATTTTTTAAATTGCTGATAAATAATATATTAAATAAAATTCAAAATATGCTAATTACCCTTCCAGAGAATCTAGTCACCTTTTCGGTATATATAAATATTTATTTTGTACGAGGATTATTTTCATTTTTATTTTAGATTAGATTCTAAACATATTTTGTACTGTCCTTTTCTTTTCGTCTTGTATACTTATCCAGTGGTTGTGTGTTAATGTGTTACATATTTGTTTTTCGTTCATTTTTAGTACATAAATAAGTCTTAATTTTCTCGTTTTACATTGTTATTTCAGGGCATTTTATACCTGACTATGCGGTATGGGCTTTGTTCTTTGTTGGCGACCGTACGGTGACCTATAGTTGGTAATTTCTGTGCCATTTTGGTCTCTTGTGGAGAGTTGTCTCTTTGGCAATCATACTACACCTTCTTTTTTATATCTTTGTACACATTTTGTTTTTGTCTCTGATATATATAGTCACCTTAAAAGGGTTCCTTGATAGAATCTTAATTGTCAAAATGACTGGTTTTATGCTTATTTTCACTTCAAATACCATAGATGAATTTGATAGGACAGCAAGAAACAGCCAATGCAATGCATATGCAATGTATTCAATAAATTTGGCCAAGCAATTATTTTACAGGAAAGCTCCAAGCGATTGTACAGGAAGTCTCCGAGTGATATTACAGTAAACTTGCAAGCGATTGTACAGTCAATAAAAATATCCGACATGGAGAAAATGAATATATTTAGATTTCTACTGGGAAAATGGCTTTGAAACTTTCAGACAGGTAAGACTATATATCAGAAAAGGTACATGTGAAAATTCAGGTAGCAAACATTTATTTTTCGATGTTTATTTGACATTTTTGATCGCTGTTGTGTGACAGTTTTGATCGTTTTACACGGAGCTCCACCATTCTAAGGAAAACGTTTGGATGCATATACCTTTCTTATTCTTTTATTGGTTCATATTTATATAAAGAATGTTTTAGCTATCAAAACTTGAAGCAGAAACGTTATATAGGAACATAAGAGTTCGTCAAAGTTTCCATCAAGCAACTTGTTATTTTGCAAATGTCGGAGCACCGCTTGACAGTCTCCCGAATGACCAAATTAGTAGAAAACCGTACAGTTCCGTTCCCACACTGTGGTAAAGAAGACCCTTATTAGTATCTGATTGTTCCCCGATCTATATTGTGAGTTACAATATTGATGAATTCTATTAGTCGTGATCCACATGATAATACTATTTGAAGCCCATGTTTAAGTTGAAACAAAGCTGTGTGTTTCTGCATCCTGTACTAGTTTACATGCTATACAGGTTATAGAAACTAATCTATAATTTCAGGGATCGTATTTCGACCTTTTCTTGTACACACTGAACAGATGTTTACTTATTTTCAAATACTTAAGCTTGTTTGATATAAGCATCAGCATATAGTTGTCAGAATTGGTGCTCTAGTGATTTAATACAAATTTACAACTCAAAAGGATTATTTCAAATGTCACATCTGCCTTATTTAGATGTTGGTTTTAATAGTTTGTTAATGTCGTTTTCTTTTATATTGATGTCCAAGATGTTTCATAGTTTCAATAATGTTACACTGTTTTTGAATTTTTTTCGTTTGTTGTGTTGGTTTTGACTTAAATTGTCCGTATGTTCACTTTTTCTTTTGGGTATCAATGTAAAGTTCCGTTTTATTTTAGGGGTGGTATTCTGTCGAAGTATTCTTAGTAAACTTTCTTGATTTCTCTATGTAATCAACGCTTAATGCCTTATATTTGTCTTTATTCCTTCATTTGAATTTACAGATTTTTAAATCTTGTATACCATCAATCCCTGTTTCGTGTAAGACGTTTGATGTCAGTTGTGATCTAAGGGTACCATCATCCTTTCTATCTATCTTTTTATAGGTTAACAGTAAATAAAAAAAAATACTGAACAATTCAAAACTAAAAGTCCCTAATCAACTTGCAAAATCAAAAGCTCAAACACATCAAACGATAGAAAACAACTGTCATATTCCTGGATAACAACTGTTATATATCTGGTTTGGTACATGCATTTCTTTCATGTGTAGAAAATTTGGGATTAAACCTGGTTTTATAGCTGGTACTATGATGACCGATTATGTCAAATTCGAGTTTAGAGTAATCTAATTTCAACCAATATATTTTATCGATTTAAGTTTTAATAAATCATAACACTTGATGGATATTACTTTTCTCATTTTCCAAAAGTTTAGTTGAAAAAATCTCATACAATTTTTGTAAAATGTTTTACTAATTTTCAGTGGAATTAAAAGATTATCATAATTGTGTCGTCACTGAAACTGTGCAAGATGTATGTTCTTTACCAAAAATTAAATTTATATTATTATTATAAGGAACAGCTCTGCATAGTCTTTGGTTAGTCTTTATTTTTTTATGTTGTGGCTTGCGACGTTGTCAATTGATTTTTCGATCTATGAGTTTGACTGTCCCTTTTGGTATCTTTCGCCCTTCATAATTTAAAGGAATCAACGAAATGTTTGTACCAAGTCAGGAATATGACAGTTATTTTCTATTCGTTTGATGTGTTTGTTATTCTACTTGTTTAACTTTTACTTTGTCCATAATTGTACTAATAGATTCATTTTCTAAACACTTCTTGCTGCAGCTTTTGTTTTTTAATTTGTTTATTAATACACATGCAATTTATTTTGTAAAATTAAAATAAATTATACTAGTAGTTTATTAAAAAAAAACCATCTTAATATAGGCATGGACAAGATCAATAGAATGCTCACTCACATACATAGGTAGAGAAGATTGAACGAAATAATTGTAACTACAGTTAGCTAGTCAGTGATAATTAAAATTCAAATACACACGCACAATATCTACCCGAAAATGATTGAGGTCATTTCAAAACACTTGTTTGACAAGATCAGTTAAAAAAAAGGGGACAAGGACCATGACTCACATGGTGCATAATGTCAGGTTTGCTGAAAAGCAAAAACTTTGCACACAGTGCATGCAATTTGCATGCTCATGAATGTAATATACTACGGTTATGTCTATTGTAACCATCCAAATGATGACACACTTACTTTAAACAGATTAACTAATAAATCTAGTAAAAGATGTAGATGCTGTGAAATATTATTATTAGGATTCTAGACTGAGGTTACACATATTCGTTCTATTGGTCGGCATGCATTTTAGATTCAATCAATGTTTAGAGGTGCTGAGGAGGGGAAAGTGAAACTGCGATATTACTTTATGAACTTTAAAAAAACATTGCACTATATTAAACAAAGAAAAATAATGATAGTCATTATGTTGAGCTAACTCCTTTGTCTATGGTTGTGGGTACAACAGATAGATTGTCACATAGTGAACTTCTTCCTTCAATTGTGGATTTTAGATACCTTGACAAATATGAAAATACACCGATACAAATAACACCACTGTTAAAGACAGGATCTTATGAATGTTTCACTCTCTCTCTGCGCTCACAAACACAGACATAGAAGATAGATAAAATATTAAAGCTAACTGGCCAGATATTATGTGGTTTCAATTATTGAACGTTTTGCAATACTGTAAACTCCTGTATATGAACATGCACGAGCATATCGTATCAATTTAGATTTGTAAACACCATACGACGGAGCAGAGGGTATGTTACCGCTGAGATTGATATTTGGAATGTTGAAATTGTTCCTTTTGTCTTAGATTTTAGTGTGAAGTCGTCCATATGTGTCCATATTGAGAAAAGATTAGGTATGAAGCAGTCCTTCTTGTATCAGTAGTATTCTTAATTTCAAGTTCACTGGGATATATGATATACAAGTACTGACTGAATTATGGATTATTCAGTGATAGGACATCATCAATAGTTCTCAGAGCAAAATTAAAGCTATGTGCTTTTTCTTGTCTTTTAGAACGTTCTGGATGAATTCTGCTTTATACAAGTACAAAAACAGGTCGGTCGGAAGGGATGTACAATTATTACCCATTTGAATATCGACTGCCTGTTGAAATATCAATCCTCCATATTAAACAAATATATTGCCGATTGAAAAGTCCAGCATTTTTGTAATATCATTGCCACTGTACTGTATATTCTGATAGAATCGGTGTGGTTCTTCACAAAATAAGAATGATTATAAACCCAAAACAAGAAATCAATATCAAAGATTCCAATATTTTATAGGAAAATGTTCTATTTAAGGAGATGGTGAAGTCGATCTTTCAATTGAGCATGGGGAATAGTAGTGTAAAGCGTAGAAAATCAAAGGTCTGCAATGTTGCTGCAATATTGCAGAGATTGTGATCCAAGATTTAGCAATAGATCTTTAGAATTTTTGTGAATCCACATGTGATTGACAGGGCCACTGGTTGAATATATAACCTCACAATAGTTTTGAAGGCCATCTTTTACTGTAGAAAGAATAGTGGTCAGTACTTAAAAAAGATGTTTATTCGAACATCTTGATGATCCAACTATGTTTAGTTAATTATACATTTGTGAAGTTTTGGTATTCAGTATTAAGATGATAAATTTGTGATTTTGTAAAATTTCATCCCATATATGTAGTATTACCAGTTGTGTTGTTTATTTCAAGCTCTTTTGTAAAACATTGCAAACAATAGTTTTTACATACGGAGACAGTATTATTGGGGGCTTTATCTGCTGGAACAAAGACATTTTGTCATGCAAAGGAGATAAAGCATCCACAACATTCGGGTTTTTGGATGGGTGAGATACCCTTGTACTCATAGTACATCGTAGTTTCTGAATGCGCTTTTGAATGCATGATTGAATGGCATTTATCCAATTTAGACAAAGTGTCTAGGTCTGGTTCATCTGGATCGTGCTTTAGTCACTTTCTAGCATAGTCCTCAACTGCATCCATCAGTTACCAAAAGTTCTATTTCTAGTTGATGGGCTGCGGAATTCTATGTTTTGGTCATTTGGCTAACACCCTCTTAGTTGTTTATTGGTTACGATTTCAAGGTGACCAGTAGAAACATGACAAACTGGACTATAATTGTATTTTGACAATGCCCATTAGCAACCAAGAGGTTTAGATTTCACATCTTTGAGGTTAAAGACCTCTAAAACCCTCTTGTGGTTGAAAATATTGTATCAATAGACGACTTGGGGAAAGTATATAAAATAACAGATGTAGCTTTATTTTTGAACATATCAGGTATAGTTCTTTGTACAGATTTTTGGTATATTTTAGGTCTAGATTTTTGGCAATAATTAGATACAGATTTTTGCTGGAAATTATTGCTAATATTGATATCATCTAAACATTTATTGGCGTATTTTACTTTACGTTTTCTCTCATATTTGGAAGCAATTGTTACGGTCTACGGTTAGTAATGTCCGTGATTACTGCAACTTATCTATTCAAAACAGTATTAGAATCAATAGCGGAAGTATTTTTGGCCTCTTGAAATAGTAAATAAAATTTAGAAAATGGAATTGAGTTTTATTTGGTTCTAATATGGTGATATTAACCTCTTTTAACCTTTGGTCTAAATTCAGTTGAAGCTGATAAATCTATACAAAAAGTTAACCTAATTAACATTTTTCTGTATAAGGAAGAAGGAAATATGTGCTTTCACATGAAGTGAGAAATGAACTGAATATGTGTCTTCATAGCTTGATGTATTGTGTGTGTGAATAAAAATAAACAAATCATTGTATTTTATTGCATCATTTACTTCCTTCAACTGTTCAAATATTTTGGCACAAATGTAATTGTAAAATATAACATTGTTTGACTATACATGTACATGAAGAAATGATAATTATGATTATTAACAACATGAACTATAGGTAATGTTTATAGCATACATGAAAAAAATCAAAGCGCTGTAAGCGCTGAAGGCAGTTAACCAAAAACCAAGGCAACCGTAATTATGAAAACTGTGGCAATGTTGCCTAAACATTAAACATTCATATATAGTACATTCCTGTTTATCTAATGATTTGTTATTTTGTCCAATACATATGAATATATATAATTCAGGGGTGGGGATCTCAACAGTTTTCAAGTTCTCAAACAGGTAGGGTAGGCAGAGGATTTAGGGGGGCAGGGGAGCCCACCCCCCCTTTTTGGGGAAAAATATGGTTGCTTATATAAGGAATCACTGAAGCGTGACTAGGGCGGCCCCCCTCTTAGGTCAGTCAGTGGGCCCCCACTTATGAAAATTTCTGGATCCCTAGTGACTTCCCCTACATTTCATCTTATTTGTTATATTGTTTCATACATGAATATATATAGTTTAGGGATGGGGATCTCATTGGTTTCCAAGTTCTCAAACAGGAGGTGTAGGGTGACCCCAGGGACTCCCCCTATCTTTCATTTAATTAGCTATATTGGCCCATACATGAATATATATTGTTTTGGTGTGGGGATCTCGACCGTTTCCAAGTTCTCAAACACGAGGGTTGGGGTGATCACAGGGACTTCCCCTATATTTCATTTGATTTGTTATATTGCCCCATACATCTATAATACTAAAATTACGAGGTCCAATTTGTCAGCCGTCATCACGTAAAATCGACGAATCAAAGAATTCAACTTTATATACAACTAATATAGTACAATGGTGTAGATTAAAAATTACACCACTCCAGGCCCTTTTGTTTTCCACGTAATTAATATTGCCAATAATTAGGAAGTTCCGGGTCGAGTCCGATACCGATACCAATAGTATAATCGCCTGTTACCTATTACCTTATCTGTACGTTCCGCATCTGACAGGCGCACCACCAAACGGTGTATTCAGGATTAATATGCTATATACACGGGTCATAATTACAGGGTTGACACTACTAAATTGTCAAATTGTTACCTATTGTAGTATTTTAATCCGTAAGACTTTCTAAGATAACAATACAAATACTAAAAATCTGGACTAAAAATAAGTTTCAATTTGTTAGCGGGCATGACGTAAAACAGCGAATCAAAGAATTCAACTTTATTTATAACTAATATAGGACAATGCTGTTGATTAAAAATACTCCATTCCAGGACCTTTTGTTTTCCAAATAATTAATATTACCAATAATTGATAAGTTCCAGTTCGACGGGTTCAAACAGAAAGATTTGAAAGCAGAGACAATTGTGTATCTTATAATCGGCATGACTTTATCAGGTGACAGTACTAACACTAAAATAAGGCTTGCGCATAGTTATATACTTTAATTCAGTCACGGACCCGCGATATCACGGGTGTGTTCTAGTGAGTATATATGATTTAGGGGTAAGGATCTTGATCATTTCCAAATTCTCAAACAGGAGGGTGTACAGTGACCCCAGGGACTCTCCCTATTTTTCATTTGAATTGTTATATTGTCCCGTACATGAATATATATGGTTTAGGGTTGGTGATTTCAACGGGTTTCAAATTCTCAAACAGGAGGGGGTAGGGTGACCCAATGGACTCCCCCTATATTTCATCTGATTTGTTATATTGAATATATATGTTTTAGGGGTGGGGATCTCGACCATTTTTTTAAATTCTAAAAAAGGAGGGGTGGGGTGACCCCCAGCGACTCCTCCTATATTTCATTTGATTTATTATATCATCCTATACTTGAATATATGCAGAGGCGGATTCAGGCCGGGGGAGGGGGGTTGCGGGCTTGCACCCTCCTTAAATTTGCAAAGCATGGGTTGTTCTCAGCTTAATAAAGAATATTCCGATAATTTTCCTCAATTTTTTTTTAATTTTTAGCCTCGCTCTGCTCGGCGAAAATTTATGTTTGCGCCCGTCCTAACCTAAAATCTTGGATCTGCCCCTCATATGGTTTAGGGGTGGGGATCTCAGCTCGACCGTTTCCAAGTTATCAAACAGGAGGGGGTAGAGTGGCCCAAAGAATGCCACCTATATATCATATGATTTACTTACATTAAGGTATATATAATATAGTTGCATTATTTGTGAAAATAAAGAAAGAAACTTTCAGCTACTTCAATTGACCCTTCAAATTTGAGAAAAACAAATAACCCCTCGAAATTGCAGTAATATGTTTACACTTTAAAAACATCTCACATGCATTATCATCATTTATCATTTATAAAGAAAATTTAGACTGTGACCATGAACATGTATATTGTTAGATATACTGTTCCCATCTGTCACGTTGTATTGGATTTTTAAATTAAAATTTGTCAAAAACTAATTTTGAGTTTCTGAATAAAATATTTTTCTGCTTTTTCTTTCTTTTACATGTATATCTTTTGGTTTACAATACTAGTGTTTATATTCATTTACCATGCATTGATGTATTTTTCACCTGCTTGGATTTATTTTGTAAATGATCGCCAAACCCGGAATTACCCTTATCCGCTTCCGGAATCGGTCCCGATTTTGTAAAATTTTGTCTCTACGGCCGCCATTGTTATGTGTTTACAATGTTGTTTTTGTCAATCAGATACGATTTTACTCAAATTTATACAATATTTGTCGGCGATTTTCTGTATAAAGCTAGCGGTTGAACAAAATGAACATCGCCGTCATTAATAATAATGATAAAAATAAGTTTTTAGCTCGTTTAATTGGTGAAAGGTTTGCAAAGTAATTTCTTATTTTCTTTCAAGTGGAAGGTGACTACGTCGGGCGTAGCTAGAAACCAACTATCCTAGTCAAAATTCCGCTTGCAAAAGTGGAAGGTCGTGGACCTCGGACCACCGCTAATTTGAACACCTGCCTCCAAATTGAAAGGCTACGAAAATTTCTTTTTCTAATTTGAAATTGCCGCCAACAGCATGAACAGTTGAACTTATTATATAATAGACTACTGACGTAGTTTTACTACGTATTGATGACAAACAATATTCCTACGACTTTTGTCATTTGGGAAAACTAAACTACTTGACTTAAGAGATTTTCGGCGATTAAATATTTCATACAATTGTTCTTTGACATCTTGGCTAAAAGCACAAGTCATAATGAACTACCCAAGGATTCTTAATAAGTACTACTTCCTATGTGTAACTTCAAAACTTTTGGATAAATCGACGATCATTTAAGGTTTTTCTGGTCATATTTTTTGTAATCCAGAATAAAAAGTATTAAAACAGTGTTCAATTAGTTATATATAACATAGTAGCAAGCTAGAAAATAACAATGGCAAGTATTTCAGGAAATATTGGGTAGAACACAAATCTAGGGTGCTCGCATAATGCAGCTTAACTGCATAAAAATTAATACAAATCTTAAAAGTGACAGAATATGATAATTACTAACAATGTCCTTACACATAGGGTAGTTAATCTAAAACTCAAAATGAAATTTTAATTTTGTGGATGAAGAGGTGTATTCTAACTTTTGGATAGCATTGATAAACACATGCTTTCACATCTAATGCTATAAACAAGGAATTATTTGAATCTGGAATAATTTGAATTATGGAAAATTGATAAGAAATGCATTAGAAAACTGGCCCAAGCAATACATGCATGCTAAGAGGAGTTTATTAGTTCATACTGAAATATCAGTGAAAGTACAATTAACCTTAGCCATGGCTTATACTCTTTATTTACTTGGGTTAGTTTTCATAGTAAGAATACTAACTCTGGTATGGTACCTGTGGTTTAATTATATGTTTAAGTCTTACAAATATTGAATAATTATTTTGTACTTTCTAATAGAGTTATAGTAGAGGTATTACAACATACAAACAATATGAATAAAGGAAGATTGAGGTGAACAATATAAAACACTGACCTAACATGACTAGGATACCAAAAACAGATCTACAGGTCATTCATTTTATGGCTTTACTCATAGATAATTGTACACAAAAACAAACTGCAAGTGCTAAATCATCCAGTTACCAAAAGTTTTACTTGGCAAAAGATTCTGACTTAATACATGTATAGGCAGATGTACTGGGGTCATAAACTATTCTCATGATATCAACCACATCCTTATTATTTGAATCTAAGAAAGAAAAATCAAAGAGAAAAATCATAAAATAAAATTAAAAAGTGTAATTATGTTTATTAGTTGAAGATTTGAAGCTGTCGTCTTAATATATGGTTGTTCAAATGGCAATAAAGAGATAATGAAGGTGAAAATGAGAAATGTAGAACTGAAACAGAAAGTCTATCCTGAAGAAGATTCACAACACTTACAAAGAAATCACAAACAATATGAAAGAGTTATCTTTGTAAAAATCATTTAAAATTCACTTCATTACTAAAGTGTTCTCCTCAGAAATTTCTTGCATCATCCTGGTAAACAGGAAATTGTGAAAAACCATCTTGTTTCCAGAAATCATAGCGTCATATCCATACTTCTATGAAAACCTATTTCAGACAGCATCATATCCTAGCAATATAGCATCACATTACCATGATGCTAGATTGACCTTGGGATAACACTGTTATAATTATTTTAAAGAGAAGAAATAAATTAGAATATATTGTTGAATTTGAAATCATATAAAACATAAAATATACTATTCTTAACAGATAAACAACTGTTATGTAAATAAAAAAACATATTTGATCATTTTGTAATATAGCACCTTTTTATCACTTATTTTCACTATGGATACTACTGAAAATTCTGGAAAAAATATATATTCTATCAGGACTAGTCTTAAAAAAATACCCCACCTATAAACGGGAGATAAAAAGTTTCATTTACTTTTCTTTTTATAACTATCTAATGTAATTGCTACACAAATATCAAAAAGAAGAGATACAAAGTATAAGTCAATAAGACAAAATCACAAATAAAACAAATAACTGAAGCATGTGTGGTCTTATATTTTAAAATTGGAAACTCACACCATTATAAGGAGTTTAAAACCAATTAATACAAATGCTAATTTATCTCAATGAACAAGACTTTTTTTAAACTAAAAAGATACTTTTCTTCTAATTTCTCACTACAAAAGGCTTATAACATAAATGTGTAGGTTTATGAAATCTTTTGATAGGATTATTCAAATTTAAATATTTTGCTATTATCTTTATAATGCTTTAGCTTATGACTGAACATAGATTTAGAATATTTAATTTAAACATTGCTAAGTTATCAAATCAAATCAAAATCTAAAACAGGAGTAAATAATTATTAGGTAAAATGTAAATATCTTAACAGAATAAGGGAGACTAATGTTCCTTTATTAGCTATAGATAACATACAAGTCTACCTCTCCTCAAAACACATGGACGCAGAGGACAGCATGAGATCTATTCCCCAAATATTATCGATACTCAAAAAAACATATTTGTTAAAAGACTTCAATTGTAAATGAATTTAAGCTAATGTTCAGTTAAATACATTTGTTCCTTCAACAGTTTTAAGACATTTTAAATACAGAAATGACTAGTAGTTTATAATTTTTACACAGAATGCAATTGCAAGAAAGTGATGGAGATAAATATGAAATATTGTAAAAACACTTCCTCAAATACACAAAATATTGCACAATATATGAATTTTATACAAAAATTAAAATCAATCAATAATACATATTTTGCCATTTTCATAGATAATGAATAAATGGTATACAAAAAACAATTTCAATTTTACAATAAGGACTATTTTTGCTAGCTGTGAACTCTCTACTGTAATTAACTTTATACTTTTAACAACAAAACAATTCCTAAAGGGAAGTCGATACAGTTTTTTATTGTTATTTTTTTCATTTATATTCATTAAATAGATGTATGGCTAGATAAAATCTCAAAAATATAATTTGATACTATCCCAAGGGAAAATTTAAGTTAAAAAAATTGAGAATTGTAATTATTTATGATGATTTGTTTGTTCTTTGGTGATTATATAGTCACAATGCATATTTGTAATCATAAAACTGATAAATAAAGATATGCTGGGTAAATGAAACTGCATTCTAGTTTTCAATTCAAACCTGATCTGAACCTCCATGTATAATGTGCATTTTCTTAAAATTACTATCATGAATTTATGATACAGATGTCTTACTGTTAAGAGATGACCATTTTACTATATTCAATCGTCACATAGGCCTGTCGACATGAAAAGAAGGTGGTTGACCATTTTACTATATTCAATCTTCACATAGGCCTGTGGACATGAAAAGAAGGTGGTTGACCATTTTACTATATTCAATCTTCACATAGGCCTGTGGACAGGAAATGAAGGTGGTTGTACTATTAATCTATTATATTCTTTACAAATAATGGCATAATGAATGATATAGAATTTTTAAAAATAATGAAATAATTTAAAAGATATTTGTGTGATTCTTTTAATAATGCTTTAATATATTTATGTGTGACGATCTTAATAATGCTGGATGTACATCACAATGATAAAAAATGGTACATTTAAAGTGATTAAGTTTAGTTTCTAATATAGCTAGTTATATGGTAATTGAATATCACATAATATGGTCAGTAGTGGAAGATTGACAATAAGTGAATACTTTCTGATTTGAGTATTCTAATTTGTCAAAAGGGAGATAATTCATACTTTTTTAAATACATGATTAAAATATATAATTTGTTGAAGAAATGATCATTATTAGAATACAGTCATGCTCCCCTAAAAGTCATGGGAGTAATCTTAATAAAAGAGGGGCAAATGTTTTATAACAATAGTAAATTAAGAAAATAAATGAAAGTTTGCACTAGTCAATATAAGTTTTTAAAACTAATAGATCTTTTAGATTAAAACAAATATTACACGCAATAAACACATTGCTAAACTGTAACTCATATGATGATATGTGATATGAAAACAAAAATTAACATTTTTAATTATATGATTGACCAAAATATGTCATGAGTAATAAGAATGTATGTGTACAAAATTCATAACACAACATCCATCAATTTCATATTTCCTATGGAATTTCTTAAAAATCACGTAATAAATGAAACACTGTAGTAAAATATCTCTAAGATATATGCTAATGACTAGCTTTTCAATGCTGGAGTAAATTCTGGATTTTTAATAATGCTATTAATGGACAGACATTAATCACAAATGCAAATGAGATACTGGACTTTTTTACTGGTACATTTCCAATTGTTCCATTTTTGTTTAGTTTTTTCTTGCAGGTTTAAACTTCCCAGTTGGATCTTCTATGTAGTACTTGTTCCAAACGTCTTTATGCTGTGAGACACGCCCCCATGGCTTAAATCTTCCATTCCAATGTAGTAACTTGGCCATTCCTATAAACTGTTTTGTGTAACTTGTTCCTGATGTCCAGCCTAAAATAGTACAAATATTAATGACAGTGAAAAAATATATCCAAGTCATCCATTTTGCTAGGAAAAAATGAAAATGACAATGATTTCAATTTAGTGGACCTCATTGTCTTATGCAAGAGAATTATCATGGTGAAATGTCGTTGATTTAGGTGGGGTTTTCTGAGCAATAGGCATACATTCTAAGGCATAGAGGAAAACTATATAAACCTTCTTTTGTTATGATAGGACATAGATAACTAACATGCCATCCTGGATCTATGTTGGTATATTTCTTATAAAAGACCCCTCTTACCTAGATATCTAACATGCCACCCTGGATCTATATTGGTATATTTCTTATAAAAGACCCCTCTTACCCAGATATCTAACATGCCACCCTGGATCTATGTTGGTATATTTCTTATAAAAAAAAACCTCTTACCTAGATATCTAACATGCCACCCTGGATCTATATTGGTATATTTCTTATAAAAGACCCCTCTTACCTAGATATCTAACATGCCATCCTGGATCTATGTTGGTATATTTCTTATAAAAGACGCCTCTTACCTAGATATCTAACATGCCATCCAGGATCTATGTTGGTATATTATTTATAAAAGACCCCTCTTACCTAGATATCTAACATGCCATCCAGGATCTACGTTGGTATATTTCTTATAAAAGACCCCTCCTACCTAGATATCTAACATGACACCCTGGATCTATGTTGGTATATTTCTTATAAAAGACCCCTCTTACCTAGATATCTAACATGCCACCCTAGATCTATTTTGGTATATTTCTTATAAAAGACCCCTCTTACCTATATATCTGACATGCCACCCTGGATCTATGTTGGTATATTTCTTATAAAAGACGCCTCTTACCTAGATATCTAACATGCCATCCTGGATCTATGTTGGTATATTTCTTATAAAAGACAATCATCATAGGAGGTTGGGAACCTCCCCCTCCTCTCTCATTCCCATATATTTCCTCTCTGAAAAATAAAACAAAATTCTACAAAATTCTACAAATAAATTAGTTGTAACTGAGAACAACGTAGTGAAAAATGTGATGGATGGATAAATCAAGGGGATAGAAATGAAACCCCCAGTCCTAGAGTGGGTGTATAAAAAACATCATATCAAAGAATGCTTATCAACAATCAAGGTAGGCTTCAGCTACTTCAATATTAACTTACTACATCAACAAAAATGAAAACAAGAAATGGTCTAGAAAGCCTGACTTAGCACAGGGAACAAATACACTGTGATAAAACCAGTGTAGGTTGCCACAGCTGCCATAACATTTTTTATTGACCAAACACAGTAAAATTTTATGAACCTTTTCCATATTATTGTTTTGAAAAAAGTTATAAAATGCAAATTTTAAGCCCATTTATTTTAAAGAAAATCAATAGATACTCACTTTGTATTTAATTCCATCCAATGTTGTAATTGATTTGTGATATTATATTTCCTCCAGAGGTCAAGGTCAGCTATAAATACACCAGTATTAAAGGCACACTCTGTTGGGTCAATCTTCATTTCTTTGATGTTCTTACTTTTAAAGTCAATATAATCTGCATAATTATTCTAAAACAAAAATATCATAAGCAATAATATTAAAGTATATTTAAATATTTTACAATATATACAGGCTAAATTAATAAAAAGAAAAATTAAAGATGCAAACATTCAATGGTATACCACAGGATCCTTCTGATGTATACCATATAGCTGAGAGACAGAATAAATGGCTATATTTGTTTTTTTATAAGAGTAACCATCTAATGCAGAGGTCTCTTAAAGATCATTTTAGGAAATTTTCTATTTAATGTTGTTTGTCTGAAAAAGTATGTCTTGTAATTTAGAAAAAAAATATTTGCAAATGTTGCTTGCTTGTAACATTCAAGCTCACAAGGTCACAGACAAACAATAAGCCATGTTGCCTTTCCCCAAAACGTTATGATATTAAATGAATCAATAGCTACATTCAACAATGTAAGTGTCTTTTTTTTTATTTTACTTTTTTTGTAATTCTTACAATTGGACGACTATCTAATAAATCTAATAAGTTGTTGATGGAAGATCCCTATTTTCTATTTCAGAAAATGAAGGACCTTATGCCCCTCAGACAACGAGGACAGATATTATCCCTACAAATCAAACCAATATTTGTTTGTTTATGAATTTTGAAATTATAAGAAAATAAGGTTTGAACTCCTTCTGGCAAAGTTGGCCATAGATGGATTTGGCTATTTTCAGGTCCTTTATGGTTTTTATAGAATCTTGGCTTTTAATTATTTGGTTTTGAGCGTTCCTGATGAAAGAAAAACCTGAAAAGAGCTTCTGACACATAAAATTTATAACATGTTGTTTCATTTGTAGTTCAGTTTAACCTCACTATTTACCTTCATGAGAGTAAGCCTCCTAGAAGCACTGCTACATTCACTGGAGAAACCAACAGCATGTCCTGGTGATAGATCCATGTCATATAATTCTTTTATATCACCTGTCAAAACACCAATACTGATTAGATCAGAAATATGCAATTAATAGAAGTAAACAAAGCTGACAATTTTTAAGCAAATTTTACTCTGGTTTCAAGAAATGCAAGCACAGAAATGTGATAACTCAATTTCCCAATTTGTTTTGCAAGGTCCAATATTAATGATGCAGATACTTATCTGTGTCTAGTTTTTCACATGTTGAAGTAAGATACCTTTTTGGATCAAGCTGTAAATTTTCAAAATTAAAATAATATGTCAATTTTTTTTTTTTTATCAATTAACTTCTAAAGCACCAATTTTTGTTTTGTTTCATAAGAAATGATGAAAATCATCTAAATTTTTTATATCAATACCTTTTTTGAAAGTAAATTCCTGTAAAATGCTAGATTCGTGTGATACAATTTTTGCTGATTTCCTAGCTAAAGGTAAACCACAAATTTAAACATTCAACAAAGAAAAATTTTTATGCAAATTTTGTCAAACCCACAAGTTTAAAATATCCATGAAAACTGGTACCCACAAAAATAAATGAATCCAAAGTAATAGACAAATAAAATTTGTAAAACCTACCTTGTACTATACTATCATCATCTATGAAGAGTACTCTACCCTTTATATCAGGGAACAGTTTTGGTAGGTAATACCTAGCATAATTCAGCTGAAATTACAAAAACAAATGTTACTTTCTCTTTGTTTAGGTAGGTAATACCTGGCATATTTTTTTTTCGTTCTCCATTTATACTGTGTATATACCTTATAACCAAATTATTTTTTTTCACCTGTGTACATTATTTTTTTTAGTGGCATTTTGTTCAAGGTTATGGTTGATTTTCTAAAAAAATTTAACATTGCACCCCTTGTTTTATATTTACATTGTGTCATAGATCAAATTTATTCGTTCAGTGAATGTTCACTTGTGTAATGTCTTTTGATTGAGTTAAGCCATTCCAATTGATATTTTAGTGTGTTGTTCTATGTTGTGATGTTACACTATTGTTTCAGTTAAGGGTGAATGTAAAACCTATACGTTTAAATCCGCTGCATTTGTATGCACCTGTCCTTAGTCAGGAACCTGATGTTCAGTAGTTGTTAAAATAAAATTGAGAAAGGAAATGAGGAAAGTGTCAAAGCAACAACAACCCGACCATAGAGCAGACAACAGCCGAAAGGCAACCAACAGGTCTTCATGTAGCGAGAAACTCACGCACCCGTAGGCGTCCTTCAGCTGGCCCCTTAAAAAATATGTATACTAGTACAGGGATAATGGACGTCATACTAAACTCTGAATTATACATAAGAAACTAAATTAAAAATCATACAAGACTAACAAAGGCCAGAGGCTCCTGACTTGGGACAGGCGCAAAATTGCGGCGTGGTTAAACATGTTTATGAGATCTCAACCCTCCCCCTATACCTCTAGCCAATGTAGAAAAGTAAACGCATAACAATATGCACATAAAAATTCAGTTCAAGAGAAGTCAGAGTCCGATGTCAGAAGATGTAACAAAAGAAAATAAATAAAATGACAACAATATTTAAATAAAAACAGACTACTAGCAGTTAACTGACATGCCAGCTCCAGACCTCAATTAAACTGATTGAAAGATTATGTCTTCATCATATTAATATCAGGCACAATCCCTCCCCTTAGGGGTTTAGTATCATACTATCATAAAATATATGAGAAGAACATAACCTGTGTCATGCCAACAACTGTTTTTTAAATAAATGTGTTTAGTTCTGATGCAAAGACCCTATAAGTGAATCAATATTAAAGCCAAAATATGTTTGTTTATGTGGTTCATAAGTGTTTCTTGTTTCACGTTTTTTATATAGACTAGACCGTTAGTTTTCCCGTTTGAATAGATTTACACTAGTCATTTTTGGGGCCCTTTATAGCCTGCTGTTCGGTGTGAGCCAAGGCTCTGTGTTGAAGATCTTACTTCGACCTATAATGGTTTTTCTTTTAGAAAAGGTGACTTGGTTGGAGAGTTGTCTCATTGGCACTCATACCACATCTTTTTATATCTATATAATTCAGCTGAAATAACTAAACAAATGTTATAAAGAAGAGCATCTTGAAGTATTAGTAGGTTGTGCAAAATGCTTGAATCCAATTGAATTTTAGTGTAACTTCATAAAATTTAGATATACATGTATGTCTGTGGGTTTCACATTGCTGTCACTTCATGAACTTAGACTGACTGAAAATTTTAAATTTACTGTCCAACAGTAGGCAGCTACCGGTATATAGTGTTTCTGCAATTTTCCAAACCAAATTAACTTGATAATATACATTTAAACTTTATCCAAACAAACATTTGATAGTGGCAATCCAAAGTTATATGATATACATAATAATACAGTAAGAGTTTTCTCATTCGGGAGACATTAAGCGATAGAATTTGCTAAAATACAATGAGAGAATTGCTTTCCAGTGATCTAAAATTTAGCTGGGGGTTACAGACCTTATTTTTCTAAAAAAAATCAAAACAATACAAAATTGTCCTATCAAATTCATAATAATTATCTGCCCTTGGTTTTAAAAGGATTTTACTCAAAATTTTAATTAGACTTTAAAACACTATACTTTTGGTGCTTTAATCTTTGAATTTTAAGTTTGAGATATTTTTTGTTGTATATTAAATGACACTTTGTGATGACATATTAATAAGAAAGACAAGACTACAGCAAATATTCCATGTATACATGTAATAAAATCTTACAGGTTTAGCTAGATCCTGACGTCCACCACGAACCTTAATCTTTCCTTTCACCCAATTTTCAGGAAATACTTTGATTTGGTAATGAATATCTTTCAGTTTAGTTGTTTCTATCCATATCCTGTATAAAAGATGCATATCAAAATTATAATTTAACAGTTTGATCGTTGACAACACATTTTTAACTGTTCATCCATTTCTGACCATACCTTTATAAGTCATGTACATGTGTACTACAAATTTCAACATGATTTTATATGATGTTGATATCTGAACACATGAAGATTTTAATGTCAAACCAGAATGGACAATGGACATATGACAGATGGAAACTTTAGAACATCAATATACTACCAATATCTTTTTTATTTTACATGTACAATACTGTGAATTCATTATTATAATTATTATTCATGGGATACCAATTTTTGTGAGTATGGGTTGATCACAAATCTAAATGTTCTCTGAAGAACGTACACATTTTTAAAGGCTCGTATGCAGATTTTGGGAAAACAACAATATATATATAAAATATCCACAAAAACACATTTTTTTCATAATCCACCAAAATTGGTTCATGAAAATAAATCAATCCACAGTACAAGTGTATGTATCTACAATGTATATATGGTATGAAACATACATGTCTTCTACCTACTGAAATATAAAGCATTATACAAATCATTTAAACCGTTCAATTACTGTTGATGTCTAATAGCATCCCTACAAAAATATATGCTTTCTGCATCAGGCCAGACTAACAAAATTTTAAAGCAATGTTTAATTTTAACAAAGCCACCTTCAGAGCTAGGATAATATTCATTTTGTACATGTATGACCCAACATGTGCATGTTCAATCCTCAACAGTTTTTAAAACAAATAAAACCATCAAATTAATCACCTCAAATGGTCTTGACTTTCAGCATCCACTACTAAATGGAAGAAAACATGGTGTTTGGTGTTGCTATAGATACTGTTGATCAGGGCAATCATTCCACCAATCGTATTCTTATCTGATGTTATACACACATGGACAGCATCTTTGTGTAAACTAGAATTACTTTTGTAGTCATCAGCCTCTTGTCGATAAATACCTATAAGTAAATGGTTATTTAGGTGAGATATAACCAGTGTTCTCCGCAGGGCCTTTTAGCATCATAGTAATGTGATGCTATATTTCTGGATGTGATGGTATTTGAATTGATTTTCTCATAGATTGTGTTATGGATGTGATGCTATAATTTTTAGTAACATGATGGTACTCCAAATTTCTGTTTTTACCAGAATGCTATATGAAATATCTGGGGAGAACAATGTATAACTCTGAAAAAAATAATAATGATTTATATATTACCATTTTGTTATTGTACACTTTTCAGTTCAATAAATAGCAATTTCAATGTTAGGACATATAGACATCTGAGAGTCTATATGGGTTTATTTTTTTCCAAATGTCAATGCAAAACAAAAACAAAAATGAAGAATAGTAAGATATACAATATACCTGTAATAAAACATACATCCATAGATACATGTAGACTGATATCAATATTTGTTCATCAGTTTAATTTGAACTTTCAACTTTCCAAATGAAATGATTAGTTATTATATATATATATATATATATATATATATATATATATATATATATATATATATATATATATATATATATATATATATATATATATATTTACAATTATATCTGACTAGATGTGCCTATAATTGCTTACATTCACTTCATTTGAACTGTGGTGGATAGTTGTCTCATTGGCATTCATACCATATCTCCTTTATTCCTTATTTTTATTATATATTTCAAATCAGTCTAGATCTGTAATAAAAATAAGTGTGGAGAAAATGTATGAAACAATTCTTTGTTATGACAAATTCATACATAAATATTTCTTACCTTTATCAATATTTCTTCTGGATTTCAAATGAGGTAACAGTTCAGGGAACCAGATGACCACCATAAATCCTAACCATACACATACAGTCAATAGGATAACTGAAAAACAAAAATCTACTTAGATTTATTAACAGGAATATCATTCACCACTTAAGAGTGTCAAATAACCATGATACTGTAGATTCATTATTATTTGTTGGATACCAATTTTCCTGCACTTTGTAATAATTGAAGTGAATTGTATAGATTGATATGGACAATAGACATGATAGATGGATATTAGATACATAACAATAATTGGTGATATAAACTGTGTACCTGAGTGTACAATATCATGTGTAACTCAACTGTTTGTTAATTTTATCATCTTCTGCAGGGACAAAAAAAGTGCACTGCAAAATCAAACTAAGTTTAAAATTTTCCCAAACATACAATGCATTTTAATTTTATTTATCTAGGGCATTCTATTCCTTAAAACTTTGCCGGATGCACAAGTTTGTCTTCATCAAGAGTTAATTTTGAGGTGAAAACCCTGCTGTTTTAGCCAAGGGTAAGGGTTCCACATGAACCTTATACTGTGGTAACAATAGGCCATGATGGCATTACGATCTCTGAAAAAATGGAAAATTTGACAATCGTGTAGATTGATGTAAGGTGATGGTACCGTCATGGTGAGGTCTTCATGATTGTGATGAGCGAGGTCAACTATGAACATGTTCAAAACAATTGTGGTACAGATGTGGCAAATTTAGGTCTACTAGTATAAGCGTAGCAATAGCACAGTTAGGGCATGGAAAGATCGCAAAGTTCCCTGTACCATCAGAGCGAAAGCATGATTCTAGTCCTAGATATTGCGCTACTATCTCACAGCGACATTTCGACATTGTAAAACCTCACTACAACCATCACGTTCTCCACCCCACTTGCTACCAACATGGCATCTACTACAACTATACCACGTTTATACTACATGTAAGCTGTTCAAGACCATAAAACGATTCTAGCACGCTCGTCCAGTGTTCTCCCCAGATATTTCATTTAGCATCCTGGTAAACGAGAAATTGAAATACCATCTTGTTTCTTAAAATATACATCAGATCCTTAACATAATCTATTTTTAAGAAAACCACCTAAGATATCATCACATTTAAGATTATACATGTAGCATCACATAACCATGTTGCTATAATGCCCTCGGTAGAACACTGTGACGTCTTACGACCTGACAACGTTCATACTACGACCATTTCCAGTTCTAGCCAAGCTCATTGTCACATAATATATATATATAAAAGCTCTCAAGCTTTTGTTTGTATGTTTGTAATTTGGAGCTCATGTCCATAATTTCCAACAGCTCACCATGCTTGACACATAGATCTGTATCATTTTCTACTATTGTTCAATAATATATCGTCATTTGATCTTGATTGACCAGCAATACATTGTGATTCGGGTTGGATTGGTTAATCCGACATCCCTTCTGGATCAGGATTTATATCAGAGGCACCTCTGACTCTATATAGCTACCTCTACCCCTACCACCATGCTCACAAGTTTTGGTAGATTTCGATGGCATGTCTGTGTTGTTTTCTATAATTTTACATATTGATTATTAATGACTATGAGAAGGAATGGAAGTAAAATGTATTTATAAAGAACATGATGTTGACCTTATTGCTGAGAGCGTAGTAAGGTCGCAGAAAAAGCGTGGTGAGAATGTGGTACAAATGTATAATCGTAGTGGGATCATTGAATGAGAGTAATGAAAATGTAGAAATTTCGTGAAAACAAAGAAAATTTACATTTTCTATGCTACTCATATTATGATATATACCGCGAACTCACTACCATCTCAATTTATTTTAGATCGCAATGAGCGTGGTACGATCGTCTAGTGTGACTGCCAGACTGGGGCATAATTTTAAGATCAGAATTTTCATTTCGTTCGGTTCAGCTTTGTCTAGATCCAGTGATATTGTTGGCTTTTTTCAAGACTACCTGTACCTTTTTTTATTGGGAAAATATGCGTCATTTTTATCAAATTGGGAAATTTATAATAAACCATGAATTTGACAGGAACTTCAATTTGCAGACCCCCTTTCAAGAGGTAAACTCTCATTTGAATATAGACCCCTTATTGTCAGTGATGATACACAAATAGACCCTCAAATCTGCACATATAGTCATTTTAAGGTGGATCTGGACTATTTGACTGTGCATAATTTTACGCATGAATTACAATGAACACGAAAAGTATGTGTCGTAATTCGATATTATTTTTTTCAATATTTTGATTGATTAGAAGTGTTTAATCATTGTAGTTGTGTCAATGTATCGTTATTAGGTGTATAGGTGAAAGGTTAAAAATGACATTTTCACCCATTTTCAGCCAAAATTTGGATTTTTAGGCAAAATATTTTTTTCCTTATCGGTGACCTATGTTTTTTATTTGCTCATTCTTTGAAGCTATATTTCAGCTTTTTATAATATGAGGCAGGAATTACCTGTGAAAGGGGACGAAGTCTATTATTTTTTTTTTAAATCAACAATGTTAAAAAGAGAAACGGAAATACCGTAACGTTTCCGATGTTGGTTCTGTTGTTAGGGATTTTAGTTGTGACGTTATTTAAGTTATGACGTCATATTCAATGTAAACAAAGAAACTTTGTCATCAGGTAACGTTTTTTTTTAATAACAAACATTTTTTTTTTTAAATGAATAAGTATTAGTTCCTTTCTTAGACTGATAAATATACATTTTATTCAAAGTCTCATGTAAACAAGACCGGAAACGGAAGTAGATTTCCGCGCCGATCCTGAAATTCAAAAACGCGACAAAAAAAAAATTGAACGATTTTGAGTTCATTAGTACAATGAAGAATTCGGGAAATTTTCCCGATTTTTTTTTTTTTTAATTTTCTACTGTAATAGGAGACTTCGTCCCCATATTATAGTTTTGTACCAAGTGTCATAGAACGTTTTTTTGATATTCCGATAAAAATATGTCAACACCTCTATTTTCCCTATCAATTCATAAAAAAATGTTCCTTTTGACATACCTGTTAAAGGTAAAATTTTGAGCTTAAATGGTCCCCTATTTTTTTTTCGACCAATTTGATTCACTTTCTGTAAAGAATAAAATAACAAAAAATACAGCACTTCTGATAGAAACTTCGAATAGGCCCGAGCCACCTTAAGCATGAAAAATATTTAAATGAGTGTTTTTCAGTTTGAATTCATGCACAATTACTAATGAGACTGCACTATTCTGAAAAAAAGTTGTACTTTTGGGAACAATTTTAAGCCATTTTTTTTTCAAATTGGGATTTTTCTCCAGGGGAAAAAGCCTTTATTCTCCAGTAATTTAGGTATCTGGTCGTTCCGGCCCAAAACCAATCCGGCCCCAAGTCAATCCAGCCCAAAGGCGATAAATAAATATTTGCAGTCCAATGGAACCGTTAAAATCTAACTCATCATAATGTCTTGTTTAACTAAATCATTAGTCTATAATTGGTTTGTTTATTCAACAATTGTCTGATGATTGTGAACTAAGGTACATGTAATGCCACTCGTAATCACTTAATTTTAAGACCTTAAAAGAAAAACAAAGTTTGTATGTATCAGCTTGGGGATCGGCTTGTACCGTTGTGTATGTAACTATTTGTTATTACACAAGAAGAAAGACTTGTTACTAATTACTGCTGATTAAAGTTGATGTTTGAATTCTTTTATATACGTTTTAATATAATTATACACAATAATCTTGAAAACTTGTATTAAAAACAATCAACCTAGTTGTTTTATACTCATCCAAAGATTTGTATATTCATACTATACAAATCCTTGACTCATCTAAAGAAAATATTTTTCAGAGGCCTTTTTTTTATTTTTTTTACTGTACACCTTAAGTTATTCGGGCTTAAGCTTTTACATTTGTAGCGGGGTTGCTTCCCCTCAGTACAGGTAGAACATATAAAGCCAGTCTTAATCAACTGAGCGGGGAGCGTCTTTTTACCACAGAACACCACAGAATACCACAGAACACTAAAAATATACCACAGAACACTTAAAATATGCCACAGAACTCCCAAATAGTAACAATTCAGACATTGTAGTTGTTTTTATTGCTAATTATGTCTATAATATGACTTTTATTATTCAAATTAATTAAAAATTTCAATCTAGTGACGACTCATTATCATTACGCCCCAAATTGACTTGGCCTTTAATTGGGTCCAGACTAAAAATTAATGCAAGACCAATCATTGAGAAAACCACATAGAATTCTACCAATATAATGTTTTGGATAACCTATACATTATAGTTTACATGTATTTGTATTTAATTGTTGAAAATTGAAGGTCGAAGACTAATTTCCGTTTGTGTGTGTGTGTGTATATTAACAGGAAATAAAATATTGTCCAATTATTTTTATCGGAAGTAAAAGATGATCCAATAACATTTACAGGAAGAAATTGTGATTCCAGTACTTTATGGTTTCACGTTTCCATTGTCTAACCCAAGATTTGAGACGTCGCTAACAGAACAAAAATGTGAAATGACTTCTTTCGGGACATTGCTAAAAAACTAAAAGTTATGTAGGACTTCTTTTAAATTTCCATTTCTTTTGACAGCGTGGTTGAATTATAGAAGCCATCCGTTCTTTTCAATTTTTGACAACCTCATTAGTGGGGTTGTGTTTGTTAAATTACTCTTAATAATGACCATAATATAGACTTTTGTTTTACTAGTATTATTCAAAACAAAAATGAATTATAAAATTATAAAATTCGTAAGGGTTCCACGGAACCCAGTGTCTCGCCTACTTTTGCTGTTAATCGCAGATTCAACAAAAATGAGGAAAAACATCAATAAAAATTTCCCTCTCGATACTGTCTTTTAATTGAAAGAAGCTTCATAGTTTGGTAAAAAATCCAGGATAGTTTATGAATCTAATAAATGTTTTATAAACTTTAACTGCAGACTGTATGTAATGTTAACTGGAAGAAAAACTAAGTCCATTTATAAGTAAAAGACGGAAAAAGTGAATTTTTTTTTTACAAAATTTACTTCTGAATAATATCTTATGATCAGAAACAAGCTTTTGTCTAAGTTTGATAGAAATCCAGGATAGTTTAAGAACATTATAATTAATAATTTTAAAAACTTAAACCACAGAATGAATGTTTTGTTTCTGGCAAAAAAACTAAGTCCATTTATAAGTAAAATACGGAAAAGTGGAAATCTATTTTTACAAAATTTTCTTCTTGATATATACTATCTTATGATCATAAACAAGCTTCTGTCCAAGTTTGGTACAAATCAAGGATAGTTTAGGAAAGTTATTAAAATTTTAAAAACTTTAACCACAGAGTGAATGTAATGTTTCCTCGCAGAAAAACTAAGTCCATTTATAAGTAAAATATGGAAAAAATGGAATTTTATTTTTACAAAATTTACTTCTGGATACTTTCTTATGATCATAAACAAGCTTCTGTCCAAGTTTGGTAGAAATTCAGTATAGTTTAAGAAAGTTATTAAAATTTCAAAAACTTTAACCACAGAGTGAATATTTGTGGACGCCGCCGACGAACCCGACGACGACGGAATGTAGGATCGCTTAGTCTCGCTTTTTCGACTAAAGTCGAAGGCTCGACAATAAGTATGTAAAAAACATGACCCATTCAAAGATATTGCATGATAATTGATTAAAATCGTACTAAAGGAACCATATGCATTTCAAATAAAATTTAAATATATTCATAATAAGTAATCAGTCAAAGTCCTCGATCTCTTTCCGTCGGTTAGATTTTGATATTTGTCTCTTGTCTTATTTTTGGTATAACTATTTTATATATAATAATAAGAAGAAAATGAATAAAATATATATATGAGGTGTTGATGACGGTGGTTTGTGGAGTTGTCATTATAGACTTTCCTTTTCTGTTCGGCGTGTTCAATGTAGATATATTTGATATTTTAAACTTTAATTTGATATAATTTTTGGCATTAATAACTAAAAAAATATATTAAGGTCACAATTAATACGATAAATAAAAAAAAAAAAAAAACCAAATTGCGCTAATCAGCAATATGCGGTTTGCGATCGGTAATGAAATTTAGATTTACCGTCTAATTAATATTCGTTCATGCATTTTGTCGAGTTATTTAAATGTTATGTTGCATATTTAAGTTGTTTTGCTGTTTGATCTTATGTTCTGTGGTATATTTTAAGTGTTCTGTGGTATATTTTTAGTGTTCTGTGGTATTCTGTGGTGTTCTGTGGTAAAAAGACGCTCCGAACTGAGCTAGCAAATCGATTCTTTGGCTCAGTGGGTTAACATTGACTGTCTAGCAGGCGACCGGGGTTCGAATCCCGGTGATGATGATATAAATTTGTAGAGTAGCTACATGCTCTCCGGTTACACATTATTATAAAAATCATAAACATTTATGAATTAATTACAATTAATATATATCTTTATTTTTATTCCTTAAAAATATTTTTTTTTGGCCGGATCGACTTTACATATGGGACGGAACGACGTGGGGCCGGATCGACTTGGGCCGGATCGACGTGGGGCCGGATCGACCCGAAAGCGAAATTTAACTAAGGCAAACAATATCACTGAGATCTGCTTGCTGCAAATTGTATCCCAGTCTAAATAAATTGTAGATTTACCTTTCTTCGTGGAACAGAGTGCCATATTTGTGTAAAACAGTGATTGCAGCACACACTTTTGGATTACACTCTATAGAAAAATATTGACACGTACTAAACTACTGGAGGCTGACATCTTGAAAATGCCCGTATGTAAATAATGAATTAAGGGGAAACTACTCCACCAAGCACGTGTTGTATAAAATGAACCTTTACATTGAGGGAGCAAAAGTCTTAAATGCTGTAAAGCAAAAGAAATCATCTGTTAAAACTCTAGTTTATTCGAGCCAATATGATGTAATGTCACTTTAAAGTAGCTTCTTTTTCTATATATATAATATTTTGTATGTTCTCTCCTCAAATATTGTGTATTAATATTGCATAATTTATAACAGAGACATATATATATGTGTATATATGTCTCTGATTATAACAATGTAAAAATGCACTAACTATGCCATCTCAGTGTCTAAGTCACTTGTTTTCTATTCATGGGAATTACGTAATATATAGGGATAGTAGATCTTCTCATGGATAGAAAACAAATTAAGTGCCTGTGGTAGGAAGGCGTTCCAGAAAAAAAGCCTTGCCAGACGTCATAATTATTTGGACTAGTTGAGGAGTAAATACTTAATGCCCAACATGATATAGAAGAAGAGCCATTCCCATATAATAAGGGAGGCACCACATTTTAAAATATAACTAAGACATCTCGACACAATCATTTGAACAAATATCTGATGAGCCATAATTTAATCATTTGAGTTTGGGATACACTGCTCTAAGGTCATGCAAAAAAGATAATTGCCTAAATTGGTTTCCCCCAAACCCTGCTGGGGCTGTTTTTACGGGTAACAATAACACAACAACTCATGCCTTTGCCAACTAGTACCCTATCTTTATAAGTCCAAATAATTATGACATCTTTGATACTAATCATTAGTGGATAATAGACCTACTAAAATAGAATTGAGTTTGTTGAGCTATGAAATAAACGTAGAGGATACAAATGTATATAGAAACAACAAAATTGTTACAAATACAGACTTCGAACATCTGTTTAATCAGACTTGTATACATTTATATCATGAAAAATATCAAATGTACAACTTAAACACGACTAAAAAAAACGAGCAAAAAACATACTTTTACAATATCGTATGGCAATACATGTATTTGGATTGTTGAAGCGTGAGATGAAGTTTTATATATATCATATTTATCTTCGAGGGTTTAATCTAATGCATTCATCACTTGACAATCAAAGACTTAATACTGTATTGGGGAAAAACACATGTTTAATTTTTTTTTATCATTAGATCAATTACAAAATGAAAATAACAAATAAATTTAATTTTCAATATAACCAAATAGCCTTATATAGTACAAATGAAGTAAATTTTATATTTTTAGAACAAGAAGCAGTTGCTAGCTTTGGTTTGTGAGACATTGAGATATGGCAGCTACCTATCAGATATAGCAGACCAAGTAGACCTACTGAAGACAGAGCATCTACTGAAATATGACAACAGTTTAGCAGAGGCATTACTATTTGATTTCCTTATCGGTAAAAAAGGCCTGGTTAGAGCAGGTAGACTTAAGGTAATCATTGGTAATCTTTATGAGAAATAGTAAAACATCTAGATGAGGTTCTAAATTTCTGTTGGTATTAGTAACTGTCATTTATACAACACCAATAGTATAAAATTTCCATAGGGCCTGTGGCTGGAAAACTTTTATCATAATGATTAACATGATTAAAAGATATGCAGAGGTGGATGAAGGCAGGGACATGATTATTTAAATAGACTGACAAACATGGGCAAACATGAGAAGACTACAGAAATATAATTTACCTTTAAAGTTTTTGTAAGTTTAGATAGATTTTTATACGACCGCAAAAATTGAAAATTATTTAGTCGTATATTGGTATCATGTTGGCGTCGTTGTTGTCGTCGTCTGAAGACATTTGGTTTTCGCACTCTAACTTAAGTAAAAGTAAATAGAAATCTATGAAATTTAAACACAAGGTTTATGACCATAAAAGGAAGGTTGGGATTGATTTTGGGTGTTTTGGTCCCAACAGTTTAGGAATTAGGGGCCAAAAAGGGCCCAAATAAGCATTTTTCTTGGTTTTCCCACAATAACTTTAGTATAAGTAAACAGAAATCTATGAAATTTTAAAATAAGGTCTATGACCACAAAAGGAAGGTTGGGATTGATTTTGGGAGTTTTAGTCCCAACAGTTTAGGAATTAGGGGCCAAAAACAGGTCCCAAGTAAGCATTTTTCTTGGTTTTTGCACAATAACTTTAGTATAAGTAAATAGAAATCTGTGAAATTTTAACACAAGGTTTATGACCACAAAAGGAAGGTTTAGAATGATTTTGGGAGTTTTGGTCCCAACGAATTAGGGGCCAAAAGGGTCCAAAATTAAACTTTGTTTGATTTCATCAAAAAATGAATTATTGTGGTTCTTTGATAGGCCAAATCTAACCGTGTATTCAGATTCTTAATTTTTGGTCCTGTTTTCAAATTGGTCTACATTAAGATTAAGGTCCAAAGGGTCCAAAATTAAACTTAGCTTGATTTTAAGAAAAATTGAATTCTTGGGGTTCTTTGATATGCTGAATCTAAACATGTACTTAGATTTTTGATTATGAGCCCAAGTTTTAAAGTTGGTCCAAATCAGGGTCCAAAATTATTATATTAAGTATTGTGAATAGCAAGAAATTTTCAATTGCACAGTATTGTGCAATAGCAAGAAATTTTCAATTGCACAGTATTGCGCAATAGCAAGAAATCTTCAATTGCACAGTATTGTGCAATAGCAAGAAATCTTCAATTGCACAATATTGCGCAATAGCAAGAAATTTTCAATTGCACAGTTTTGCGCAATAGCAAGAAATATTCAATTGCACAGTATTGTCCTGTTTTCAAATTGGTCTGCATTAAGGTCCAAAGGGTCAAAAATTAAACTTTGTTTGATTTCAACAAGAATTGAATATATGGGGTTCTTCAATATGCTGAATCTAACCATGTATTTAGATTTTTGATTATAGGCCCAGTTTTCAAGTTTGTCCAACTCGGTGTCCAAAATTAAACTTTGTTTGATTTCAACAAAAAATGAATATATGGGGTTCTTTGATATATGCTGAATCTAACCATGTATTTAGATCTTTGATATTTGGGCCCGGGTATCAAATTGGTCCACATTGAGGTCTAAAGGGTCCAAAATTGAACTTTATTTGATTTCATCAAAAATTGAATTCTTGGGTTTCTTTGATATGCTGAAACTAACCATGTATTTAGATTTTGGATATTGGACCATAATAGATAAATGTCCAATTTAAAAAAAAATAATTTTAAGTTCTTAGACCACATTCATTCTGTGTCAGAAACCTATGTTGTGTCAACTATTTAATCACAATCCAAATTCAGAGCTGTATCAAACTTAAATGTTGTGTCCATACTTGCCCCAACTGTTCAGGGTTCGACCTCTGTGGTCGTATAAAGCTGCGCCCTGCGGAGCATCCGGTTCTATTTTTTTTTCAGTCAAGAATATTTTAATTTTTCTGTTTGAATTATGAATATATTTGACCACAATACTATTATGTTTCAAATACCTAAATTTTGTGTTCCTGTACTGTAGTACATGTACGAATAGTTCAGATGATAGGTATTTATGATACATTTCAGCAAACAATGACCAGACATAAGACAGATATACAGAAAGCATACCAGAAGATATGTGAAGAAGCTGGTGTTACTAGTTTGTCTGAAGTCATGGATGAACAAGGTTTGTACATTTAATATCAAAATGAGGCTGGTTTTTCAAACATAAATACATGTATGTATATAAAAGAAGATGTATGGTTGCCAATGAGACAACACTTGCAAGAGACCAAATGAAACAGAAATTAACATCTGTAGGTCACTGTACAGCTGTCAACAATGAGCAAAGCTCATACTGCATAGTAGTTATAAAATGCCTGGAAATCACAAATGTAAACATTTGAACGAGAAAACTAACAGCCTAATTAATGTACAAAAAACATCTGTAGGTCACCGTTCAGCTGTCAACAATGAGCAAAGCTCATACTGCATAGTAGATATAAAAGGCCTGGAAATCACAAATGTAAACATTTAAACGAGAAAACTAACAGCCTAATTAATGTACAAAAAACATCTGTAGGTCATCCTACAGCTGTCAACAATGAGCAAAGCTCATACTGCATAGTAGCTATAAAATGCCTGGAAATCACAAATGTAAACATTTAAACGAGAAAACTAACAGCCTAATTAACATGATTAATGTACAAAAAAACAAATATGTAAAACAGCAACAAATGACATGAACATTTGAATTACAGGCTCCTGACTAAAGACAGGCACTTACATACAGAATGTTCATCTTGGGAATTGTTAATTTTTTTTTCTATTAATGGCTTTGGAATAATCTCCATCACTTTTGCACCTTATGTCAAATGATAATAAAAAACCTGGGACATCAATATGAATAAATGAACCTGTTAGCTATACATAAAATTGAGAATGGAAATGGGGAATGTGTCAAAGAGACAATAACCCGACCATAGAGAAGACAACAGCAGAAGGTCACCAACAGGTCTTCAATGCAGCGAGAAATTTCCGCACCCGGAGGCGTCCTTCAGCTGGCCCCTTAAAAAATATATATACTAGTTCAAGGATAATGAACGCCATACTAAACTCCAAATTGTACACAAGAAACTAAAATTAACAATAATACAAGACAAACAAAGGCCAGAGGCTCCTGACTTGGGACAGGCGCAAAAATGCGGCGGGGTTAAACATGTTTATGAGATCTCAACCCTCCCCCTATACCTCTAGCCAATGCAGAAAAGTAAACGCATAACAATACGCACATTAAAATTCAGTTCAAGAGAAGTCCGAGTCTGATGTCAGAAGATGTAACCAAAGAAAATAAACAAAATGACAATAATACATAAATAACATCAGACTACTAGCAGTTAGCAGATGTACATATATACCAAAGAAGCAGCACACACAACAAAAAAAGCAATAGAAAAGTCAGCTTCATTTAAGTTTTTGTATAATTTTTTCAATTTTAGAATTGATCAGTGGTATATTTGTTATTTTGGAAATTTGGAGTAGAAAGTTTGTTTTTGATAGCCTTAATGCATGAAATGTATTAAGATAATTTGAAATTAAGAAATATTATTTGAATGACCTTTTTATATTGATGATTGTTTACAGACATAGCATTGCCAAGGTATGTAAGAGTAAACCTGATCAAGACAACAGTAGAGGCAGTTATATCAGCACTAGAATCAGAATGGGAATATGTGGTCTCACCTGCTACCAACATGAAAAGGTAAGATTATAGAAAATTATTTGTTATAGTTTGTTAAGGGGCCAGAGGAAGCCCGTCTCAAGGGGCTTGATGTTTTCACTGTGTTGAGGACCCATTTGTGGCCTTTGGCAGTTGTCTGCTCTATGGTTGGGTTGATGTCTCTTTGACACATTCCCCATTTCCACTCACACTTTGAGAAATAGATGTGTTTCTATTGAGTCAGATGAGAGCCCTTATGAGTTGTACACAAATGTGAGTACATTTAAATATTACACTAGTGAGAGTATACATGTAATTGGTAAATCTTATAACAGCAAAAGTGCACTTTGCTAGTTTGAAAGCAGGAAAAGTAAGTCAATAAATGATAAGTTTGTTAGGGTGAAGTCGTATTTCTTTAGAATATTATATTTCTTGATACTGCAAAATTATTTATTAATGTGTGCATTTATTATTACAAATCTTTGAATCCTGTTAAAAATGCTAAATCTAATTAACGTGATTGCAAAAATATTATGAAGCAAAATCACAGTTAAAAGTTAACAAGTTTTTATCATTGAAAATCTGATACTGTTCCTTATATTTTTCGTATAAATATAATCATTGCAATGCTCTCTGAATTTATTTTATGAATGTGTGATATTTGATGTTTGATATTTGGCATCAATCAAAACTTTTAACATTCTACAAACAAACATGTGTTTTCAGGTTTAGAAAAGCAATACAAGAGTTTGAGAAGCACCATTTTACAAGAGATCTCCATTTACCTGATGTTTTGGTCTTTCCACCTGGGACAGATTTTCATGACCATGAATTAATGTTAAAAGGGGAGATAATTCTTCAAGATAAGGTAAGAATTATGAAATCAAATAATGTACTGATACTATTGGTTGATTTCTAATCTTGAGAAAAGTGAAAACAAAGTATGTAGTATATGATTTGCTGCATAACCTTGGCTACAGCAAACAATACATTGTAACCGAATGGTGTCTAAGTTAATATTGAATACCTAGACAAATTCATTTTCTGGATCAGGACTGACGGTCAAGTAAATTATGATCAGACTAATATGAATTAAGGAAAAATTGGACAAACACTGAGGTTACAAGACAACTAATGCATTATCAAGTGGTCATTAGTTCATAATGTATAACGTGAGGTGCTTGAAAGAACTTATTTTGTATAAATAGTAATATCACAACCATTTCTTTGTGAAATTTATATTATTTTGGCATGATTTTGAAAAGTCCATTAAAATTGTAGGTCTTTCTTGGATTGCATAATCACAGGACACAATCAGACTAATTCTTAGCCCAAATCTACAAAGTTTGAAACAGATTTGCAATTTATTGGTTAGAGTGTTTATTTATTGACAGAAAAACTAAGTGATTTATTGCATAATCTTAGTATATTTTGATTCCTGTCAGAGATCTGCTGATGTTTCTTCTATTTTCCTATGGGAAACACATCCATTAATTCAGGAATGAGACTGTTTTAATCCACTATGCCTGTTATAGCCAGGGATATTGAGTCTTAAAACTTTTTAAAATAGTTTTTTTTATATTTCCTGTTTTTATTTTCCATTGAATAGGCAAGTTGTTTTCCTGCCCACATCTTAAATCCTACTGAAGGAAGTGTTGTTATTGACTGTTGTGCTGCCCCTGGCAACAAGACAAGCCATGTGGCTAGTTTAATGAAAAATAAAGGGTAAGTTCTGTAAATTGAAACATTTTTGCAATCATAATTTATAAAATGTATTGCAATTTTTGAACAGTGGACAAAAATGTGAGATTAGTTATTGCTATTTCAGGAAAATGTGCATACACATGTATCTATCAAATATCAGATCACATTTGTGAGTTCTGTTATTATTGCAAAACTCATCCAGTCACATTATTCACATTTATAATGAAACACCTTGCAATAATTTCTGAATCTACAGTATACATTTCCAGACACAATTTCTTGCAGTTTAAACTGAATTCAATTTTTTACATCATTATGGTTATATATTTAATTTTTTTAATGCATACCCATATCAAAATGAACTATGACCATGACACGAAAGAATTCTTTGTGACAAGCTTGTTAATATTATTGTCAATGTGATTTCCACTACCTTTATTTGGATCAGAATTAAACTTTTCAACAAAATAGAGAAATCATATGCACTAAATATAAACGAAATATACTTTGGTGTGAAGCTTGTGTGTCTGTACTGGTACTGTTGTAGAAGTACATATTTATACCCCACGCAACGAAGTTGCGGAGGGTATAATGTTTTTGACCCGTCCGTCCGTCTGTCAGTCCGTCCGTCAGTCCTGTTTCTTGTCATCGCAACTCCTCTCAAACCACACAACAGAAATTTCACGAAACCTTTTCAGATAATAAGGACATACTATGTAGTTGTGCATATCGACGGGAAATTGCGATTCAATTTTTTTTCTAGGAGTTACGCCCTTTGAACTTATTTACTTTAATGTACTACTGCAACAGTTTGTCATCGCAACTCCTCTCAAACCACACAACAGAATTTCACGAAACCTTTTCAGATAATAAGGACATACTATGTAGTTGTGCATATCGACGGGAAATTGCGATTCAATTTTTTTTCTAGGAGTTACGCCCCTTTGAACTTATTTACTTTAATGTACTACTGCAACAGTTTGTCATCTCAACTCCTCTCAAACCACACAACAGAATTTCACGAAATCTTTTTATATGAAAAGGACATATTATGTAGTTGTGCATATCGACAGGAAATTATGATTCAATTTTATTTCTAGGAATTACGCCCCTTTGAACTTATTTGCTTCAATGTACTACTGCAACAGTTTGTCATCGCAACTCCTCTGAAACTACATAACAGAATTTCATGAAACCTTTTCAGATAATAAGGACATACTTTGTAGATGTGCATATCGACAGGAAATCACGATTCAATTTTTTTTCTAGGAGTTACACCTCTTTGAACTTATTTGCTTTAAGGTACTACTTCAACAGTTTGTCATCTCAACTCCTCTGAAACCACACAACAGAATTTCATGAAACTTTGTAGATAATAAGGACATACTACGTAGATGTGCATATCAACAGGAAATTACGATTCAATTTTTTTTCTAGGAGTTATGCCCCTTTGAACTTATTTGCTTCAATGTACTTCTGCAACAGTTTGTCATCTCAACTCCTCTGAAAACACACAACAGAATTTCATGAAATTTAGTAGATAATAAGGACATACTATGTAGATGTGTATATTGACAGGAAATTATTATTCAGTATTTTTTCTTATACAATTTTTTTTTCTTATACTTATTTAATTTCTCCAATGACAATGTGGGGACGTGGGGTATGTGAGCGTGCTCACTAAGGTTCTTTAATTATTTAAGAGCTAAATGCTTAAAACGTTGAAAATCTGCATTCAGTTCCATTGTTTTCAGAAATAATGAATGAAAATAACTTGAATATAAAAATGTTACCTTTTGTTTGTTTGATTACCATGTAAATAAGTGGCAAGTGCTGACATCGGTTTTCACATGATATGAAAGGTTGTGGCAGAACCCTGTGGTATAGGTTAAAGCCAATAGAAAAACAC
This sequence comes from Mytilus galloprovincialis, assembly GCF_965363235.1. NCBI lineage: Eukaryota > Metazoa > Mollusca > Bivalvia > Mytilida > Mytilidae > Mytilus > Mytilus galloprovincialis. The sequence continues at coordinate 52,745,076 of NC_134850.1, forward strand.
AGATTATATTAGAGACCTGCAGTCACTTGACAAAATATTAAAAAGATCATGGTTAACAATACATTTTGGTACCTCAGACAACCTTGCATTTTCTAAGCTTTTTCATTAAAATTATATTTTTACAGAACGATATTTGCATTCGACAAAGATGGAAGAAGAATGGCCACACTCCAGGAACTAACATCACTTGCTGGGGTAACCTGTGTCACCACGAGGTGTCAGGACTTTCTGAGAGTTAATCCTGATGATGAAAAGTACCAAGATGTTGAATACATACTAGTAGATCCTTCTTGTAGTGGTTCAGGTAAATAACTTTTGGATTTAAATACAAGGTTTAAAACACAAACAAATAAACATGTTAATCATGTTAATATAAGTAAAAGGAATATTTGAAGCTTCATACTTCATTGGTGAAAGTGTTGTTGGCCTGGTAACCATTGCTTTGTAGTCTCCATGCTAGTAATTTCTTTTTTTTTGATACGCTTTCAAATCTTAATAAAGATTTATCTTATCACACCATTAATGAGTTCAATGATCAGAAAAATTTGGAATGGGTGATCATTATTTTGGGCGTAGATGTTGATAAAAAATATAACCATATGCATTATTTTCACCATTACAGCACCATCATTTCTTGCCAAATTCTGTACATATTTGGAAAGAATTCCATTGATAAAAAAACATTGAATGATGTGGTAGATGATCAGTAAAATTTGAATCGGGGCCATTTTTTTTCCAGAGCAGGAGTTGTGATAATTTCCATATTAAATCTTGTTGACATGTTAATTACTTTATATAAATGAACAAAGCTGACCCTGTGGCCAATTACTTGTGAGTTTGTCATCATTTGGAAGATGATTTTCTGTCATCTTTCATGTCTTTGTTGTCTGTTACTTCATAAAACTAAAAAATATATATACAGTGGATTCATTATTCTTTTTTTGATACCAATTTTTCATGGATTTTTGTTGATACAAGTTTACCTCTAATTTAAATGTTCAATGAGGTACCAGTTTGCTATTGGGTTATATGCAGACTTTGGCAAAACCATGAAATCAAATATCCAAGAAGATGCAAGCTTTCCTCAATCAATGAAAAATTGGTATCCATGAAACTAAATGAATCCACTAGATTCCTCTGAAACCATGTGCACTTGGCAAATTTCAACCCAACTTGATCTGATGTTTAGTTGTTGTCATTTGTTGATGTTGCTCATAAGTGTTTCTCGTTTCTTGTTTTTTATATAGATTAGACCATTGGTTTTTCTGTTTGAATGGTTTTACACTAGTCATTTTGTAGGCTCTTTAATTAAGTCTCCCAAACAAAGTTTGGAGACTTATTGTTTTTGCTCAGTTATTATTTTTATTATTATGTCACCCGATCGACAATGTCGGGTGACATATTGCTTTTCCTCTGTTTCTTTGTTATTATTATTATTCTTCCAACTATTTTGTCCGCCACTTTTCTCGGAGCCAATGGAACCAATCTTAATGATAGTTAAGTATAATAGGGAACACAAAATTTCGGGTTGCAGTAGGGTCTAAGACCATAAAAAATGGCTGCCGTTTCCATGGAAACGGCACAATTGTGAAAAATTCCACTTTTTGGTTTTTGTGAATAATTTGGAGATGCTTAAACTCAGAATCATTATATTTTGATACAATGAAGGTGCCACCCATATACTGGTTTTGGATGATTTTGGCAATCATTGGAACTACTATGTTGCCATGGAAACTACACCAAAAATTTCAAAATTATGAAAATGCTCCAAATTTTTTGAAACTTTAGAATAACGATGAGCAACTTTGGTAGATGTGGAATTTGGCGTTGGAATTTCCAAAATGTCTGCCGTTTCCATGGAAACAATGCAAAAAGGTCAAAATGCTCCAAAAACTTCCGGGTTTGGTGAATAACTTTGGTATGCTTGAACTTAAAATCATCAAATTTTAATGCAATATAGTTGTCCACTATATCCAGGTTTTGAATGATTTTGACAATCATTGGAACTACTATGTTACCATGGATACAGGATCAAATATTTCAAAAAATTCAAAATGCTCCAAAATTAATGAAACTTAATATGATTGTTGACTGTCAAGACTGCATAAGACTTTTGAAGTTGGAATTTCCAAAATGGCCACCGTTGCCATGGAAACTGCAAAAATGTCAAATATTTTCGAAATGCTCCAAACTTAATCAAACTTAATATTATCGTTAGCTGGCATGTATAGATGAGATTTTTGACTTTGGAATTTTCAAAATGGCTGCCGTTGCCATGGAAACAGCAGAAATATGAAACTTTTTACAATGGTCTAAATGTACTGAAAATTTATAGAAAGATATATTGCAATTCATAGATCTGCATTAACAGTTAAATTGTTTTGAAATGGCTACTGCTTAGTGGCAATGGGGGAAGGGTGACATCCGCTATTGCTTGCAATGGCAATGGCAATTCTAGTTCTTCTTCTTTTTCTTTTTCTTCCGCCACATTAAAAATGAACTTGTCCACAGCGTTTCTCCAAAACCCCTGGTCAGATTAACTTAGGGTTTCATAGAATGTTAGACTAATATGTCTAGGCGAGCCATCGATCTTTCGTTTGTGCATTGGGGTCTATTAAGGGGTATTTTGGGGGGCAGAAAGAAGGGAGGGGTTTACTATAGAACCCTATGGGATTTTATTTTCTAAAATTTTCAAATGAATATAACTTGAAAACTGTAAGTGATAGATACATGTAGTCTTCAGAAATGATTAAAGGACAATAAAACAAATCACATGAAATATAGGGGGAGTCCCTGGGGGGTCATCCCCATCCCCTTCAATTTGAGAAAATGCTTTTATCTTGTAAACGGTCCAGATCCCCACCCCTAAACCTCATATATTCTTGAATGGGACGATAAAACAAATCAAATGAAATTAAACGGAAGTCCCCGGGGGTCCTCCCCACCCCGTTCAATTTGAAAATGTGCTATTATCTTGTAAACAGTCCAGATCCCCACCCCTAAACCATATATATTCTTGTAGGGGACAATAAAACAAATGAAATGAAATAAAAGGGAAGCCCCTAGGGGGTCACCCCACCCCCTCTTGTTTGAAAACTTGTAAACGGTCAACATCCCCACCCCTAAACCATGTATATTCTTGTATGGGACAATAAAACAAATCAAATGAAATAAAAGGGAAGTCCCCGGGGGTCCTCCACACCCCGTTCAATTTGAAAATGTGCTATTATCTTGTAAACGGTCCAGATCCCCACCCCTAAACCATATATATTCTTGTAGGGGACAATAAAACAAATGAAATGAAATAAAAGGGAAGTCCCTAGGGGGTCACCCCACCCCCTCTTGTTTGAAAACTTGTAAACGGTCAACATCCCCACCCCTAAACCATATATATTCTTGTATGGGACAATTAAACTAATCAAATGAAATTAACAAATCAAATGAAATAAAAGGGAAGTCCCCGGGGGTCCTCCACACCCCGTTCAATTTGAAAATGTGCTATTATCTTGTAAACGGTCCAGATCCCCACCCCTAAACCATATATATTCTTGTAGGGGACAATAAAACAAATGAAATGAAATAAAAGGGAAGTCCCTAGGGGGTCACCCCACCCCCTCTTGTTTGAAAACTTGTAAACGGTCAACTTCCCCACCCCTAAACCATATATATTCTTGTATGGGACAATAAAACTAATCAAATGAAATTAAATGGAAGTTCCTTGGGGTCACCCCCACCCCGTTCAATTTGAGAATGTGCTATTATCTTGTAAACGGTCCAGATCCCCACCCCTAAACCATATATATTCTTGTAGGGGACAATAAAACAAATGAAATGATATAAAAGGGAAGTCCCGAGGGGGTTACCCCACCCCCTCTTGTTTGAAAACTTGTAAACGGTCAACATTCCCACCCCTAAACCATATATATTCTTGTATGGGACAATGAAACAAATCAAATGAAATGTAGGTAAAGTCCCCGGGGGTCATCACCATCCCCTGCTGTTTGAATACTTGTAAATGGTGGAGATCCCCACTCGTAAGCCATATATATTCTTGTATGGGACAAAAAATCAAATCAAATGAACATGGGACCATATGAATGGCGAGTTATGGGAGCTTTGTTTGGGAGACTTCGTAACAGCATCCTGTTACAATTACTTCTTGTTTATAGCTTGCTATTTGGTGTGAGCCAAGGCTCTGTGTTGAAGACCGTACTTTAACCTTTAATGGTTTACTTTTATAAATTGTGACTTGGATGGAGAGTTGTCTCATTGGCACTCATACCACATTTCATATCTATTGCATTGAATGTTTCTCATGATATTATATATATATTTTTAGGAATAGTGAGCAGAATGAATAAGTTCACAGATGATGATGACTCTTCTGCTGCCGATCGTTTAGAGAGCCTTTCAAATTTCCAGGCGCTAATTTTGGAACAAGCCATGAAATTCCCAAATGTAAAAACAATCGTTTATTCAACTTGTTCAATACATTCCCAAGAAAATGAAGAAGTTGTTGAAAACGTTTACGAAAAATACCAAGAAATGTTTGATTTGTGTAACATCATGCCTGATTGGCCGATTCGAGGGATAGAAGGCTATGAGCACTCAGATCATTTTCTAAGAATGACACCAGAAGTTTCCCTAACAAATGGATTCTTCGTTGCTTGCTTTAAAAGAAAAGAAAATGTTAAATCTAACAGAAAAGATGATGTTGATATAAATGAGGAGAAAGCTGACATGATATCTAAAGCTAAAACATCAAAGAAACACAAAAAGTCCAAATTACAAGAAGAGGAATCCAATGAACAAGATGATGATGATGATGAAAGTTTGAAGAAGAAAAAGAAAAAGAAGAAACATAAGAAAAAAGAAGAAGAATGTGATTCAGATAAAAGTTGCAATGAGCCAATTGTTAGTGCAGAGGCAGAAGAACTATCATCTACTCAAAAACATAAAAAATCAAAACATAAGAAAAATAAACATACAGATGAAGATAAAATTGATAATGATACAAACATTCGTGCAGAAGTAGAAAATGACACTCATCTTTGTGAAGATGTTGAAAGTGTGAAAAAAGTTAAAAAGCATAAAAGAAAACATGAGGAAGACAATAAGAACAATACAGCAGATAATGATTGTCATCTTCCATCTAAAAAGCACAAAAAGCACAAACATAAAAATAAAAATGATTCATAAGATTAATATAGTTGTTTATTTCATATTGATGATTTTGCAGGCATAGTTCTGGAACAGTGAAATTTTGAAAGTTTTTGCATATTCTTAATCTAATTATTTCAAGACCTACATGTACAATATGAAGTCTGTAAAAGGGTGCCGATTTGCAATATAGCGGTATAAAATAAGTAGATACGGTATGATTGCCAATGATACAATTATCCACAAGAGACCAAATGATCAATCTAACTAAAATATTGATCTCTGATTTCGTTATATTACTCATATTTAGTATAACGAAATCAGAGATCAATATTTTAATTAGATTGCCAAATGATGTAGATTTTTGAAATATATGGTTGGTTGCCTGATAACCCTCAGCAATTGGCAAAATCCACACCTCATAGCAAGCTATAAAAGATGCTGACATAACAAAATGAAAAAAAAATCTAATCAGAAAACCAATGAATGGCATCAATTAAGTACAAAACAATTAGCAATGAAAAACATATGAAATACTATGAAAAAAACTATATCAAACCACTGAATGTGTTAAGTATTCAAAATACATTGATTTGGATTTAATTTTTCCATCCAAATCATTGACTGTAATGGACTTGATTTAAACATGGACCACAATGAGGATCCCAATTTGAACTGATGTGTAATCACCACTGTATGACTAATTTAGAAAATGTCCATCTTTTTAGCTCACCTGGCCCGAAGGGCCAAGTGAGCTTTTCCCATCACTTGGCGTCCGGCGTCCGGCGTCGTTAACTTTTACAAAAATCTTCTCCTCTGAAACTACTGGGCCAAATTAAACCAAACTTAGCCACAATCATCATTGGAGTATCTAGTTTAAAAAATGTGTGGCGTGACCCAGCCAACCAACCAAAATGGCCGCCATGGCTAAAAATAGAACATAGGGGTAAAATGCAGTTTTTGGCTTATAACTCAAAAACCAAAGCATTTAGAGCAAATCTGACATGGGGTAAAATTGTTTATCAGGTCAAGATCTATCTGCCCTGAAATTTTCAGATGAATCGGACAACCCGTTGTTGGGTTGCTGCCCCTGAATTGGTAATTTTATGGAAATTGAACTCTTTTTGTTTATTATCTTGAATATTATTATAGATAGAGATGTACTGTAAACAGCAATAATGTTGAGCAAAGTAAGATTTACAAATAAGTCAACATGACTGAAATGGTTGTTGACCCCTTTAGGGGTTATTGCCCTTTATAGTCAATTTTTAACCATTTTTCGTAAATCTTAGTAATCTTTCACAAAAATCTTCTCCTCTGAAACTACTGGGCCAAATTAATCCAAACTTGGCCACAATCATCATTGGGGTATCGCTTTTAAAAAATGTGTCTGGTGACCCGGTCAACCAACCAAGATGGCCGCCATGGCTAAAAAAAGAACATAGGGGTAAAATGCAGTTTTTGGCTTACAACTCAAAAACCAAAGCATTTAGAGCAAATCTAACGTGGGATAAACTTGTTTATCAGATCAAGATCTATCTGTCCTTAAATTTTCAGATGAATGGGACAACCCGTTGTTGGGTTGCTGCCCCTGAATTGGTAATTTTAAGGAAATTTTAGTTTTTGGTAATTATCTTGAATATTATTATAGATAGATATAAACTGTAAACAGCAATAATGTTCAGCAAAGTAAGATTTACAAATAAGTCAACATGACCAAAATGGTCAGTTTACCCCTTTAGGAGTTATTTCCCTTTATAGTCAATTTTTAACCATTTTTCGTAAATCTTAGTAATCTTTTACAAAAATCTTCTCCTCTGAAACTACTGGGCCAAATTAATCCAAACTTGGCCACAATCATCTATGTGGTATTTAGTTTAAAAAATGTGTCCGTTGACCTGGCCATCCAACCAAGACGGCTGCCACGGCTAAAAATAGAATATAGGGGTAAAATGCAGTTTTTGGCTTATAACTCAAAAACCAAAGCATTTAGAGCAAATCTAACATGGGGTAATATTGTTCATCAGGTCAAGATCTATCTGCCCTGAAATTTTCAGATGAATCAGACAACCCATTGTTGGGTTGCTGCTCCTGAATTGGTAATTTTAAGGAACTTTTGCTGTTTTTGGTTATTATCTTGAATATTATTATAGATAGGGATAAACTGTAACAGCAATAATGTTCAGCAAAGTAAGATTTACAAATAATTCAATGTGATTGAAATGGTCAATTGACCGCCTAAGGAGTAATTGTCCTTTATAGTCAATTTTTAACAATTTTCATAAACTTTGTAAATTTTACTAACATTTTCCACTGAAACTACTGGGCCAATCATTATAGATAGAGATAATTGTAAGCAGCAAGAATGTTCAGTAAAGTAAGATCTACAAACTCATCGCCATCACCAAAACACAATTTTGTCATGAATCCATCTGTGTCCTTTGTTGAATATTCACATAGACCAAGGTGAGCGACACAGGCTCTTTAGAGCCTCTAGTTTAACAAAGAATCAGTTGAAACCATTATATTACACAAAGAGTTTTTTATAAGCTAGGTAAAAGTAGGGTTCTGACTGGGATCATCATTAACCATTAACAAGGGAATTACACAGTAGATAAAGCCTTATTGAAAAAATGCAGAAAGTAGGAAATCTTTTAAGAACTGATAAGTTTTTCATCAAAATATGGATAAGAGACAAAAATAGTTATGGAGGGCCTTAATTTACATTGAAAAATATGTTTAGAATTTCTTAGAACAACAAAAACAGGAAATGCTTGGAAAATGTGTCATGTTTACATTTTCACTGGCTATTATTTAAGAGAGAAGTCTTTTAAGTCACTATTTTCGCATACCGGTAATTTATATTTTCTTCAACATAGTTGCCTCAAATTAATGTACATGTCGTGTACATGTTATTATTTTGTACAGGTTATTACTTGTACAAACATTTTGTACAAGTAATTACTTGTATGACGCCATCATACAGGTTATTACTTGTACAAATACAATTGTACATGTAATTACTTGTCCAATTTTTATTGAGAAGAAGATAATAACTTGTATAAATCATTATTCTACCTTGGCATATTTCCTGACTACAATAAAACTTTCCCTTTAAACAAATAATTTATTAAGTGCATCAGTATAAACTTGAAACATTTTAGATTTTTTTTATTTGATAAATATGGTAGCAAATTTGTACAGTTGAGTAGGGTATTAAAGGATAAAAATGGAAAATATCAAATAAAATCTTCAGTATTCACTTGTGAAAGATAAAGAGATACTTTAAGTTATGTAAAGGAAGCCAAGTTAAGTTAAAAAAAAAAAAGACAGCACTTCAAAAATAATTCTTAAGATGGCATGATGTTTTGAATGTAGCAGGAATTAAATTAATAAACTCATTTGCAAAGGAGACAAAATTATTTATTATTGTAAAGTTGATTAACTTTACCCTCTGATTAGAACAGCACACCCTAGAGGCATACAAATAATAATTATAAGGAGTTAAAAAAGAAACACAAATTGTCAATATAAGAAGAGAAAATATCCGGATTTTCACTCATATGTGTGAATATTTTGAAAAGGTCGCTCCTCCTATCATTACTACAGTCTTTAATGCTTGTAGTAAAGTCAAAGTTAAAGATGTTACTGTCAGAAAGACCATGTTGATTATCAATCATGTACTATCAGGATCACTGTACCAAATTCAGTGGACTGCACCCGTTAAAGGCAGAAGTGGCTTACCAACTCACTGACTTTGTTTTTATTTTTGGAGCTCCACATAACCTGCATAGTGTTAATTGAAGGGAATTTCTTCTTTGGCTAGAACTTTAATTTATGTATGATAGACCACTTGCACCTCAACGTGTCCGTACAAATATAGAACGCTGACTTAAAGAGTATGATGATTACATGAACACAGTAGAATAACTGACACTGGTCTGAATGATTAAGAATTGTGTAATTCCATAAAGAAAAACAAAAAAAAAAACAAAACAAAAAACAAATAAATAAATAATTATAATTAAAACTCAACTGTCAGGGAACAATTGAATATTTCCCTCCATTGAAATAAATAATAAATCAAAATAATTAAAAGAAGAGTTTCATTTTATTTATTCCTTTCAATGACTTTGTCACTTTGCACCAGTACTCAGTAGTCCGTATTTCATCGGCACCTAGTTTTTCAACCCAATATGCTCAAAAGTGTCATGTTTGCTGAAGTTATTTATAACTTACTTAAAAAGCAGATAGAAGGAAGAAACAAATAAATCTAAAAGATAGCGAGTTGTAAAAGTTATTATCTTTTTCTCAACAAAAACTGTACAGGTAATTACTCGTACAATTATATTTGTACAAGTAATAACTTGTATGATGGCATCATACAAGTAATTACTCTTACAAAGTTTTTGTACAGGTAATAACCTGTTCAAAATAATAAAATGTACACGACATACATAAAAGTAAAAAAACGGTTTCATAGCTATGATTTTAGTGTGTGTGTGTTGTGTGCTTTTGTGATATATGAGATGCACAAAAAAGTCATTTGGTATTGTTTGAGGTTCATAGCAATGATTTTGCTTGCTTCTAGTCTTGTGTTTTTGCTAGTATTGCAAAATATTTTAAACTATCAAAGAATTTTCAATTTTTTAATGTTTCAAAAGTTTGACTCCAAAACTTGGGCTAGAGGTACTTTGGTGAAGAATAGCTCATTCCAGTTTAGCACTCTGAAAACAGCACATTCCACTATATAGTGTTTGATTTTACAAATGAAACTTGCCCAATGAAACAACATGCCTTGCAGACTGAACTATATTTTGGTTGTCTTTCATCTTTCTTCTTGGCATTTTCGTGCATTTTCCCCCTAGACAGATGTCCCCAACATTTTGATTTAGATACCCTATACGCTTTATTGAAACTATAATCTAGCCTTACCCATACTAGCTTCAATTATTGGTAATGGTAATGAGAGGGTGATTGAATTATTTTTAAGTTGTGGTCAAGGCAGAGGGTGGCAAGCCGGGATTTTAGCTAACAATTAAACAACACTTTGAAGTAAATGTTAAAAGAGATTCATGAGGCCAATGTAAAGCCTTGGCTCACAGTGACACTGAACAGCAATCTATAAAGGAACACAAAAGATGACTAGTGTAAAACCATTCAAACGGGAAAACCAACGGTCTAATTTATATAAAAATAAAAAAGAGAAATGAGTAACATTTATAGACCACATCAACAAACGACAACCACAGAACATCAGGTTCCTGACAGATGCAAACAAATCCAGCGGGTTTAAACATTTAAATAGGTATCAATATTAACCCTTTAATACATGAAATCTGTTGCAGTATGCCAACAAGCTTGTACACAGTGTATAATCAGAAAAATTGAGATTTCTTAAAATCGAACTTCTAAAGAAAATAGGTGTCAAGTGTCGACAGTATACTTGGAATCCCCAAGACAGCATCAACAAATATAAGTCTATATGATGTAAAGGAATTCCTTAGCGATTAAGGAACTGTGCTGTATTCTTTTAAAATTTAACTATAAAGATAAGTTGGAGTTGGGTCTTCTCTCAATCTACTGGGTATCTAAACATGACCCTCCTTGGAAGAAACGGTGAAATGCTGGGTCTGCCAATTTTTATTCATGAGACATGTTTCTGGTAGGCTTATGAACATTTTGTTTGCAATCTAGAAATAGAAGATTGATCTTGTTCCTTTGGTCGTGTACAGATGTTCAAGAAGAAGGATAGTTAAAAGTACACTAGCATTAACATTTGACTTCATTCGTTTTACATTACTAAAAATTCAAAATTACAGTGGCTCCAATACAGGATTAATCACAGAATTTTGGGAACTAATAAATTACTCTACAAAATTAAAGTCTCACAAAACAATAAATGCACTTTCTGTTCGGACTCAATAGAAACTATTGAACACATATTCTGGACATGTCCAAAAGTTTTTGATGTTTGGGAAGAACTTAATAAATGGATATATTCAAAAGTCCAAATTGAACTACCACTTTATTTAGATATTGTCTTATTTGGGATATTAGAAAAAACAGAAAAAAACTACATAAGAAATCTCATAATACTATTAACTAAATACTATATATACAAAACAAAAATGCAATGTGGACAAGTAAATAGTATAGCCTTAAAAAATTATCTTAAAGAAAATTTGTTTATTGAAAAAATAATATTTTATAAAAATAAACCACTACAAAGAGCGTACACCTGCTGGAACCCCTGGCTCCAACTAATAGAATGATTTTATAAGTTAACTTTCACGTAATAAAAATATCTACCCAATCCATGCTACCTCAGATTAAGATTTTCTATTTATTTTTTTCAAATTATTATAAATAATATTATGTTTATAGAAGGATTCAAAATATCAACTTTATGTACTTGTTTCGATTTTACTGATGTACTATGAACTTATTTACTATTGCTTATATACATGTAGTTCTTTGCCAATAAACACATTACAAAAAAAAAAAAATACGAAAGCTTTCTGTAGATTCAGTATAGCTACAATCTACAAAACATATACCATTAAATAAATATCTTTTCACTGAATTATTCATACTATGGTGCAAATCCCTAATTGAGGTAGAGACGTTTAGTTGAATAATGATTTTATAGAAAAATAGCACATTTATAATAGCAATTGGAATCCACCAAGGATTGATTTGTATAGTAAGCTACTATACAAATCCTTGAACCAATGTAGTACAAATGTATTAATACAAGATAACCAAGGGAGTGGAGGGACCTGGTCATCACATTATCGCGAATTACAGCCAATCTCATTGTGTGTAGGGAAAGGAGAAATCCTAGGTTAGCTTGCTTGTTAGCTGAATCGTGAAGTCATTATAAGGTTAGGTAAACTACCCTTTTTAAGAGTAGACTTATCCGACAGATAACCAATCTATCTGTCTATAGGACTAGACTAATTTAAAAGGATAGTATACCTTACCTTATAATGACTTCGCGGTTCAGCTATAAACAAGCCAGCTAACCAACGATCCTACCTTTCCCTACACTCTCAATGCTTTTGGTTTTAACTCGGTTTATCTGGTTCTTCTGTAACAAAATACAGTATACGTATAATACATATGTGTCTTTGATAAGATTGTTTATATCTAATGGTCATGTCATTAGACACCGCATGGTCATGAATAACGCTGACCTATGTCCGAACAAAACCACGAATGTAGTCCTGGCTTCACCTCATGCAATTTAATACCAACGACTTTATAATTGCTGCCTCAACGTCCCTAGAGTAAGCTGGAAAAAATATAGTTGTGTTTCATGCCTCCATCAGATGCGGATCAATTTTGATAAGTGGGACCCAATGACTGCCTCAGAGGGGGACCGCTCAGGTCACTTTTTAGTGATTCCCTATGATCAACCAAATTTTTCCCAGAAAAGGGAGCCTGTCCCCCCTAAACCCGCCTCTGTCCATACCTACCTTAATTACACATGGTTAATAACAAATTTATGGATATTTTGGTTAAACCCGTTGAAGTCCGTCAACTTTTTATTTAAGTAGATATAAGAAGTATGAGTGCCAATGAGACGATTCTCCATCCAAGTCAATTTGTAAAAGTTAACTACTATAGGTCAAAGCACTGCTTTAAAATATATATATAGAGTAACTTTTAATTATTTTTCAAAATAAAACTATTTTGCCTATTAACTCTGGTTTTTTTCTCTCTAAGACAAGTGCATGCAGAATAATGTTTGCAGTCAGCTCAGTCAGCTTACAACGGGTCAACAATGATTGGATGGTATATTTTCTCTTACAAATTGTTACCATGTGAGGTTTTGCATTATAATAATAATGATAAATGTAGTTTTTGATAAAAAAAAATTATCAGTGTTACAGTTAGCTACATTTTTTGGGGGCAATTGAATATAACACAGTTTTCAAGTCAGGAATATGACAGTTGTTGTCCATTCGTTTGTTGTGTTTAAGCTTTTGACTTTGCCATTTTATAAGGACCTTATGTTTTGAATTTTGTGATTTTTAGTTATTGTGCTATTTCGTTGCGGTCAGTTTTGATTGGTAGCGGAAGACGGATTGCCCGAAGAGAACCCCGAAGTTACATTCGATAGGAAAACTGACAATAATCCTAGTCGAACGCACCGGCCACGTGCGGGATTTATATAATTTAGCACTTCAAGTATTTAAGGTTCAGGTGGACACTTCGGCTAAAATGGCTGCATTTCACCTCAAAATTTACTCTGAGTACTGTACAGACAAACCTGTGCATCTGGAAAAACATTAAGGAATAGCATACCCTAGATAACTAGAATTCAAATGCATTGTATGATTCAGAAAATTCATTACTTAACTGGATTTTGCACTGCACTTTTTTTCTTCCCTGTAGAACAGTTGAGTTTTGCTTGATGTGAACCACTCCGGTACACAGTTCAAATCACCAAATATTGTCAGGTATCTATTGCCCATCTATTGTCCATGTCAAACAAAACAGCCAGAGTCGGGTCTAGGCAAGGGCGTAGTGGGCGTACGCCCCCCTTTTTCAAAAAGAAAAAATAAATAATACATCGTTATCTGCTATTGAATAAGGCAATTTTTCATATTCATTGTGTCGTTCAAAGAAACCATAACCTAATCTAAATTAGAGAGATATTTATTAGTCTGGCTTCTTCCGGCATATTTTAAGGCTAAATTGTTGAAACCCAGGAGCTATTGAGTTTCTCCATAGACCCTCTATCAGGGCAATCGTAATTCCGCCTCCCGTTCATAAAATCCTGCCCTAGGACTATTGAAATGTTTAGTAACGCCTTATACCGTAGGACTAGGAATTTCTCGTTATTGGTCTTCTGCTGTTTAAAATTCTTAGTATTTATTGAGTAGTTTCTAGTCATGCATCAGTGATTATATTTATTGTAAGACTTTGTCATGGCTCAGTGAGTTTTGATAGATTGGTTATAACTCTCTAATTGGTTAATTTTAAGTCATGTCTGTTTTGGAGGGAAATTCCATTGTTTGGATACATTGATTTTGAACTGAAGAGTGTTATGTTGTTCTATGATATAATTTGTATTCATATTTGGTGGACAGCTTAATTTAATTTATAAAAATATAAGGTAAGTTTTCTCAACTTTATATTGATACTGGGATCTCTAGAAACATGCAAATGTTGCTAAGAGTTGTATATATAGCATCAGAGACATATATACATATGTATCTGTCTCTGATAGCATATACATATACATGTAGCAGCCATATTTAAACTATTTCTAAATCTGATTACTTAATTTAATGGAAGTCTTAAATGTTTGCACAGATTTCCTATAATTGTGTTATAGAAGTCTCATCAGTCGCGGATCCAGAAATTTTCATAAGTGGGGGCCCACTGACTAACCTAAGAGGGGGCCCGCTCCAGTCACGCTTCAGTGATTCCCTATATAAGCAACCAAATGTTTGTTTTCCCAAAAAGGGGGGGCCCGGGCCTCCTGCCCCCCCCTAAATCCGCCTCTGCTCATGTTGGAACAAGAGAGAAAATCTATTTTTTGAAGTCAGAATGATTGTAAATGGGTCTCCAAGGCAGAAAGAAACTCCTGCACCTGGAGGAGTCCTTCAGCTGGCCCAAAAAAATAAATAAGTACACTGGTTCAGTGACAATGGACGTCATACTTAACTAAGCATTATAAACAAGAAACTAAAATTAACTGGACTTAGTTTTTCTGCCAGGAAACAATACATTCACTCTGAGGTTAAAGTTTTTTTTAAATTTTAATAACTTTCTTATACTATCATGGATTTGTAACAATTAACTTGGACAGAAGCTTCGTTTATGATCAAAATCTAGTATCTAGAAGGAACTTTTTTCTTCCAGTTAGCATTACACAGTTACATACAGTCTGCTGTTAAAGTTTTTAAAACATTTATTAGATTCATAACTATCCTGGATTTTTACCAAACATGGACAGAAGCTTCTCTCAATCAAAATAGTATTAAGAGGAATATTTTTATAGATTGCTTTCCTCATTTTTATTGAGTCTGATTAACATCAAAAGTATAGGCGAGACGCTTGGTTCAGCTGAACCCTTGAACATTTTTGATAAGCACTGTTAAAGTCGCAATGTCGCTCCCACTGTCTCAATGTAAAAAAAATATCCCTATCTACCGACATGACCTACCTATTTTTTTATGCAGTTAAGCTGCATTATGCGAGCACCCTAGATTTGTGTTCTACCCAATAAATGCTGAAAATATACGTGCCATTGTTATTATCTAGCTGGCTTCTATGTTATAGTTATTGACCAAGCAAGTCGGTATATAGAATTTAATCTGCACAGCTCAGGTGACCCTTATTAACCCGAACGACGTAGGAGTTCGGGTTAAAGGGTCATCCTGAGCGCGTGCAGATTAAATTCTATATACCGATTTGATTGGCCAATAACTGTTTTAACACATGACGTCATTAATTTACGTGAACGTTTTAGATGTGGACGATTTTCCGCAATCCACGGATCCTAAGAAAGGGGGAAATACGACTTTCATTGGTGAGTTTTAAATTGACAACTTTTTTGGGGTTTAGACTTTTTGTAAAATTGCGATTTAATGGTAGATTTTTTCTTAATGTTTCTGTTTAATCTATTCCCATTTTTTTATTTAATAAGTGACGATTAAGACTTTGACAATTTGAGTACCTTCAACTCGTTGTATGAAAAAAAAAATCATAACTAAAGGGTTATTAGGGCCCCGCCGACTAAGGCGGGTCGCCCTATAATGATCAGTCTGTCCGTCCGTCCGTCTGTCCGTCTGTCCGTCCGTCCGTCTGTCCGTCCGTCCGTCTGTCCGTCCGTCCGTAACACTTTAACTTTGTGTCCGCTCTATATCTTGAGAACCGTTATGATTTCAAAGTTTATACTTGACATCCATTTTAACCAACACCAGAGGGTGTGTCATGATGTATGTAAAACTTCCTAGGTCAAAGGTCAAGGTCAAAAACTTTGATTTCAGTTGACAACCCTGTGTCCTGTGGTGAAGATCGTGTCCGCTCTATATCTTGAGAACCGTTAAGATTTCAAAGTTTATACTTGACATCCATTTTAACCAACACCAGAGGGTGTGTCATGATGTATGTAAAACTTCCTAGGTCAAAGGTCAAGGTCAAAAACTTTGGTTTCAGTTGACAACCCCATGTCCTATGGTAAAGATTGTGTCCGCTCTATATCTTGAGAACCGTTATCATTTCAAAGTTTATACTTGACATGTATATAAACCAACACCAAAGGGTGTGTCATAATTTATGTGCAACTTCCTAGGTCAAAGGTCAAGGTCAAAAACTTTGGTTTCAGTTGACAACCCCATGTCCTATGGTAAAGATCGTGTCCGCTCTATATCTTGAGAACCTTTATCATTTCAAAGTTTATACTTGACATGTTTATAAACCAACACCAAAGGGTGTGTCATAATTTATTTACAACTTCATAGGTCAAAGGTCAAGGTCAAAAACTTTGATTTCAGTTGACAAACCCATGTCCTATGGTAAAGATACAATTTTTTAATGCACATTATTCACAGCGGGGCCCACAGAGATGGCTCCCATCTCAATGATATCTAGTTGAGTTTAGATTAATTGCTTTTGAATATCTTTCCATCAATGACGTGCTTTAATAGAGAAAGATAAACCGAGGAAGATGTTATATTACCTAAATTTTAAATGTTGAATAAACAGAAAATACGTTTCTCTTTCCAATCTTTTCCTCCCCCTCCCACAAATTTCTTTGTACTGTATTAATTTTTAAGACACGTCCATCTAAATGAAGTCTGATTGATCTCCAGCTAGGAATAGATATTGAAAAAGTCGTTATATTAAATTCCATTGAGTCTAAAACTAATCCAAATCAGATTTCTTTTATTCGGATATTCTTATATACATTTCTTTTTTGGCGGAAATGACCAAACATTGTTTTAAGTCTCTTTCTGACTTTAAAACACTGATTTAAGATTTATGTTGTACGCAAAATATAATAAAATTTTTATGTTCAAGCTAAGATGAAAAAAAAGGAATGAGAAACCTTTCTTTTTTCCTATTTTGAAACTACGATGTTTGTACAAAGTTAAATTTTGTCGCAATTTCAAGGCAGAAGTCGGATTCGGGGGTGGGGACGAACATGTCGTTCACCCTAGGATTGGACAAAGTATCGTGTTTTGCCTTAAAATCGTCAATATTGTTTTAGTCTCGCTACACTCGGTGATATATTTTTTTAATTTGATAGAATAACGCCCCTGTCAACATCTAGGAACCGCCCCTAAAGGTAAAAATAGATTTGAACTGTGCAGTATATCTGAGGTAGTTAATGCACACCTTTGCTGTGCATTATCCAGATTATAGTACAGTAAGAACAAAGAGATTTTGCCCATGTCATGTGTTAAATTAACATATATAACTAATTGAACACTTTTTAATACTTTTAACACATGGTATGGGTAAAATCTCTTTGTTCTTACTGTGCTATAATCTGGATAATGCACAGCAAAGGTGTGCATTAACTACCTCAGATATACTGCACAGTTCAAATCTATTTTTACCTTTAGGGGCGGTTCCTAGATTTTAAAAGAGGCGTTATTCTATCAAATTAAAAAAATATATCACCGAGCGTAGCGAGACTAAAAACAATATTGACGATTTTAAAGCAAAACACGATAATTTGTCCAATCCTAGGGTGAACGACATGTTCGTCCCCACCCCCGAATCCGCCATCTGCCTTGAAATTACGACAAAACTGAACTTTGTACAAACATCGTAGTTTCAGAATAGGAAAAAAGAAAGGTTTCTCATTCCTTTTTTTCATCTTAGCTTGAACATAAAATGTTTCAGTATTATAAATCTTAAATCAGTGTTTTAAAGTCAGAAAGAAAGTTAAAACAATTTTTGGTAACTTCCGCCAAAAAAGAAATGTAACTAAGAATATCCGAATAAAAGAAATCTGATTTGGACTAGTTTTCAATTCAATGGAATTGACAACGACTTCTTGAATATCTATTCCCCATATTTTTGAATCGAATTTAAAGGGGGTCATATTTAAGTTTGTTTTAAAACAGGAAGATTAGCTAGAGATCAATCAGACTTCATTTAGATGGACGTGTCTGTAGATACAAAGAAATTTGGGGGAGGGGGAGTAAAAGATTGGAAAGAGAAACGTATTTTCTGTTTATTCAACATTTAAAATTTTAAATATAACATCTAATTCTTCCTCGGTTTATCTTTCTCTATTAAGCATATCATTGGTGGAAAGAAATTCAAAAGCAATTAATCTAAACTCAATAACCCTTTCAGTTATGATTTTTTTTTCATACAACGATTTGAAAGTACTCAATTTGTCAAAGTCTTAATCGTCATTTATTTAAAAAAAAAAATGGGAATAGATTTAATAGAAACATTTAAAAAGAATTTACCATTAAATTGCAATTTTACAATAAGTCTAAACCTAAAAAAAAGTTATCAATTGAAAACTTACCAATGAAAGTCGTATTTCCCCCTTTCTTTACCCTGCAATAAACTTTCCTAGGATCCGTGGATTGCGAAATATCGTCCACATCCAAAACGTTCACGTAAATTAATGACGTCATGTGTTAAAACAGTTATTGGCCAATCAAATCGGTATATATAAAATTTAATCTGCACGCGCTCAGGATGACCCTTTAACCCGAACTCCTACGTCGTTCGGGTTAATAAGGGTCACCTGAGCTGTGCAGATTAAATTCTATATACCGACTTGCTTGGTCAATAACTATAACTTAATTCTGAATTACAAAAAATATGAACAGAAAAAAACCTTAAATGATCGCCAATTCACCCAAAAGTTTTGAAGTTGCACATGTGAAGTAGTGCTCATTAGGAATCCTTATTTACTTTATTGTCGGCTGTGCTTTTGGCTAATCGCCGAAAATCTCCAAAGACAAGTAGTTTAGATTTCCAAAATGGCAAAAGTCGTAGGAATATTGTTTGTCGTCAATACGTAGTACAACGTCAGTAGTTTATCAATAAGTTCAACTGTTCATGCTGTTGGCGGCAATTTCAAATTAGAAGACGAAATTTTCATATCGTTTTAATTTGTAGCCACAGTAAGCTAACTTCTTAAGAGCTTTATATTTTAGTGGGTGGAAGACCTGGATGCTTCATACTTTGTATATGGATGCCTCATATTACGAAGTTTCCGTCCAATGTCCTTGACCTCATTTACATGGTTCAGTGACTACTTGAAAAAAAGTTAAGATTTTTTGTAATGTTAAATTCTCTCTGATAATAAATAATAGAATAACTATATTTGGTATGTGCGTACCTTGCAAGGCTCTCGTGTCTGTCAGACAGTTTTCACTTGACCTCGACCTTATTTAATGGATCAGTGAACAAGGTTAAGTTTTGGTGGTCAAGTCCATAACTCAGATACTATAATACGCAATATGTCTTGTACATTTGGTGAGTGGAAGGACTGTAAGGTGTACATGTCCAACTGGCATGTGTCATCTGACCTTGACCTCATTTTCATGGTTCAGTGGTTATAGTTAAGTTTTTGTGTTTTGGTCTGTTTTTCTTATACTGTATGCAATAGGTTTACTATATTTGGTGTATGGAATGATTGTAAGGTGTACATGTCTAGCTGGCAGATGTCATCTGACCTCTACCTCATTTTCATGGTTCAGTGGTCAAAATTTAGTTTTTGAGTTTTGGTCTTTTTTGTCTTATTCTATATGTAATAGGCCAACTATATTTGATGTATGGAAATATTTTATGATCTAAACGTCTGTCGCACAATTTTTATTTGACCTTGACCTCATTTTTACGGTTCATTGCTCAGTGTTGAATTTTTGTGTTTTGGTCTGTTTTTCTTAATCTATGAGCAATAGGTCAACTGTATTTGTTGTATGGAAGAATTGTTATCTATTCATGTTTGTCTGGCATTGTCCATCTGACCTTGACCTCATTTTCATATGGTTCATTGGTCAATGTTTATTTAGTTTTGTTGGTTAATGTTAAGTTTATATGACAGTTGTAATAAAGCTTTATATTTAGGACTATCAAATTAATATCAATGATTAGTAAAGAAGGCGAGACATTTCAGCGTGTGCACTCTTGTTAACCTTTTTCAGCTGGACCAAATCACTCCTTTACTTTAAAATTTATGACCAAAATTTTTTAACAGTGCTATTTCACCCCCTACTTGTGAGGCATAAAACATAGAGAAATAAATTTGGAAGGGGCATAAAAAAAAATTGGCAAGTAACACACTGTCCACACTAGGAACTATATTCGCGGACAACGAAAATCAAAGGGCAATCAATAACTGGTTTTGGACCATTACACAGCGTTTGGTGTGAACACAGCTTATACCAGTATGCTTTAACAACTGTCAGATTTTCCTTGTTAGTAAGACAGATAAGGCAAGCTGTTTTGAATTTTCATTCCTATTTTAAAACATCCTATTAAACTAAAAGGTCACTCTGATTCAAACAAAACATTCTCTGAAACTGACAAGATGCCTGATTCTTTATTGACAACACATTTTTAGCTCACAGTAGCCCAATGGCCCCATGTGAGCTTATGCAATCACTTGGCGTCCGTCGTCGTTGTCTGTCGTCGTAATTCAATAATTGAAACATCTTCTCCTCTGAAACTACTGGGCCAAATACCTTCAAACTTTAACTAAATGTTCCTTAGGGTATCTAGTTTATAGATTTGATCCAAAGTTATGATCCATCAACAAACATGGCCGCCATGGCTAAAAAATAGAACATAGGGGTCAAATGCAGTTTTTGGCTTATATCTCAAAAGCTAAAGCTTTAAGAGCAAATCTGACATGGGGTTTAATTGTTCAATAGGGGAAAAACTATCAGCTCTGAAATTTTCTAACGAATCGAACAACCCATTGTTTGGTTGCTTCCACTGAATTGGTAGTTCTAAAGAAATTTTGCAGTTTTTTGTTATTATTTTGAATATCATTATAAATAGATATAAATTGTAAACAGCAATAATGTTCAGCAAAGTAAGATTTACAAAAAAGTTAAAGTGACTGTCTTGAAAGACAATTTTACACAATTTGTTCATCAAGTTTGCTAACATTTGAAAAAATCTTCTCCTCTAAAATACAGGTGAGCCATTCAGGCTCTTGAGAGCCTCTTGTTTACGTTTGGAGGATGTATGTTGCAACAAACAATCAATATTCAAATGGGAGCCAACTGTGCACCTCTTTTTGTTAACTTATAGATGCTTATCCTTCTTCAACTTGTTTTAGATGCTTATCCTTCTCTTGAACTGAATTTTAATGTGCGTATTGTTATGCGTTTACTTTTCTACATTGGCTAGAGGTATAGGGGGAGGGTTGAGATCCCATAAACTTGTTTAATCCCACCGCATTTTTGCGCCTGTCCCAAGTCAGGAGAATCTGGTCTTTGTTAGTCTTGTATTAATATTTTTAATTTTAGTTTCATGTGTACAATTTGGAGTTTAGTATGGCGTTCATTATCACTGAACTGGTATATATATTTGTTTGGGGGCCAGCTGAAGGACGCCTCCGGGTGCGGGAATTTCTCGCTGAATTGAAGACCTGTTTGTGACCTTCTGCTGTTGTTTGTTCTATGGTCGGGTTGTTGTCTCTTTGACACACTCCCCATTTCCATTCTCAATTTTATTGTTCCAATATTCATATAAGGCTTACTTCATACAGGGTCTTCTTAGGGAGAATGAAAACAAGCTAGCATTATCCTTTAACTTCACTTTCCGCTTTAAAGATGATTTCAACTCACAGAATAATTCAAGTTTGGTGACTGTTGAATGCATCTATCTCATTAAATTAGAAATAAAGTATACAACACATTCAGTTAAGTCTGTCACATATCATGACTAACATCTAGAAATTGACAATGAGGGTTTGTTGAGAACAAAACTTTATAACGAAGGAGATCATTTCGGCTTTCCAAATTGTGAACTTTCTGTTTCTATTTAGCAACAGTCTTGTAGCGCCAATCAATGCCTGCATATGGAGTATATTATATTGATTATAGTTGATACAATATTCCAAGGCTTGAGTTTCTTATCATGATTTTCTTGATAGAAAGGTAAATTTGCTGCTCACAAGGAAGCTATTAAAACATGACGTAACAAGAGTACCAAGTGGTGAAGTTGAAAACATCCTGTTTGAAATTTTACTTTGTTCTTTCATAAGAAACACAACCAGTGTCACATTTGGAGCAGATTCTGCTTATACTTCTGGACCCAGTTGTTCTTCTGGTTTATTTAATGATTAAATCTTTGAACTGAGGTAAACGTAACCACTTATCGTCCAAGTTCTTTATATAGAACAAAGACAACACAGATGTGACAGAGAGCAGCTTTTGTTTGAAAAGAAGCATTGATAATAAACAATTTGATTATAGATAAAAACAGTATCTTTCTTACAGATGTTTAATTTTGCTGTATTAATTTGTTTATTTATATAGAGTATGACAGGGTACCAGTAAATGAAATGTCCTATAAGTAGATGTAAACCATGATGCAAAAAAGGACTGTAAAACGTAATACTAGTAATCAGTATTTGATTACCAATGAAAACAGAGAAAATGTTGTATTTAACATTAAGGTGGTATATACCTTACACTACAGGGAGATAACTCTGTAGAATCAGCTTAACTAAGTTAAGCTAAAAAAAATCATAGAAAGTGACTCGGAGTGTTTCAAGTTTTTTGAAATTTTTATATTTTTGTCAAAGGGTCAAAGTAAATATTTTGTCAAAATTTTATGAAAATTAAACGGTCCAAATTAATTTTAGTCAATGTGTTTGGTACCACCTTAAGAGACTTTTCCTATCTTTTTCCAATCTTGTAACAAACAGGGAATCATACTTTTATACACAACTATCCCTTTGTTAAAATTTTAACAGAGGTGGTTATATCTAAATTTCGACTGTTGTCTGCTCTTTGGTCGGGTTGGTATCTCTTTGATACATGCCCAATTTCCATTCTCAATTTTATTAAATCTAAATTCTTTAACCAAGGATTAAACAAAGTGTGAGATTTAGCCATAGGATTAACAGAAAATAACATTGGATTACATTTTACGAGAAAAAAAATTAATATGGCAGACATGAATCAACGACAATCATGTTCATTTACCAATTTAAATATTCAACTGAACTTTGCATATGAATGTTTTGTTTTAGGATGATTTAAGTCCAATCATAAACAAAACTTAAATCTTGTTTTTATTTTTCAGTATGTATAGGCAGAAGTTCCGGACAAGTTATTGTTTGAAGAGGAATCACAGCAGCAAAGAGTTCACCTTTGAATAAATGGTCTTAGTGCAGCACTGAATCATGAAACAATAATTCATATTTGATTGTTATTACAACGAGTGGATGTATCTGACTAGCATTTGTATGACATTTATCATATGAAGACTTACACGACAAAGAATAGATGTTACAAACAAATGTGTGTGCATTTAAACACATGAATATCGAAATTTTACTTTCTTTTTGTGATTAGAAGAGAATTTGCTTATTTCTGTGTAGAAAATGAAGAATGTTCTCAATAATTTTTATAGTTATATGACTATCTTTAATTTATTAAAGAAAAAACAGAAATGTTACAAAAAGTTGGGTTTTTTTCATGCCACTTATTACATAATTCTTATATACTGATTCTGGAAAATGTATATATGTATCCTTCCTTTATCTTTATCTTTATGTTTTTGTATGACACAGTGTCTATGTGTTCATAGATTGATTTACTGGAGTTAA
The DNA here is from genome assembly GCF_965363235.1 of Mytilus galloprovincialis. NCBI lineage: Eukaryota > Metazoa > Mollusca > Bivalvia > Mytilida > Mytilidae > Mytilus > Mytilus galloprovincialis. The sequence goes on from NC_134850.1 coordinate 52,769,026, forward strand.
TGCCACACTTGTTTCATTTGTTTAGTTTTAAGGAATTCTAAGTTTAAGAACAGGAGTTTCTGACAATTAATCATTCTCAAGAATTAATTGAGAAACTGTAAATGTTTTCTATTTCCATTCTCAATTTTACATATTGTATGAAGTGTAACTAAATTTGTAAGCAACACAAAAAACCTACAGATGTCTTCTCAGCCAATAAGGAGATGTGATAGGATAGCCAATGAGACACTACTATCTCTTAAGCAACACAAAAAACCTACAGATGTCTTCTCAGCCAATAAGGAGATGTGATAGGATAGCCAATGAGACACTACTATCTCTTAAGACCACGGATTAAAGATGATGATTATTAATAATAAATTATCATGCATGGATTTCAATGCAAAAGAAAGGTCACCATATAAATTTGAATACCATTAATATTATAAGTTATGATTGTTTACTGCTAAAGACTGTTTTGACATCTTCCCGTATTTCTTGTTGAGCTGTATTGTTGAGTTTCTGTCACACTGGTTTACCCTATGGCCACAACTTTTCCCATACTTTCCAAAACCTTTGAGAATAAAATTGAGAATCGAAATGGGGAATGTGTCAAAAAGACAACACCCCGTCCAACGAGCAGAAAACAGCAGAAGGACACCAATGGATCTTTCACCAATTCGCCCAACCATCAGAGGCGTGCGTCAGTGGGCCCCGAAACAAAATTATGTACTAGTTCAGTGATAATGGACTGGTTAGTAAAACTTTACTATTATAGGACCAAGAAAAAACTTGCATATTATTATACCAATATTATTGAATTGCCTCAGTTGTTACATTAAAAAATTATTTTCAGTGACTGACATGAAAAACATGGTAAGCATTGGATACTTGTGAATACATATGAGAAGTTAAGTCGCCTTCTGTGTTTGGGGTTCACAGATACTATACCTCCCATTTAGGTACAGTAACGTCCCCTACCATATGTACCACAATGCATCCAAAAATTGAGAGTGAGGAGGCTCAGTTTGACCGAAAAAAAATAATTCAATCCATGTCGCACCATATGTACCAAGTAACTGTTTTTGCAAGTTTTAAATGGGGATGTTTAACTGTTTTTGTAAAGTTTTTTAAATTGGGATGTTTAACTGTTTTTTGTCAAGTTTTTAAATGGGGGTGTTAATTGTTGTCAAGTTTTTTTAATGGGGATGTTTAACTAAGTTTTTAAATGGGAATGTTTAACTAAGTTTTTAAATGGGGATGTTTAACTTTTTTTGTGAAGTTTTTTAAATAGGGATGTTTAACTGTTTTTTGTCAAGTTTTTAAATGGGGATGTTTAACTGTTTTGTTAAGTTTTTTGAATGGGGATGTTTAACTGTTTTTGTTAAGTTTTTTAAATGGGGATGGTTAACTGTTTTGTTAAGTTTTTAAATGGGGATGTTTAACTGTTTTTTGTGAAGTTTTTTAAATGGGGATGTTAAACTGTTTTTTGTCAAGTTTTTAAATGGGGATGTTTAACTGTTTTGTTCAGTTTTTTGAATGGGGATGTTTAAATTTTTTTGTTAAGTTTTTTAAATGGAGATGGTTAACTGTTTTTTGTCAAGTTTTTAAATGGGGATGTTTAACTGTTTTGTTAAGTTTTTTGAATGGGGATTTTTAACTTTTTTTGTCAAGTTTTTAAATGGGGATGTTTAACTGTTTTGTTAAGTTTTTTGAATGGGGATGTATAACTTTTTTTTGTGAAGTTTTTTAAATGGGGGATGTTTAACTGTTTTTTGTCAAGTTTTTAAATGGGGATGTTTAACTGTTTTGTTAAGTTTTTTAAATGGGGATGTTTAACTGTTTTTGTAAAGTTTTTTAAATGGGGATGTTTAACTGTTTTTTGTCAAGTTTTTAAATGGGGATGTGTAACTGTTTTGTCAAGTTTTTAATTTGAAATGTTTAACTGTAATTAAATGGGGATGTTTAACTGTTTTTGTAAAGTTATTAGATGGGGATTTTTAACTGATTTTTGTAAAATTTTAAATTGGGATGGGCTACTGTTTTTGTAAAGTTTTTGAACGGGGATGTTTAATTGTTCTGTAAAGTTTTTTGACTGGGGATGTTTGAATGTTTTTGTAAAGTTTTTGAATGGGAATGTTTAACTGTTTTTGTAAAGTTTTTAAATTGGGATGTTTAACTGTTTTAGTAAAAAAAATAAATGGGGATGTTTAAATGTTTTTGTAAAGATTTTAAATGGGGATGTTTAATTGTTTTGTAAAGTTTTTTAAGGGGATGTTTAACTGTTTTTGTAAAGTTTTTCAATGGGGATATTGAACTGTTTTTGCAAAGTTTTTTAAATGGGGAAGTTTAACTGTTTTTGTCAAGTTTTTAAAAGGGGATGTTTAAACTGTTTTTTGTAAAGTTTTTCAATGGGGTTGTTGAACTGTTTTTGTAAAGTTTTTTTAAATGGGGATGTTTAACTGTTTTTGTCAAGTTTTTAAATGGGGATGTTGAACTGTTTTTGTAAAGTTTTTTAAATGGAGATGTTTAACTGTTTTTGTCAAGTTTTTAAAAAGGGGATGTTTAAACTGTTTTTTTTATCAAGTTTTTCAATGGGGATGTTGAACTGTTTTTGTAAAGTTTTTTAAATGGGGATGTTTAACTGTTTTTGTCAAGTTTTTAAATGGGGATGTTGAACTGTTTTTGTAAAGTTTTTTAAATGGAGATGTTTAACTGTTTTTTGTCAAGTTTTTAAATGGGGATGTTTAACTGTTTTTGTAAAGTTTATCATAGGGGATGTTTAACTGTTTTTGTAAAGTTTATCAAAGGGGATGTTTAATTTGATGTTTTAATGACGATGTTTAACTGTTTTTATAAAGTTTTTAAATGCGGAAATTAAACTGTTTTTGTAAAGTTTTTAAATGGGGAAGTTTAACTGTTTTTGTAAATTTTTCAAATGGGGATACTTAACTGTTTTTATAAAGTTTTTAAATAAAATGATTAACCGTTTTTGTAAAGTTTAAAAAAGGGGATAAATGTTAATGGGATATTTTACTTTTCATCAACATTTTAATTACCATTTTTATTCTTGAAAAACAATTAACAACTTGGCTGGATACCTAATGCCAAAGTCAAAACAGAGACTTGAAACTGGTATGTCGAAAGGAAGAGGCAGGTGTCTTACAGTTGGTATATGGAAAGGAAGAGGCAGGTGTCTTACAGTTGGTATATGGAAAGGAAGAGGCAGGTGTCTTACAGTTGGTATATGGAAAGGAAGAGCCAGGTGTCTTACAGTTGGTATATGGAAAGGAAGAGCCAGGTGTCTTACAGTTGGTATATGGAAAGGAAGAGGCAGGTGTCTCACAGTTGGTATATGGAAAGGAAGAGGCAGGTGTCTTACAGTTGGTATACGGAAAGGAAGAGGCAGGTGTCTTACAGTTGGTATATGGAAAGGAAGAGCCAGGTGTCTTACAGTTGGTATATGGAAAGGAAGAGGCAGGTGTCTTACAGTTGGTATATGGAAAGGAAGAGGCAGGTGTCTTACTGTTGGTATATGGAAAGGAAGAGGCAGGTGTCTTACAGTTGGTATATGGAAGGGCCAGGTGTCTTACAGTTGGTATAAGGAAAGGAAGAGGCAGGTGTCTTACTGTTGGTAGATGAAAAGGAAGAGGGAGGTGTCTTACAGTTGGTAGATGGAAAGGAAGAGGCAAGTGTCTTACAGTTGGTATATGGAAAGGAAGAGGCAGGTGTCTTACAGTTGGTATATGGAAAGGAAGAGCCAGGTATCTTACAGTTGGTATTTGTCTAGGTCTACTGACTCCTTTAGTCCAGATAATCCACAGCTCAGCTGACCAGTACAAGCAAACAGGTTAGTTTATAACATTTGAATTTTTTAAGAATTTCTTTTACATTTTGAATTTTACCTATTTTTGAATTTTTTATAATTTTCTTATACTATCCTGGATTATAAAAATGTAATTATAAGATTTGAATGCTTATATTTTTTTTAATTTCAAGTGCTTCCTTACTTCATTTAAATACATACATATGCTTTTGTTAACACTTTTCCACCCAAATGAAATTATTCAAGGAACCATTATATCTTCTCAGTTATTGTATAGCCTGAAATGAAAGTTGCAGTATGTGAGTCTCAGAGACATAGGTTTTACTATCCGGTGGCGTTGAAAGCTTTTTATTTCAGTAGGTAGAAAATCTGGATGCATCATATCTCATATGCACAAATACCTCAAGTAATCAAGTTTTTGTGTGTCATATGTCCAATGCCCTTGACCTCATGTCATGTGAAATTGTCACTAGTATTATATATGAGATGTCTAGTTATTAGTGAAATTCCAAGACAACTTTTGCTTAGACTGATAGCAAATTTAGGTCCCCTCAGTTAGGTAGATTGTAAATGAAACTATTCCTTGAAATACCACAACAGGAAAAAGAAACAAATGTTACATTTGATCACCATTATTCATTTTATTTTTTGTTTGCCACTGTCTGTACCGATCATAACACTTGATTTTTCTTCTTTAGGTTGCTCTTCCTAAAGCGAGTATCAGGATGTCCTTCCACAGAAAAGGTAACATGTAGATCAAATATATTCTCCAAGGTCAAAAGTCGGTAATATGAAAATAGTCTATTTGATAATTGTTTGTACAAAACTAAATTACAATCAACACAAGGTTGTAAAGTAATAACCAAAATCTACTGTATTCATAACATGGTAATAAAAATTAGGACTGTCAGTATGAGGACCATCATCTTTGAAGTATGAGATTATTTTGGTCGTGCATTTTATTTTATTGTACATCAAAATTATAGAAATTTGGCTTTTTTTTTCTTTTAATTGTCAGAGTTTAAATAATGCCAGGAAATTTGTTACCATAAAAGATTCAGATGATATTCATTCCAAGGTCACATATACTAGAAAGCACATTTAACGAAGGAAAACTTACCAATCACACAAACATTCCAAAGTGGGCCAAGTCTACCCTTAACCTTTTTTACTACACTTTTCAAAGCACAACATTAGCAAAAATGAGATGAAGGAGAGGCGGTTAGAACCTATACTTTATGATGGTAAGTATTCAGCTGTACAAAAGACATTGGATAGTACTGATCCAGAAAACAGCGGGGATATAAACTTGTTAAAATTGGAGAATTTACTTCTACTAATGGCCATATGAGTTTTGAACCTACAATTTTAACAAAAGATTTCTATAGGCAGATCCTATTTTTAAAGACAGCCCCAATGGAACTGAAGTTCTAATCATTGTTAAGGAATATGGGCCAACCTACCCCCTGAAATTTGATTGCAGATTCGTAGCTACCACCACTGGCTTTTTTGCCATTGACGATTTTGGGGTCAGCGGTTCTCTTGACTAAAAGATTATCTATGATTCTTCATTTGGAAGGCACAAGACTGATAATGTGCAATATAACCTTCTTCACAACATCAGTACCCTGGACAACAACCTTCACAGACTCAAGGATGCTCTACCCTCTTGCACTTCACCACTTTGGTTTTCTGTCATGTGACGAAGCTAATTGGGTTCAGCTGTCCTCTTGACTAGAAGATTGTCTCTGATCCTTCATATTGAAGACATAAGACTGATAGTGTGAGATATAATCATACTCACACCATAAGGATCCTAGACATCAATCTTCAAAGACAGGGATGCTCTACCCTCTTCCACTTCACCACTTAGGTTTAAGCCATGTGATGAAGCAGAAGGTTTGGGTTAGTTGTCCGCTTGACTAGAATATTGTCTAGGATCCTTCATATTGAAGACATAAGACTGATAGTGTGCAATATAACCATACTCACACCATCAGTATCCTGAACATCATCTTCCATGTCTGTCCTCTTGACTAGAAGATTGTCTAGGATCCTTCTAATGGAAGGCGTAAGACTGATAGTGTACAATATAACCATACTCACACCATCAGTATCCTGGACATCATGGTCCATGTCTGTCCTCTTGACTAGAAGATTGTCTAGGATCCTTCATATGGAAGACATAAGACTGATAGTGTGCAATATAACAATACTTACACCATCAGTATCCTGGACATCATCTTCCATGTCTGTCCTCTTGACTAGAAGATTGTCTAGGATTCTCCATATGAAAGGCATAAGACTGATAGTGTGAGATATAACCTTCTTCACAACATCAGTACCCTTGATGTCAACCTTCACAGACTCAGTGATGCTCTGCCTTCTTGCATTTCACCACTTTGAGTTTTTGCCATTTGCTGATGCAGAGGTTAGCTGTCGCCTTGACTTGAAGATTGTCTAGGATCCTTCATATGGAAGGCATAAGACTGATAGTGTGTGATATAACCATACTCACACCATCAGTATCCTGGACATCAACCTTCAAAGACTAGGATGCTCTACCCTCTTCCACTTCAAAACTTTGGGTTTTTGCCATGTGATGAAGCAGAAGATTTGGGTAAGCTGTCCCCTTGACTTGAAGATTGTCTAGGATCCTTCATATGGAAGGCATAAGACTGATAGTGTATCCTGTATCAGTATCCTGGACACCAATCTTTCATGTCTGTCCTCATGACTAGAAGATTGTCTAGGATCCTTCTATTGGAAGGCATTAGACTGATAGTATGAGATATAACCATCCTCACACCATCAGTATCCTGGACATGAACCTCTACAGACTGGGATGCTCTACCCTCTTCCACTTCATCACTTTGGTTTTCTCCCATGTGATGATGCAGAGGTTAGTTGTCCCCTTGACTTGAAGATTGTCTAGGATCCTTCATATGGAAGGCATTAGACTGATAGTGTGAGATATAACCTACCTCACACCATCAGTATCCTGAACACCAATCTTTCATGTCTGTCCTCTTGACTAGAAGATTGTCTAGGATCCTTCATATGGAAGGCATAAGACGGATAGTGTGAGATATAACCATCCTCACACCATCAGTACCCTGGACATTACTTCCAAATCTATTCATCACCACTATGGTTTTCTGCAATGGGATGAAGCAAAAGATTTGGGTTCAGCTGTCCTCTCGAGGAGAATATTTTCTAGGATCTTTCATTTGGAAGGTATACGACTGATAGTGTGAGATATAACATACTCTTTTCCCATTTTACAACTTTGGTTCAGTTGAGCCAAAGGCCTGAAACTTCAATTCCATTGGATCTGTCTATCAAAATTAATCTAGCAGGAACACTTTTGTTAAGAAAGTAGGTTGACTTTTTCATATGGGCATAGCAAAAGTGAAGCCTCCAATTTAAACTGGTTTTTATCCCACTGTTTTCTGGTTTGACATTGTTTAGTTTTTTTATGATCATTGTTCAGGAATAAAATTTTATATCAGAAATCCTGAGATAGGATTTTACCTCAAAGAGAAATGGAAGATAACTGTTAGAGCATATAATAAAACAAAAATGAGGTTAAAATTAGAATTAAAATATTTCTTTAGAAAAGTAAAGTTTTTAGGCTGTTGATTTAATAGATTTATAATATATATCTTTGTGTTAATTTTAATTCTTTTTTAGGTTCTTCCTGTGGCTAAGTGTTAATGAATTTGGAGTAAGAGTTGGTGGTCTTAATACTTAGCTAATAATTAGGTAGGTTTATAATTCCTTTAGTGAAACACATTTTATATTCATTTAAGGAAAGTGTTCTTAACTCTAAAGTTGTTAGAGTTCAGAAAATGTTTTTTTTTTTTTACATTTTTATGACTTAAAGTTGGTATGGGAGTCTAGAATAAAAATGATAGAATTTGTTCATACTTAGCCAAAACATAGTATATATTGATATATGTTATAAAATATACAAAAATGATAGGTCACGGCACATTTTGTCAAGCTACATATTATACAGGAAAAACACAATTTTGTGATTAGAAACTAATAAAATTGATAGCATTGTAAAATAAATTAGGAAAAGATAGCTTTAAGACAATGCTTTGAGAATATCAAAAGAAAATATAGAGTCACTACGTTTTTCAGACTAAAATACAAAATAGGAAAATTCAATCTAGATTCCTTTAGAAAATGCAGTTTTAGAGTAACCTCCCCTTAAAATGCCAATTTAAAAACATTTAAATATCTGCATTCCTGCATCAAATTTTGCTAATTTGATAGAAAATCTGGATCTTAGGTTCTCTGTTTTTTTTACAATCCAAGATGAAAAAAGACACCCATACCACCTTAATTTAAATTACAATTGTTCCTCAATCCATGAAAATTGTTACAAACAAAAAAACGATTGTTCATTAATTTGAAATTGTTATCAGCAAAAATACAATTGTTCCTCAATCCATTGAAATTGTTCCCTACTGAAAAATATAGGAATCCACAATAATATACTTACAATACAATGTTCAAATACTGATTTTTTTAAAAACATTTTGAATGACTTATCATTTTACTCTTCAGGCCAGCATTTATTATAATTTGTCAGTATGGATTGATGTTTAGAATGTCCATTTCAGCCGATTTTTAAGGTAAGAATGAGTATTGTAATACTATCACCTTGTGAATGCAACTCCTGGCACCATTTGACAGACAGCCCTCAAACTTGGTTGGATTGTTTGCTATCTTGATCCAACCATTTTTTTCAGGAATTTAACCATATTTGTCTATTGTACCACAATTACACATTGTGGTACCACAATTGATTTCCTCACTTATACAGCGCAGGGGACATTTCACCACTGCATAGCAATCTTGTTTTTATTTCAGTATTATTTTGTGACTATGAATGTTTTATAGATTTCAATTGATTACATAGATGTTATGTGTTGTGTTGTTGGGATGTTGTCACATTGATATGTTCCTCCTTTTACCTTGATGTTTTATAAATCCCCTATTTCTATATAATGTACTTGAATATACCAACAGTGGTATTTTTAACAATTTTGATTGACCAAGACATTTCATATTCCAGGGAACAGCAAAACAGCTGATCTTTGAAAATAAGGATTTATGTTGGAAATGGCCAATGACTTTTAAGGTAAGAAAGAGCTGTTACAAAGATTTATAAACTTTTTGTGTTTAAAGATCATGTACAAGCACAGAATTATTATTATCTTCTTACAATTCAACGTTTTTTGAAAGGATGTGTCGAGAAGGCAAAATAGATTATTTTAGGAACTTTGTTTTGTTAGCTTTAAGAGTATTTGATGAAAGCTTAACCTATTATTGTTATTCTCAATATAAATTTCTGAAATAAAAACAATAAAAAAATAGTACGATACTGCTGTTCAAAATTCAGAAATCAATTGAAAAAAATACAAATCCTGATTACAACATCAACACATCAACACATCAACAAAGGGACAACAGAAACACTGAAAACAAGCAACAACATATATAGAAACGGACTATTTGATAACAACTGCCATAATCCTGACTTAGTACAGGACAATTTAAGAAATAATTATGGTTGGAACCTGGTGTTATGGCTAACCAAACTTCCCGCTTATGTAATATGCCGGAAAAATTGAAAGTGTCTTAATTCTTTTTCAGCCTACCATTACCATGATAACTGTGGCTGCATAAAAGAATTGTGATTAATTTTGTATTCTCTTAATGATGACACACAGTTACACTACCGTGATATGTTGTCATTCAAAGGACACAGCTTTCAATAAAGTTCACCACAACATTGTGCTAGCATTTGATAACAACTGTCGTGCTATTCTTGTAATGTTAGACTTATCTGCTACATTTGAAGTTATTGACCAGCTGATTCTGATTGAACATATTGAATACCCCTACAGAATATCTGACAATGCCCTTTCATGGATTAGATTTGACCAAAGCAACAGAACATAACTTATCTCTTATAAATATTAATAATGATGATATGCAGCTACATTTTGGTGTACCACAAGGCTCTGTATTAGGATTGTAAATGTACTGTATGTTTTTTTTTTTAAAACCTATTGATGAAATTTGCAGAAGTCACAATATGAACTACTAATCCTATGGTGTATCTTGAATGAACAAAAGACTAGAGACCGATTTGACAGACATAATTGCATAGATGAGTTCAATTTAGAAATATGCTTACAGTTAGTAAATTATGACAAAACCGACCATATTGATTTTGCGGAATGAACAGAAGTTTGAAACTTTTAAGTAAAAAGAGAAAACTAATCTAATATTGCCTAACATGATTCTAATATGAGGCAGGCATTACCTGTAAATTGGGACGAAGTCTGTGTGAATTATTTTTTTGTAACTTAAATATTTGTTTAAAAAAAAAGAAACGGAAATACCGTAACGTTTCCGATTTTGGTTCTGTTGTTAGGGATTTAGTTGTGACGTTATTTAAATTATGACGTCATATGCAATGTAAACAAAAAAACGCTATCATCAGGTAACGTTTTTTCATATCAAGGAATTATTAAAAATGAAATTGGTATTGCGCGTTCCTTCCTATTTTATACTAGTCTAGACTGATAAATATATATTTTACTCAAAGTTTCATACAAACGAGACCGGAAAAAGGAAGTACATTGTACATTTCTGCGCAGGTCCGGGATTTCAAAACACGACAAAAAAAATTTGAACGATTTTGAGTTCATTAGTACAATGAAAAATTCGGGAAGTTTTCCCGTATTTTTTTTTTATTGAATTTTCTACTGTTATTGGGGACTCCGTCCCCATAATATGAGGCAGGCATAACCTGTGAATGGGGACGAAGTCTGTATGTATTATTTTTTTAATTCAATCACGTTGATAAAAGAAACCGAAATACCGTACGTAACGTTCCCGATTTTGATTCTGTTGTTAGGGAATTAGCTGTGACGTTCTTTAAGTTATGACGTCATATTCGATGTAAACAAAAGAAACGCTTTCATCAGGTAACGTGTTTTCAAACAATTATTAAAATTGAATTTGTATTGAGATCCAATCTTATATTTTACTAGACTGATAAATATGAATTTTTCAAAGTCTCATGCAAACAAGACAGATATCTGCGCAAAAGTGGGGAAAACCGGAACAGGAAGTAGATCTGAAAAAAAAAGTTAACGATTTTGAGTTCATTAGTAGAATGAAAAATTCGGGAAATTTTCCCGATTTTTTTTTTTTTTTTTTTTTTTTATTGATTTTACTACCGTTATTGGGGACTTCGTCCCCATATTAATGTCTGAATTCGTATAGTTTTTACAGGTATTTTTATACAGTTGTAATGGTTATTCATTTATGTAGTTTTATTGTTTCGTCCTTGTTATTTTATCTGATGTGCAATATTTTAGTTTGTAAATTGATAAGATTATTGGTTATCCTATATTGTTGTGTAAACCGCTTAGAGTATTTTTTGTTTGCTAATGCCTGTCATAGACATTGTATAATATTAATATTTTTTTCAGTAAGAGTAAAGAATGTAGCTGGGTCAGAATAGGGCCATTTTGTCAGAAGTTCCTACTCCTTGGGGTTTCCCTATGACACAGGGGAAAAAAATTGCCCTATATATTATTTTTTTGTTTTTACTCAGAATTCTTCAATAGCTCATAAAAAAGACATCACTATAATCTAAGCAGAATCTACATTTCTTTTCTGACGATTTGAGACCCAAATAATTCCAATGCAAATATAAGGTAAAAGTCCAAGTCCCTTTTCCTGTCATTTAAAAAAATCAAATATCTTTACAATGTCACCATCAGGATAAATTATAAATAGGGAGTGAAGGCAGATGTGAAAGTTAACTGGATCAAGAATGTTAAATAAAATATGTTTTTGTAAATTTGGACGACATTTTACTTGCAATTATGTACCATTTACTAGGCTGGATGTAGTACAGACTTGCTTACCGTACCATTTCAATACTGAAGAAGTACGTTTGTCTGAGCGAAGCCAATTGGAAGTACGTACCTCTTAGTGAAGCTAATTGGGAGCACATACCCTCTGTCTTGTTGCGAAGCTGATTGGAAGCAGTACATATATACCTCTGTCTGCTAAATCTAATTAGAAGCAGTACCCCTGGCAGAGTGGGCCCGATTAGAAGCATGTAACTCTGAGGGAAGCCAATTGGAAGCATGTACCTCTGCAAAATTAGATTAACACTATTCAACAAACTTTATTTTACATTCTTTTTAAAGTTTACTTTCATACCTTCTTTCATTTTTTATTTATAATTATTCCCCCTGTTAACATTGTGAAGTACAAATTATCACTTCACCATTTTGTATCCTTATTTAGATCTTATTTTGATGAAGGTGCCGTAGAAATTAAAACATGCCAATATCGTTTAATTACTTCAACAATCCCTGGAGTATTGTTATAAGGGCTTTAGAATTATCATAAATGAATCTTTTATAGACTTCTCAAATAAAAAATCCCTGATTAATATTGTTTTGCTGATTATTTATTTTACTGGGAATTTCACTTTATGTAACTTTAAATGTAAAATACAATAAGTACATTTTTTTATTCTATTGTTAAAAGTGAAGGTAGAATCATTGGTTCTTTGAGGGGTTTCGGTGGCTGCATGGTCTTATTATTCCAACAACTATATAGATTTGAAAAGAAACATAAGGTACTTAAGGTGGTACCAAACACCTTGATTAAAGTTAATTTGGCTCGATTAATTTTCATAAAATTTTTAAAAAATATTTACTTCGACCCATTGACAAAAATATCATATTTTCAAACAACTTGAGCCACACACTTTTTAGAAAAAAATCATTTGATACAGGGGCGGATCCAGCCATTTTAAAAAGGGGGGGTTCCTAACCCAGGACAAAGGGGGGTTCCAATCACATGTTCTCATTCAAATACATTGATCGTCCAAAAAAAAGGGGGGTTCCAACCCCCGGAACCCCCCCTTTGGATCCGCGCCTGGGATATGCTTAATATTAACTAATCAATACAACGTGCAGTGGCGGATCCAAAGGGGGGGGGTTTCCGGGGGTGCGCACCCCCCCCCCTTTATTTTTGCCGATCAATGCATTTGTATCGGGACATATGTTTTGCACCCCCCCTTTGCCCTGGGTGCCCTTAGTTAGCACCCCCCCCTTTCGAAAATTCCTGCATCCGCCCCTGACGTGAATAAAAACCTTTAGCTGCTTTTACAGAGTTATCTCCCTGTAGTGGTAGGTACAACCTACATATGGGGAACCAAATAGTATGAAATAGTTCAGTTATCATAACAAACATAATGTAAAAAGATTTGTTTAATTGATGCATGAGCTCTGTATCTGTCAAAAAAAAACTTATTGAAATTTGCATGTTTTTATTGTATTTTAATAGCTGAAAATCAATCTGTATGCAAATTATATCATCATAAAAAGAACCCTGAGATGTAAATGTGGGAACAAATATATCTTTTTTTCTTTGTTTTAACACAAAGTAATCATATTTTTTCATCTATTTCCTATATTGCCATTATTGTGTTAAAGCTTATGATACATATCGATAATGTGATAAGCAAGGATAAAAAAGGGAAATAATCCATTACAATATAAAACACATAGTGTTTGTTAAAACAATCTTAAATTTTGAGAAACATCTTGCTGAGATTGTAATACAAATTCATATATATGTTATAGACTATTACAAATATATTACCAGTGTCAAATTTGAGGAAGAAAACTGAGTATTTGTTAGAAATTTTCTTTTTGTTCATTTTGTGCAAGGATTGTTATGAAAATTTATATACAGGTATGAGCTGCTATTCCAAATTGATTTGCTATGTCAAAAATGTAATGAAACTATATAAAATGTATTTACTAAGATAAAATCGTATGTATGTTTTTCTAGTGTCAAAATTCATGAAACTTGAAACCCTATTAAGGATGCAGTCATGTCAGGTTTAGGATTTTTTGTCAGATAATTATTGTTTGGACTTCTATGGTTTCTTCCCTTGATACAGTGTAAAATGCTTTTGCACTATATCACCCACTTCTCTTTTCATTTATATGCACTTCAAAAACTCATAAAAGTTCATTTACCAAAGTCTACACAGCTTCTAGATTTATTTTCTTCAGATTTAAGACCCAAAGAATGCCAATACTAATTAGAAGGTAAAAGTCTGAATCAGCCATGCATTCCCACCACGTTTTTTATTAGATATCAAATATCTGGAAAATGAGTTCCATAACCTATCAGTATTTTTAGCTTATTGTGTTCCTTTAATTCTTCTCTCTGTTGTATAGTATCAGTTATAAATGTTTGATTTTTAAATTTCACCTGACTACATCCTTAAATGAATTGCTTAATTTGTTTGTATTAAAATAGAAATGTAAATATATGCCTCACACAAAAATGTGCAAGCTAAGCACTAGTTTTCTTGGTTGTTTTTTGTAACCAGACTGCATAAATATGTGCGCTAGTATCCAGCAAATAAGAATTATAATGAATAAACAAAACTGTCATTAATTTTCTTATGATACCCCACCCATTATTGGGATCTGTATCTTCCTGGTTTCATTGAAAGAAAATTTAATTTCTTTTATTTTAATAAAAACATTGTGGAGGCAGATTGTGTCATTTAGGTATTTTGAATAATGGTGCCAAAGTTTCCCTCAGTTCAAGGAATAGCAAGAAAAAAGTTTCTGTTAACATATTATTTAAAATATATAAGGTAATTTTTGAATAATTATAGACTTTTTTGAATACTGTCCAAGCATTAGGTTTCCAACTTTTTTCCACGAGTACACTCGTTTTAGTTGGTTTTTCCTGACGGGTGTGATTGTCAATGATAGCGATTCTGCCATTTTTTTTCTCTCTCTAACAATGTACAAGAATTTCTCATTTATAATTGCTATGATTTTATTTATGCTTATGCTTATGAGTTCTATTAATGTATATTGTTTTAATTATGATTAAAGTTTATTTTGATTTTTTGATAAATGAGAATATCCACTTTATAAATTTAAATTACATAGATAAAATAACATATATAATATACTCAACCCAATTTCACACATCCAGGTAAATAAGCTAGGATCCTTTTTAAAACAGTCTATTGAACTGAGGACAGGGGACTCTTAAAATATTTACTTTTATTGTGTATATTAATGATCTTGTTGTTATTTTTATTTTCATTTTGTTATGTTGTGTCACAACTATAAATATGTAGTTTTATGACATTAAAGATTTGATTTGATTAAAATCCAGTGCCCTTCAAGCTGTCTGAGTTATTGGTATAAATAGATTGTTTGTATTGTTTAAGACTTTATATTTTAGGGAAAGGAGTTAAGGTAATATGCATTGACTAGAAATGTTTGGAATTTTTAGACCTTCATTTTGTCCATTTACCATGTTTACATCAAACATTAAAGACTTCTTCTCATTTGATGTATTTTCTTACTAAAGTGACAAATTTTAATCTTTTTTTCAAAACAATGAAGGAAAAACCAAATATGTTACATATCAACAAAAGGCAACCACTGAATTACAGGCTCCTGACTTGGGACAGGCACATATAAAAAAGGCTTAACTCATCAGATGGCAACAAATAGAAATACATATAGCAAAAACATAGAGTGGACATGGTCGAGTAGTTGTACATCCCAACATCAAAGTCACAATGAAATGGCCCAAAAACGGGGCTAAAAAGTGGCATTAAATCATCATCAATCAATCAATTCCAACATAAAAAAGTCATTAAGTACAGATCTGAGAGTACTCGCAGTAACTAACAGCTAGTTCAAAGCCAATAACAACTAAAACAAAAATCATGCATCTAAGACTTAAAATATATTGAGTATGTTGTGTCATAAGGTTACTGCCTTAGGATATATATCCCACTACTCCTTTTAGTCCGGCCGATCGGTGAAAAAAATGCTCAAATAATGAGGAAAGCACCATGTTTTGCATGATGGTACATATTTGTGTACTGAGCAATATTAGCTATGGACCCACCCTCAAAATTCAATATGGCGGCTTTTTTCAAAATGGCTGCCGTACGTTCTAAAATATTTGCCAGTATTGCACAAACCACAGTGGATTCGATACTGGAAGCACAAAAATTAACATATTTGAATGACTTGGTGTACTTAGCAAGATTTTGTTTTGATCTAACTTTGAAATACAAAATGGCGGCTATTTTCAAAATGGCCGCCTTGAAAAATAAGCAAATATTCATAACTGAGAATTGACTTGAATATTAGCATTTTATTGATGCATAGTGTCATTTAGGATTTGTCCCAGTTCTGTCCTTTTTGATTTTGCCTTGCTTGACATTTCATACACAAAGTAGTAGCTTTCATAAAAAGCTGCAGTCGTAGCTTTCCTTTAAAGCTGCACAATTTGTTGTCTTAGGTCACAAATAAAAGCTGTGATTTGGGATTTATCTGCTTTAATATATTATTCAGTGCCTATCTTATTTCTTGGGTCGCAATATTTAGCAATTTTAGATATTATACTTTGAATTGAGAATCATTTAAACACATATCATTGAAATGGCAGGAATTGAGGACCACAAGGACAAGAACATTGAAATGGCAGAAACTGAATCACTTGTGGATATGGACAAACCCACAGCTGAAGACCCCTTAACAGAGGACAGCTCAGAAATGACTATTAAACAATTGTACCAAGAATTCGTAGCAGATAGAAAATATAATGCTCAAAGAACAGCTGAGCTTTATCGCAATATAAAACAGAGCGAAGTGCTAATTGATAAAATATGTGTTGGTCTCATTACGATTCAAGCTGAACAGAAAGAGGCAATGAATATTAATAACGAATAGATGGCAGCAATATATCAGCACCTTCAGCAGTCTGAAGACAGGATAGACCACAAGGCTAGTGGTAATTGCTTGGCAGAATTGATGGTCAGACCAATAAGATATTCAATGTTGTGGTGAGACAGATGGACAAACTGACAACAACTGAGAAAGGAGACACAGTTCAATTTAATAGTACATTTTAACAGCAGGGTACCTTCCAACAACTGGCATCTGTTGTAAATGACTTATTGGACAATCGAAATATAGAAGTTAAAATTCCTGCAATGGACACATCATCAAAGCCAAAATTTGACCTTAGCCAGTACAACGCAAGTTTGCCAAAAGTACACAATAAAATCCATGCCTTGGGTCTTTCCCCAATTGTAGTTCGCATGAACCATCAACCGCGCCAACTCTGTTAAAGGTGTCTTCACCTAAAGTCAAAAGTCCTATGCCCTTGGCCCTGCATGAGACAGAATAAATTATTCAACAACAATCTCCATTTAAGAACATATTATAAACCTCTAGTACTAATCAAGGATACCAGCAAAAGGCTTATGTGTCTTCTTACGCACACTTACCATCTACTATGAGTCAATAATATTTGATTCAGAACAGCACACCATTACAGAAACAATTGGCTGCAAGTGGATCATGTTTCTCCAATGCTGAATGCAGTGCCTACTTACGGTATCATCCCCGTCGAGTCAATGGCAAATCCCACATTTATCACTCCAATTATGACAACCTCGTCAGCTCCTGGAGCTCTAACAGGCTTCCCATAACAGTAAGCTGACTCCACTGACCGATCCAGGAAAGGGCAGAGAAATTCAAAGGAGTGTGGCAACCGCTCTTCTTCAGACTCTTCATTGGAGAGAGAATATACCCGATAACAAGAAGATCTTGGTGCAAGGGACCGGAGCAGAAGCCAAAAGCTCCCAAAATTGCAAATACTTAATTGAAGATGATCCTTGAATTGGGAGGCGTTCATTTACCGATTTGAACGAACTGCCGGTAGATGACAATGGGAAAACAGGAAAAATGTGTGTAGGCCCCAGATTGCCAGGCCGCTGTTGGCTTTATGTACGCTCGCAAGGTAAACACAGATGATGATTTCAAGGCTTTAAAAAAAAGCATTCGAGCAGCGCTTCAGCAAGAAAGACGAAAAAACCAGATTTGAACCGAAGCATTCCTCCGAGGATGTAAAGACAAAGATTCTTCAAGGCATGTAAAAAGTAAAATCACAAAAATACTGAACTCAGAGGAAAATCAAATCGGAAAGTCCCTAATCTTGGCAAAATCAAATGACAAAACACATCAAAAACGAATGGACAACAACTGTCATATTCCTGACTTGGTACAGGCATTTTCAAATGTAGAAAATGGTGAATTAAACCTGGTTTTATAGCGCTAAACCTCTCACTTTAAACGACAGTCTCGTCAAATTCCGTTAAATTTACAATGATGCGTGACCTAAACAGATATAATAAATAAAATAGTCAAAATAAGGGTACAGCAGTAATCATAATAGCGAGGAACCCAGAAACATTCAACAAGGCGTTAAATGAATTGAAAAGCTCACACTAGATGGCGATATAAGGATCAAAAAGTGCCAATTATGACCATCGACAAGTTTACTTTGCTTATGGCGCAGTATCACTGACCGATAAAGGAAATATGAGCAGTCCTTTGAATAATGAGGTGCATAAACTCACAGAAATTGTCACAAAACTAGCTGATGTTATGTTTTCAACTAATCAGCATAACCGTGGATTGGCCGATCAATATAAACTCGGTTCTTCTGATCAAATAATCATGGGAGATCACCTGACCAATATACACGTGGAAGATCTCCTGAGTAATACAATCGCAGTAGATCGCCAGAGAGAAATACACCCAAGCTTAATGCCTATCGATCAGCAACACCCCCACTTAGCTAGAGATCATATAGTCCCTAGAGACAACGGTTATCAGCTCCACGGACAAACTCCAGAAATCCCGGTTATTTCACCAGGATACGGAGGAAATCAAAGTGCAACCCAAACAATGGAGTCTTTAAGCAGCAAAGGGTAATATCTCTGAAACAAAAGCATTTAGAGTAAATCTGACATGGGGTAAATATGTTTATCAGGTCAAGATCTACCTGCCCTGCAATTTTCAGACAAATCGGACAACTCTTTGTTGGGTTGCTGCCCCCAAATTAGTAAATTTAAGAACATTTTGCAGTTATTGGTTATTATCTTGAATAATATAATAGATAGAGATAATTTTTGTAAACAGCAATAATATTCAGCAAAGTAACATCTACAAATTAGTCAACATGACCAAAATTGTCATTTTACCCATTTATAGGAGTTATTACCCTTTGTAGGCTACTTTTTACTATTTTTTCTAAAATTTTAGTAATTATTAATCTTTTTAAAAAATCTTCTCCTCTGAAACTACTTCGACAAATTTAACCAAACTTGGCAACCATCATCTTAAGGATATGTAGTTTTAAAAATGTGTCCAATTACCTCGTCCACGAACGAACATGGCTGACATGACTAAAAATAGAACACATGGGTATTATGCATTTTTTGGCTAATATCTCTGAATTCAAAGTATTTATAGCAAATCTCCTTTATTTTTTTTTTTATAATGAATTTTCTTTATTGTAACAAATAGACTAGCACAACAGGTATGAATAAAAGTTCAAGTGTTCCTTTAAATAGTTTTTTAAAACATTTAAATTTGGCAAAATTTATTGTAGTTTTGTTCGGTAAATATAGTATTTTGAAAATAGAAATATCTTGTTTTTAACAAAATTCAATTTAACATTTTCGTAGATACCAAATAAAATAATCATGATATTCAAAGGCAGTTCAATATTTGTCATTTCAAAAATCCAGATGTTTAGTGCATACCAGAGACTGCCGACCATCGGACAGCTCTAAAATAAATGTTCTATGGTCTCTGGTCCTTCTTCACAAAATGTACATATGTTGTTACTATTTATTTTCATCTTGTAAAGTAGTGAATTAGTTCCCAAAATTCTATTGATAATTCTATATTTTAACCAGCAAAGCTTAGTGCTTTTAGTATATTTTGTACACGAAGTGTGTATTTTTTTCCCCAGTTCATACCAGTCATATCAAGAAGGATCAAACTGGTTTTGTTCCAGGTAGATATATAGGCGAAAATTGTCGATTAATATGTGATATTCTACATTTTACTGAAGAAAATAATATTCCAGGAATTCTCTTGCTGATTGATTTTGAGAAGGCATTCGATTCCATATCTTGGTCATTTCTTTATGATACATTAAGATATTTTAATGTTGGTGAATCCGTTATATCCTGGGTTAAAACCTTCTATAACAATATAACAGCTGCTGTGACACAAAACTGTTGTCTGTCAGAATTCTTCACTATAGAGAGAGACTGTAGACAGGGAGATCTTTTATCCAATTATATTTTCTTGCTATGTGCAGAAATATTAGGCATTTTGGTAAGAAATAGTAAGGAGATATATTACTATAGATGATACAGAATTTGTACTTTCTCAATATGCAGATATACATCATTGATATTAGATGGCTCGCCAGAATTGCTCGATGCATCTCTTCGTGTTCTCCAATTGTATGCTGAAATCTCGGGACTTAAGATTAATATAGAAAAAAAAACAAGTGTTATTTGGATAGGTAAAGCAAAAAACATAGCCAGGATCAAATTTGTGTAAAGTGGGGATTGAAATGGGGCTCCAGCACATTTAAGCTGCTTGGAATTACGTTTTTAGTCGACCTAGATAGAACGATTAATTTAGATCATAGGCCAGTTTTAGATATAATATAGACAACACTTTGAAAAAATGGTCAAAACAGTATCTAACCCTCTTTGGAAAGATTACTATTTTAAAAACTTTGGTCATAGCTAAATTAAATCATTTGTTTCTATCTATCCCTAGTCCAGATGAGAATATGTTACGTTATTTAACAAATAAAATGTATCATCGCTTTTATCTGGGATAATACACCAGATAAAATCAAGCGAGATCTTTTATGTCAAGATTATTATACGGGGTGGTTTAAAAATGCTAAATTTAAAAGCATTTATACAGGGACTAAAACTTACATGGGTAAGACGTCTGTATAATTCGATTTCAAAGTGGGTGAGATTAGTCTCTATTGTGGAGCAAATAAATTTTATTGAAATAAGTTATATTGGGCCTATCAAAAGGTCATCAAATAAATATCGGCAAGAATTTTTTGATGCTTGGGAAACCCTTAATCAAATTAGAAAACCAAGATGCATTGATGAAATTCTATCGTATTCTTTATGGGAGGAAGCAAACTTTAAAATTGGTGGTTCAAGAGTCTACTATAAAAACTGGGCAAATGCGGGAATTTGGACAGTGCAAGATTTGTTAGATGACCAGGGCAAAGTTATTTCATTTCAAAATTTCCATTAATTATCAATTTAGGCCAAATATTTTTCATCATTATGGAATAGTGCACTCGCTTAATGAGTGGTTAAACACGATCAATATTGAAGTAAAGGAGAAACAAAATTATGCAATACTACCTTTTAACATATAAGTATCTTTTTTGAATAAAAAAAAAAGGGTTCAAAGGAAATGTACAAAGTATTGAATGAAAAATATGTTACATTTGCTGCAAATGAAAAAATGGAAATCTCATTTATTTAGATATGTTTAGTAATTCAAGATCTGACTGCCCTGAAATTTTCAGACACATCAGGCAACCAGTTCTTGGGTTTCTGTCCCTGAATTGGTAATTTTAAGAAAACATTTGTGACATTCTGTTCACACATCATTGTCAATATAATGGAAATTGATGCAACTGTTGTACAAGTGAAAGGTTTAGCGTTATAAAACAGTGTTTTTTATTTGGTCGGGTTGTTGTCTCTTTGACACATTCCCCATTTCCATTCTCAATCTTATTCAATCCCGTGACCATTTTCTACATTTGAAAATGCCTGTACCAAGTAAGGAATATGAAAGTTGCTGTCCATTCATTTGATGTGTTTTATCATTTGATTTTGCCATTTGATTAGGGACTTTCCGTTTTGAATTTTCCTCCAAGTTCAGTATTTTTGTGTTTTTACTTTTTTGTATCCTAAGAATAATAATGAATTCACGGTAACAAAACCTGAAGCAGTAAAAGGCAATCATGG